>NC_137975.1:48298605-48692377 GCF_963924665.1 Micromys minutus | reverse complement strand
AAGAGAAAAGAGTATAGGTAATAGAAAATGCTACAACAAAGAGAAAGAATGCTACCAACTGCAGGATAATACTTGAAAAGAAGCAAGGCTTCTCACGATATAGAACAGGAGGGACACAACTGTTCAAGAAAGAGGAACAACTAGCATTTCTCTGACCCAGTACTAAATGGTACAGACACTGGATAGGCACCGTCTGCCTGTAGCCCGAATGAAGCCAACACCGCAGAACCTGTTTGGAATAGGACTTGGGACATTGCTGGTGAAAGTCAAGGTGTGAGACTGTCAATCCTTAACCATCACAGCTAGAGAGACCAGGAGCACACTCCCACCAGTGCCTAGACTCCTCTTTACACATGTGCTGGTTTCTACAGCAAACCAGGAATGCCAGGCTTCAGTGCCTGTTCAATCTCATGTAAAAAAAGAGATCTTAACTCTCACATAATCATGTTCCCAGGGATTTTATATGCAAATAAAAAGGTCATTTGTACTTATGGTGATTAATTACCTTTGCTTTGTGGCCAAAAACACAAGGTGAATAATGAAGTAATTATATATTACTGTACGAGTCTAAAGTTTGAACTAATCATGGTCTGCTTCACAGATTTTATGGGATTTCCTCCAAAGCAGCTATTAAAGCAGTGAATTACAGTAGTTACAGGTTATTTAAAAACATAAAGTTTATGAAACACTGAAGCAAGTTTTCATTTAAAAGGTTCTAGATGTCCCTCAAGGTAAAAAATAAAAATTCACAAAGTATCTGAGCCCCGGCCTTAATAAAGGCCTCCATGTCCTCAAATATTATTAGACATACAGGTGACTACAGTAATTCCACTCGTGGCTAATCAACAAGCATGTGCTGAGCACGCGTACCCAAAGGTGCTCACATTTCACGGGCCTCTTTAGGATTCTTCAGCTTAAGTCGTTTTATAAAACACGCACGCATGCGCACACTCCTGAGTTAATCACTACACAGACACACAGTTGGGGTCTTCCCACTCTCAGCAGCTGCAAAGCGATCAATCAGTTATATAAAATTTAGGGGGAAATAGCACAAGCAAGCAATGAAGTGGGTTTTGTAATATGAGACCAAAAGTGCAAAAATGTATGTTCCTGAGCTATAGAAAGTATGCCTGCACAGCCACACATGACTCCCAAAGATCCGATGGGCGTGAACGGCGTCCCTTCTGAGCAGACAGAACCTGGATGGTGTCCGAATTCTGCATTAACTTAGCAGAAAGGAAACACGTTCCTAATCACACGTGGTTCTGGTCCCCCACCCCACTAACTCAGTCCCACATCAGCAGATAGCTTTGCTTTGGGAGTTGGGTGGGAGAAATCAACATCCAAAGGAGAAGAAACAGCATGGGGGGGGGGGGGACAAAGTGACCTCTAGTGAAAGGGAGGAGCAGGACAGACCACCTGCTACAAAAAATACTTCACCAGTTTGGGAACACCAAGAGAAACAAGAGACAAAACTAAAAAGACACAGGTCCTCCATTAACAGAGGAAGCAAGCATGGGGCAAAAAAAATTCGGCTTAGCCTCTTTGATGCATGTGCTTTATTGTATGCAATACATCATAATGTAATAGTATGATTAATGTAATGTAGTATATGAACACATGTATGTTCGTGTGTGATTAGTCAATAAGAAGCAGACAACACCTAAGTCCAACCTTCAGCCCATGCTCAGAACAGTTTGCCTCTGTTTCTGTCTTTGCAACTGAGAATCACCACTGGGGGGCTGAGTGCGGCTGCTTCTCTAGAGGCTGAGGAAAGGGGTAACTCCGTGAGCAGGGAAGAAAGGGGAGGTGAGGAAGATGGCCAGAGACAGGAAGATACACACAACCAACCCAGTGGAAGCTGGAAGGTTTGCCCTCCAGCCTCAGCAATTCTGCCTGATCTAATGGAAACAAATCAAGATCCAGAGCCACAGCAGTGCCGGGTCCACAGAGCACTGGGTTTCCCTTGCTTGGGACGGTTAAAGTCACATAAATCACATAGAGAAGCTTGCCAGGGCATATGGGAGCGCAGAGACTTGGGGTGCAGAAGACGCAGGACCTCTGACTCTGATCATTTAATCACATTAAGTGTAATTCCTCCATGTAACAGAAGGTACGGTGTGAGGAATGCTATCTCTTGCCCTGCTTACTTCCCAATTAACTTCATAGGTGGGGTGCTGTCCTTCACAACCCATGGACTGTGGGGAGCCTTCTGTTTTACATGCTACACGGTCATGGTTCATTCTCAGGGAGAAGAGGACTTTTGGAAACCATGGGAGTTCATCTGAGCTTTACGAAGGACAGCAGAGGAGCCAGAACATCAGCGACGAAAACGGTGACATGAATAGAAGGAATATGCAGTCGAGGAGAAAGGCTACTGAAAATAAAAAACTTTAAAGATCAAACAAAAGACAGTTCAGACTGACTACAAGGTCAAAAATCTGCCAACTGGTAATTAATTATATCAGGACAAGTCTGTCCACTGGGCTGAGTGACAGAGAATAGGAAAGTATTCACAAGAATTTTATTACTTAAAAATTAATATATATGTATATATGTATAACCACATTCCACTCAAGACTAGTGGTGGGCTAAAAGATTACAGATCCTTATTTTAAATGTAAATTCATGCTAATAAATCAGGTGGTGCCTATTGACACTTTTTATACCTGTTTCTCATACATTTAGAAGATCATCTCTCCACAGTTCTGAGGAACTTTCTTCAAGAAACAGCATCAAGTCTATCTGCACTGTGAATTTGCCACCACTGCCTTTCCTCCAGCCCTGGGGTTTCCAAACCTGAGATGCATGGGCTGAAAGAACTGGTGTGTGAGCAGAGCAGGACACAGTAACACCACCAGCACCATGTGGACTTCTGCAGGGATTACACTCAGTTCCACTTTGATTCTTAAAACAACAACAAAGTTCAATAATTTAATAATAAGTAACACCGTATATTTTAAAATGCACACACCTGTACAATGCACATCCTAGTCTTTGTCACATCTTTGTCTCGCTCCCTCTCCCTCCTTCCCTCTCTTCCTCCCTTCTTCCCTCTCTCCCTCCCTATCTCCTACCCTTCTTCTTCTTCTTCTTCTTCTTCTTCTTCTTCTTCTTCTTCTTCTTCTTCTTCTTCTTCTTCTTCTTCTTCTTCTTCTTCTTCTTCTCTCTCTCTCATTCTCTCTCTGTCTCGTGTGTGTGTGTGTGTGTGTGTGTTTTCTGTTGTGCTCAGTTTCACCTTGGCTGGCTCATCCTACAGCACTAGGCAGCACTACATGCATGTTCTATTTTGCTATTAAGTCACTTCTGTTTGACAGGCATTGAACTGTAAGTGAAAAGAAAACCCCTTCAGAATCAGCCCCTCAGATAGAAAGAGGAAGATGATTTGGAAGGTAACAGGCTCATCCACCCCACCTAACTCTCCTCACAGCCTGTCTACATCTCTCAAGCCAGGGTGACCGATGCTCTCCTGTTTAACTATACCCCTGGAGAACTAGCATGCTGTACCTCAGGGAGCTTCCTCCTTAGCTTGGATCAGGTCTCAAGAAAAAGGATTCTAAAGTAGCCACATTTTAGGTGGTGGGACATGCAGCCAAGGGACCAAAAGGAACCAGGGCTGTCAGCAGAGGCTGAGATGTCACGAGAGCCAGAGGCTAGCAGACTACAAGGAACATGGTCCGTTAGCTGAGGGTGATGTTCGCGAAAGACAATCTCCTTTGACTGCACCCACGGCCTGTGGCCCGGCCTGGGGCTGGTTCACTCTCACACATGATGACCTCACATGTCTGCTTACTAAAGCCCAAAATAGAAACGCTCGGTCAACTGCCGGCAGTTCTTCAAGGTAACCTGACGACAGGGACCAAGAGAGAGATATTGTTTAATTAATAGCTGTCAGGCTCAAAAAATACTCTGTGCATACTTTTTCAGCTCCAATCTCTCAAACGATGGCACAGTAACAAGCTGATAAATGTGCACTAATTAAAAAAATAAGCTATTGATCAAAGCCTCTGTGTTATAAATACATTGTGCTCTGTTAAGATGCAAACAGCAAGTTGTTTTGATATTGTCACGAGATAAATTCATGGCACGAGAGATTTATTTTGCATATCCCCCTTGCACTTTAATTTCACCCAGGCTCAGGAGTGGAAATCTTTTGCAAGCTGGATGACAGATGAGATATGAAAGGGTGCGAACTGCAGACCTAGGAACAGCAAGGTCTTGGGAGAGCGCTGAAGGTCATTTTTATGAATTGGGACAGTTAATATTTCTCTCTCATCCCAGCAATCCATGATGGCCTTAGGAAAGGTTTTCGATTTATCTCAGTTTTAAAATCTGTTCCATCCTCTCCTCTACAGCTGGACCCGGACATTTCAGAATGCTGTATATTTTTTAATCTTTAGCCTGCCCAGTTCACTTACAGTGACACTTGTGGTTCATATTCATAATAAAATTTAAGAACTCTGCCTTAACTCTTTATGGACTCAGAACACTGCCCTTGATTAAAAACAAACAAAAAGTTGAAATTGCTAAAGGACATATTCCAGCATTTTCTTGTTCACTATGATTTTAAGTTCATGGCTAAACTATTGCGAATGGGAAAACGCTTTTCTGAAACTCATATTTGGTCCATAACACTCGGGTTTACTGCCTAGCCATTCCCAATACAGTAAATGGCAAGATGCAGCCCACAGCTAAGACCCAAAACTGCAGCTATAACTGGAAATACCTCAGGAAAAGTCCCACATGACAGTTAACAGTTCAAAGCATCCAATCACATTTCACATTCAGTGACACACACTTGAGGACCACTGCCTGAAACAGAGAACTGCCCTATGATAAAGTCAGGAACTGTAATCTGTGTTTGCTGCTCAAACTGATGGGGGCTCCATGCTTGACCTGTAGATGCCGTACAGTGAGAGATGCTGTTGTTTGATTTAAGCTGTTTGCAGTATCCTCAAACAGATGTTTGTACAGGATCACTTTTCAAAATTAAGAAAAGTTTCATGTTGAAAAGGAATGCTTAGAGATTTTCCTCAGTCATGTTGAAGGTAACCCATATCGTAACGAAAAGCATTCTTCTGTACACAATGCCATTTATTAGTACAAACGTCAGTACGAATGTAAGCAATATGAATATTTCCCAACTCTAATGGCTATTTATAAATTAACACCTGATCGCAGATGTGGGTACATCCCGCTATAGAAAAATTGCAAATACACCCAACACAGAAAGCAATACATCCCTTCTGTTTAGACATACTGGGGAAAGAAGAATCTTTCCTAATTCAAGAAAGCAGCACGGGGTGGGGAGGGAGTAGGGGGGAACGGTATGTCAAACTGAATATATACTTCAGTTTTAACAACCAAACAGAAAAAACCAAGTACCTCTTCTGATAAAGACCTATTGTAAATGTGACAAAACCTCTCTATGTTAAATGGCACCAGCAACATGCCCTGTGGTAGGAAGCCAATCCAGAGAGCTGCCAGAAACATTTCTTCTGACAGCACAAACTTGTTTTTCAATCTTATGTACCAGACCTGAGGGTACCAGTATCAAATGTGTGTCTCAACAGTGGCCTCTGGTGGCCAAGCCCTAAAATGACTGTCTCCCAAAGAAATGAGGCAAACTGGGACCTCAGCCAGCACTCACAAAGATTGGTGTTCTGAAAGTCACAGCCAAGGTATTGAAGGACAGACACCTATCATAAACATCAGTGTCTCTTCTTACTGGATCTGTCCCAGCAGGCAGGTCTTTGGCTACACCTCCCAAACTGCCGAGGACTAGTACTCCATCACCTGACCAATCTACTCCTCAACTGCTCTTAGTACACCAGCGCCTATTTCATATGCAACAGGCTTTGAGTACGTTTGTGAGACACAAAAGGATAAGACAATATTTCCAACCTCAAATAAATAATTTGGGGACACACACATACAGAGAGAGTGGGGGGAGAGATGGCGAGGGGGTGGGGGGGAGAAGGGGGAGGGAAGGAGGGGGCAGGAAGAGAGGGAGAGAGGAGGAGAAGAGGGGGAGGGGAGAGAATGCTAATTTTGACTAAAAAGGAACAGCCAAAGCTCCATTCCCCTGTCCACCACACCTAGAGAAGTAAAAGGAAGCTGATGGGGAGCTAACACAGGCAGGAGACCGGAAACAGCTGAGGAACATGAATTCCTGGAGTGGTTTCCATCCCAGCTTTCTCTTAGTTACACGTGCTTTAAAACATCAAGATGCCACTACAGCATAGCAGACCTCAGGACAAAGCAAATCCAGTACTACGCAGATGAAGCAGAGGTCAAATTCCAGAACATAATGCACCGTTTCCTTGGGGCACTAAGAACCAGTGTGTTGGGAAAGAACAAGGTGGAAGATGGTGGCAGACTGTACATCAGCTTATCCCTGGGAAACCTATTCATCCCAAGGGTTCCCCACTTGATCTCAGCCCAGTGTTTCCTCTCAGGCTTTCTTTAACAACTCTCTGCTTCCTTTGAGCAATCTTTAGTTTGTCCAGATAAACTAGATATAGAAATGATTCTTGTTAAGAAGAAAAAGGGGGGAATAAAGGTTAACATTAGGTTGGAGCGGCCCAGCACTATCCTCGCAAGCATGGAGACCTGGCTTAACCCCAGAACTATAGAAAGAAATAAGTGCAACTTTCTAAAGTTTCCTTATTCTGAAACTCTGCCCACTGGGCCAGAAAGAACCCCTAATGTCCCAGCTCATGTACCCGTCACAGCGGAAACACAGGAGAGGAAGAGCAATTTCTTCCTCTTCGCCACCTCCTGAAATATAGCCCAGGGTGGAGCACATCCCAGAAAGTGGCTGCCGACATCAATACCCTTGGCGACTTTACCAGACTCCACCAACATCTGCATAAAGCTTTACTCGTGATGAAAATGAATCGCCAATGACTGTATCTGGGACCTCAGGTCTATGATTTCTGTCATTTCATAGTTACAGACGACTTGCATCTCTGCTTAGACCTAAGCATGCAAATCACGGTGTCAGAATGCTTGCCTCATATGCACAAAGCTCTGGGTTTCATCCCCAGCACTGCAAATAAATACATAAATAGATAGATAGATAGATAGATAGATAGATAGATAGATAGATAGATAGATAGATAGTCTTTAGAAGGATGTCGAATTCAGATCCACATAAAGAAAGAATTATGTAAAGCAAACCGCTAAAATAAAATTCTAGGGCTGAGCAGATGAATCGGTGGGCAAAGCACTGGCTACAGAAGCTGAAGAACTGAGTTCAGATCCCCGCATCCACAGTATGGAGGTTTAGGCATCTGTAATCCCAGTATGTGGATCCCAGCCTAGGCAAATAGGTGAGCTCCAGGTTGGGTAGGAAACCCTGGGGCAAAAGGTAAAGCAGAAAAAAACATGGGGAAGACACCTGGCCTCTGATGTCTATGCATGCAGTTACTCACACACACACACACACACACACACACACACACACACACACACACACATTCAGCACACAAAAATACTGGACCTTGGGATGATAAAGGCCACCTTAGGGCATTCATAACCACACTTGTATTATATTGCCCCACATGGATCTGTTGATGTAAAAGGGCTGTCAAGATACTGCTACAGTGAGCAGATGTGAGCTCAGCAGCAAATGCTGTGGCCCCAACCAAGGTCCCAGTCTGAGTAAGCTGATCATTCCTTCCATAACCATGCAAGCAGAAATGTCAGAGAGAGGTGTAATTGGCATTGTGCTTGAAAAGAAAAACACAAGTACTTTCACAAGATAAAAGTAAGCAGTGCAGAGGGGTTTATCTTTTGAATCCCAGTGGTTTTAATGTAGCCTTGTCAGCCAGTCCCCATTAAACAAACAACAGAAAGTGAAAGACACTCATTAGAATAAAAAGTGACAGGGGGTGGGCTCAGCCATGAACACTTAATGCATATTTATATGGCCATCAAATGGACATATTTACTATAAACACTTGAAAAACCGCAGCTAAGTCATTCGTTTAAATGCCAGAAAAATAGTAAAAGATGCTAATTTGACCTTAGTGGAACAGATCAGGTGTCACTGACACTGCAGGACGGGCTTGAAAGAGAATCTACCAAGACGATTAATTAACGTTTACTGGGTTAGGTCAAGAGTATCTCAAATGTGAGGAGACAAAGCAAATGGGGCAGGGGTGGGAGGAGAGAGAAGTTTGGGTTCTTCCGTGGTCAGTCTGTTCAACTGGAAGCACAGTTTACCACATTTACTTCTCTCATGTATCTGAGATCTTATGGCTTGGAGAAAGAGAATGCTCCATCTATTCCTACGGCTCCGGTCTCTGCAGACATGTTAAAGGAGACAAACAATGGCTATCGGGATGCTTTTCAAAAGATTAGATCAATGAATGATCTATAAGAATGCAACACATCCGATGGTCTTGCATAAACAGAAGTGGACACAGAAGGAAGACCTGCCAATGTGGAGTGTGGAGAATTTCTGATCAGGGTCTTAAGAAGTTTTGGGATTACGTGGTATTGTACCTTTCAGGACAAATTGCAAAGCTCCTCTGACCTGGAATTACGGTCACCAGGGGCGGTAAGAACAGGCGCTATAACAACGCAACCTGCACATGCCCGGTTAATACAGAGAGTGTGTGTGACGTGGAGGTCAGCGCCACTTAAGCACCGCAGTGATGGCGTTCTGCATTTCCTCGCCAACGTGCGCTTTGCCTAAAAATGAGCTAATCAGCCTGTTTGTAGCACACGAGGGGCTCTCCTTCTCTGTCACTCTTAATTCTCAATAATCAACAGCTCGGTGACATGGCCTCAAGCTCTGCACAGCGCACACGCACACATAAATTCACAACACAAATCCCTCAACATGACACTCCGCTCAACTTCACTGGACTCAGAAAGCCCCCTAACAAATGCTTGCCACATGATTAGGAAATCATTCAAGTCTGCAGGAGATATGGCAAGTGGGAAGAAATGACAGTCAATTAGGAATGAGAAAGGAGAGTGGGTCCCTGTCATTAAAATCTTTAAAGCCTTAACGCCAAGAAGAAAATGGTCCATCACTCATCCGAGATATTCCTTTTAAACAGAAATCAATTCTACTGCCTTGGGGCCACTCTAAAACAGCGCTGATACCCAAGAGAATCCTACAAAAGGGACCCGGGAACCAGTCTCCAAAAATGAGAAAAATATATTCAATTTATACAATCTTGTTAGGTTTTCTCCATCTATAAAGCAGGGATAAAAAGCACATGGTGAGAACAAAGACTTTTATTCTAGTATACTTTTGTTTTGTCATTGAGAGTTGGGAAGACCCAATATTTTGCCCTTGGCTGGACATGAACAGCTGGGTTGAAGATATTCTCTTGCCTCCGCCTTCTGAGTAGCTGGGGCTCCAGTTATTTACTGCCACAGGCTCAACAGTTTCCTCATGAAATGATAACCACTGGTTAGAGAGACATTGCCTGTCACCACAGAACTTAGAACCCCATTGAAAACACACTGAAAAGTGAAACTACCAGCAGACACAGGACAGAAAGAGCTCTGTAAGAAGAGTGGGGGAACATGCATATCTTAGTAGTCACCTAAATAAATTTTAATTTTTTTCTCAAATGGTCATTTATTATTACTTTCTCTACTGGAAATAACAGAATCAGAAGGAAGGCAACAAAAAAGAAAATTGACTTACTCGTTAGCTTGTTGTGGCTGAGCACCAGTTGTGTGATATGGGCTAAGGAGACTGGAAAAAAAAAAAGAAACAAACAAACGGTTAGCAATGTTTACAATCCTTCTCTTCTGGGTAGGCTGCAACATTATTTTCAAAGGCTGAGATGGTGCCTCTCAAAACCCAAGCTAGGACTCATGCAAACTGTCTGCTGAGTGTTAAACAAAATGAACAAGTCATGCCTTCGATCATGTAATTAGCATGAACATGTCATGCCTTCGATCATGCAATTAGCATGGCAAGTTGAAGCTAATGAGACTCGTGTCACAGGATCAAACATTGCAAGGACCACTTAGCCTCACATGACCACCGGGTCAGCTGGTCTAACACCATCCATCTCAATACAGTGAATCTTAGCAGAACCATCCAAGACTTCAGAGAAACTGGAGGCATTGCCTAAGCTGAAAAAGACCTTCATATCAAACTGGTATCAGCAGACCAGCAGTGTGTAGCCACACCTCCATCCTCCATCCTGGAATTGCTCTACACATTGTTGCCAGCTCAGAGGTAAACCCTGTCCCAACCTCCTCTAAACATGGTTTAGTTGACGTGTGGAAGAACTGACTTGGAATGCTAACTGCTTGCCCGTTTTTCAGCCTTCTGATAATCTATGTTTCCCCATGATTATAATAGTTACCTAAGTATAAAGGAATAGAATGAACTGAGTGTAACATTGCAAACAGTGAGGGAAAGGGGGAAATTAACTTGCCATGCTCCACTTCACGTTCTGAAACTCTGCAGGACACTCAGAGGTCTAAACTTGTATTTATAAAGAAACCAATTGAAATCTTCTAATGCTCTGCCTCTAAGCCTATTCTTTTAATGCCATTGAAATTCTTGTTTAAAGGGATAATAAGAACAGATCCCAGTGGGCTGCAAAGACAGAGAGTACACACTGCCCTGAAGCAGTGCCCTTTGCTCTGATGTCTTACGGTCTGTTTTCATTACAGTATAATTATGGAAAAGTTCAAAATACAAACACGGGCAAACCATCCTAGTCTGGTTTACTGAGACCAAGTTGGCACCCTCTAAACTTTAGGGAATACTGGGGTAAGGCAAAGTACTACATGACCATCAAAACCGAAAAGTTAATCTTACCTATCATGGCCAAATGAAATTTGAGCCCCCATCCAATAAACAGACCATTTCTTTACAAGAAAGGATCTCATTACAAATCCACAGTCATGGCCCTGCCAACCCTTTAATCTCAGAGGATCTCTTGTCCTTGAACTCCACAATCTTGGTAACTGAAGAATCACAGGCCAGTTCATTTTGCATTGTGTCCTTGGTATGGTTCAGATAGGCATCTCTCAAGCCCATACCTACCTCCTTTTCCCAAAGACCCATGTGTTAATGGCATTGTTTCCACTGTTCCCAGGACAGCAGTGTGAGGGTCTGCTCTAGACCTTCCTGAGGTCAAGGGGATGAGTATAAGAAGGGAGCTGTGGAACTGCCCCCCCCCCCATTACCTCCCCTATCTCGCTGCCTTTAGTTCCTGGCATTGGGAAAGGGTGTTTACTGTAACACATGCTTCCACCCTAATGTAGAACCTTACAAGACAGCCAGACTGAAGTGTCTGCCCAGTCTTGGACTTGAGTGTCCAGGACTGTGAGCCAAAAGGAACTTGATGATTTTGTAAGTATCACACATCAGGTAACAAGGCAAAGCCACTGCTGGCACAGTACCCCTGCCAGGATCCCATCCATTGATCCTCCTTAGTTTGGCTATGCTTCTGTGACAAGAGCATGGAACTAGCATGTTCACGCTGCAGCCTAGGTGACAATGTACTGATGCAAGGGATCAAATGGTGAGCACGCAGTCCCGCTGTGGGTGAATCCTTCCTAACTAGTATGCATTCAGGGGAGTACTGCGGTCCTGCCTCAGCATAAGGTGGGTCCTGAGAAAGGCAGGAATGGCAACAGCGCTGATTCAATGACTCTGAGTCAAGGAGCGGATGCAGGCTGGTGGTCCAGGTGCTCTCCCTGTTCCCTGACAATTTTCAGTATCCTTTATGCTTCATTTAAGCCTAACAGCTTAATTCTTCAGCGTAATTCCTTCTTCCTTCTCATCCTTTTCTCTCTCCTTGTGCTCTTGCCGTCTCCCTCCCAGAGAGCCCGAACCCAGCCTTGTGTTTACTAAAGCTACAGCGGTTAGGCTTTGGTCATTGTTAATGATTATCAAAAGTTCTTAAATTTACACAGTCTCTGTGAATCCCCGATCAATAGTCCCAGCCCCCGTTAGTTTAGAGCAGAAACCAGCACAAAGCAAAAGCGCGTTTCCTTATAGGTTTCCACAGCCTGTTTATGGGCAGCTGGCCACGACTCTTCCGGTTTTCTGGGACAGCAGACAGCAGTCTTTAGTAACTACTCCCATGGAAGAATAGAGGCTACTAAGAATGCATGTAAGTAAAACAGTTAGCTCCCTAATATCTTTCCAGACATTATCTCCAATGCTTCAATCCGAGAGAAAAGCAGAGAACTAACTTTTATGTGCTTCTACATCATCTTTGAAGTCTCTAAGCTTCATTTCCTTATCTAAGCAATTCCATGGCCTTGTGTACTCTTCATTCCTAAATCATACACAAGGTCCTATTTATTCATCCATACCCTCTCTTCCTGAGACCACCCTAACTGTCCTTGGTGGCCCCACGTCCACCCTGGCTAACCAATGCAGCAGTCATTGGACTGGAGGGTACAAGTGCTTCTCATGATTCCAAAATCAAGGCCAAGTCTGGCAACAAACCATTTCCAAAAATGACCATGTAGGCTTTTATGGCTCTTGAGATTATATTGTCGAGATCCTTTGACATGACCCTGAAGGCCAAGTGAAAGGCCTGTTCCTTGTCCTCCACAGCCTCAATACAGTCTCCATTCCTCATTCCCGAGAACTGCATCTCTTTCATTTACTTTGGTAATGGGGGAGTTTAGTCCCCAGGAAGAAAGATCGGAAGGAGAGTAGGGAAGACAGCAGATCAACTTCACAGCAACAGCACCCATCAGCACACATGGGGGTCATGGTGGCCTGAAGATTCCTCTGGGGCAGAACAATGTCACACCGCCCCTTACGCAGTCATGCTGGACCCGGCAGAGAAGGGAGGGTGTATGAAACATACACATGCTCTGTTCTCCCAGTTTAAAATTTGTTGTTTTTTTCAGTTCCCAACTGAGGCAATTCCCCTCTCATAAGACAGTCTGCTAATGGCTGTAGGCAATGTTCGCTCGAACAATCATGACCATGAGAAAAATCCAAAACTTTCTGTGTGATTTACATAGTATTTACAAGTATTTAGTAGAGAGCAATGGTCTAACTCACTGAAAATGTCCCTGGAACACTGGAGCACAGATCTATAGCTCCAGAGTTAAGGTTGCCCATGACCATGACATGAAAGGTACTGAACTCCCTAACCCAGGTTTGTGCTCCTGGAACTAAAACTCCTCTCTCACACCTCTTGATGATTTACAACATGAACATAATTATGTCCAACCACCCCCACCAGAACTCCCAGGGACTAAAATACCAGCCAGTGAGCACACATGAAGAGACCCATGGCTGCAGTTACATATGTAGCAAAGGAAAGTATTGTCTGGAATCATTGGGAGGAGAGGCCTTTGGTCCAGTGAAGGTGCATTTTCCCAGTGTAGGGGAATGCCAAGGCGCTGAGGTGGAGAGTGTGGTTGGGAGAGGGAGCACCTTCCTGGAAGCTAGTGGAGGTGGAAGGAGATATGAGTGGGGGAGGGGGATAACATTTGAAATGTAAATACAGAGAATATCCAATTTAAAAAAAAAGAAAATAATTATGTCCTATACAATCAACAAGACTCCCTGGATAGCTGTCCTGGGTCAGTTCAGACTGAAGATACAGTGATTGTTTATGCTTGCTTTCTCCTGCTGAGTCATATAGCTTAAATCTTTATTAAGGGCTGATGGGAAACAGGCTCTATGGACAGGATATGTACATCTCTGTGACAATAACCTTCTTCTCGAACCCCTCCTCTCAGCCTGGATCCCTCCTCATTGGACTCAGATGCTGACCTGTGCCCGGCCGCTGGCTACCAGATGCCTTCTTACTGTGTGGGTTAAAGGACCCCACACTGTAAGATTGTTATCATAGCCCCCTGCTGCGTTCCACCCTTGGTCACCCCTCAATGTTTCTGTTCATAATGGTCGGTTCTAAGAAAGAATTCGAGGGGAGGAAAGAGATCAAGGTAACCCAGAGCTCTCTTTAGTGTTTACAAAGAATTATCATGGAGGCCCCCCACATGACTGACTCCTGGGATCACAGATGCTGTGGAAAACCTCACCCATTTTTCCTGGTAAGAGTTCAGATTTTCTTGTCTTCTAGATAATACTATCCTCGTTTCAGCGGTGGAGAAGTCTGACATGATAAAAATCTCCAAAAACTCCCTCGTACCAAACAGGTCTCACAGACGAATCCATGTGAGAGAAAATAACAAACAGCAGGGATTACACTGGGCAGGAGCCTCTCTAGCAAACACAGATGCAGTCTGGAGGTCCCTTGGGTGCCTAAGATTAGTCCCCACCTTCTAAGGGCTAGATGTCTGTCTTTTATATGCATGCGTTGAAGTAGTAATCCTTAAAAGTATTTCGAGGTGGGGCCTTCAGCAATTAGGCCATGAAGAGGAAGCTTCCATGAGTGGGAGGGGTATCCTTAGACAAAGAGACACAAGACAGATAGATAGGGGCTTCTTCACACCCCTGCTGCCATCTCCAGCCAGTGAGGACAAGAGAAGATTGTGGCCACCTAGAAGCCAGGAGAGGAGATCTCACCAGGCCCCTAATCTGTTGGCGCCTGACGCCTCCAATATTTCAGCTTTCGGAACTGTGAGGAATTTGACACATACAGTCTATGGCTTAATATTTATTTTAAAAATCCAAACTACCATCAGATACGTCACGATGCCTCATGACTAGATGACTATTGGGAGTCCACCATCATATCACGGCTCCCCGAGAAGAAGGAAGAGGGGAGTCAGTCCTCTGTCAAGATGCTTCTTAGAATCCATACAGGATCTACCCTACTCAGGGGCATTTAGTACACAGCACTGCCTCCTGTAGGACAGGCTAGGAAATACACAAATTACACAAATAAAGGCAACCACTAATTAGCAAAAAAAAAAAAAAAAAAAAAAAAAGCAGAGCTGTTTTACAACCAAGAAAGAGCAAACAAAATCTGGCAGATAAATAGCGGTCTCTCACAGTGACATCTGAATGTCACAGGAATCAATTCTGATTACAAAGGAAAATTGATAAGTTTCCTCTCTCCTTCTGCCTTAATCTTGCCTAAGATATCAACAAGTAACTAATTAGGAGGGGGAAAAATTCTGTTCTTTTTAACGATGGGAGTAGTTGACGGTGACAGATTTAATTGGGAGAAGCCAACTCTTGTCAATCATTTCACCCTGTTCTTCCAACTAGCACTTAGCAGAAAAGGGAACGCCAGAGCTGGCAAGTCGAGCTGTTTCTGTGATCCTAAGTTGCTGTTCCCCTTGACCACACTGGTAGAATGTTTTTTTTTTTTTTTTCCTTTCTCACTATTGTTATAGGGCTCCAAGCCAAAGCAGGTGAGACAGAGAGAAATTAGAGCAGGAAAGAAAAACTTCATAAAAGAGCTTTGAGGAAAATCTTTAGGGCAACAAAGGGCTGAAGGCTGTGTCTGCGGGGAAGGCAGTTAGGTTGGATGGGATCAAGAGAAACCCGCCAAGCCTGTGACAGGAACAGACCCTGTGACAGGGATGTATTTATACAACCGGCCACTCCCTACCACTTGGGAAAGGTGGGTTCATTGTGACTTTCCTATGACAACTGTGTGGCTAAAAGAGAAGAAAAGATTTACCACAATAGAACAGGTTATTTCAGACTACAAAAGCCACCCGTCAAACATGCCAAAGAAATAGAAACAGACTGCGTGCCCTGACCTGCTCCTGGTGCCACGTTGACCATAATCACACCCGGGAAGGTTCTCTACCATGTTAGTAACACCCCTAAGGGTGGGCTCTGCTATTCAAAAGTTCCACCAGAACACTGGGAGCAAATTGCTGGCAAACCTCCCAAAGTGGTATTCAAGCAGGATTGCCCCAGTGTTTGCAGAGTCCCTATCAAAACTCAACTAAGTTAATGGAAATATGCCACGAGTTATGCGTTTCAGCTCCTCCACTATTCTTTCAGACTCTCTAAGCGGTGTTCAGGGGTGGGTCCTGGAGCGAGTGTGGGAAGACCTGAGCGCATGTACAGCGTTGAACACATGCACTGCCGTATTTGGCATGCGCACTGCCATGACAAGGACTCTTGCCTCGGCCATATGGGAGTGACAGAGCCATCCCTGTGAGGGACTCCAAGGATAGATAGATGGAAAAGCCTTCCTCTAGTCCCAATGTGCATGTTAATAAGTGTGTGCAGAAAGTCAGCCCCTGGATGTTTACAGCCTAAAGATCAGCTTGTACATATATATATATATATATATATATATATACTTATATGTATATAACCATATATGGCCAGCATGCCGCCACTTTTCCATCAGAGAGCCCCGCCCACCCCATCCCAGCTTTTCTGCCCGTGTGTTATCTCTTCCCAGTCAGGTTTCCAAATCCCCATCTCTGCAAGGATGTGGAAGTTTATGATAGTCCTTGCCATTCAAATATCGAGAGTGGAGACAGACATATGATAAGTTTTGGGCCAGCCTGGGCTACACAGTGAGCTCCATGGAACACGTAGTGAGATCCTATATGGAAAAAGAACCAGAAGAACGCCAGCTGGATGAGCAATGAGACATGGTATCAGATCAAAACAAACAAATGGGGGAGGGGAAAAATGACGAGGTGGGAAGCATTTGTGGGAAGGGAGGGACAGGAAACGCTGATTGCACTGCAAGTGTCAACTGTTTACTTTATAACCAAGAAGGGAATGGGCTGGGAAAGGCCAAAGAGTTGGTTGGTTCGATAATTTCATGGAGAAGACATTCAGGGATCATTTTAGGCAGGTACTCACTGACTGGCCACACTAACAACACCAGCCAATCATCTCTACTTCACAGGTTCACTTACAGCTTCTTAGAACTGGCACCGACTGCCCATCCTGCTTAGCCGGAGATGATCTCAGTTGGCATCTGCTGCCCTAGAATGGTCGCCGACTTAGCCATAGAAAGCACACAGCCTTACGTTCAGATGCTGGTTTAAGAGGGTCAGAGAGAAAGGAGACCTGAAAAGATAAGATGATCAAAGGGTGTTCCTCATTGTAGGGTGACACATCAAGAGATCACACATAAGGGTGACGGTGCACACCTTTTATTCCCGGCAGAGGCAGGTGAACTGGAGTTCAGGCCAGTCTGGTGTGCAAAGTGAGTGCCAGGTCAGCAAGAGCAATACAGAGAAACCCTGTGGGGTGGGGCTGGGGCTGGGGTAAGCGTATGCTTTTGACACTATGTAGTGGAGTTGGCTCGGAGGCACATGGGGAAACGGAGGCTATGGAATCAAGCAGAGTCTATGAGTGTGGAGATGCAATGTGGAGAAGGTTCAGACCAGGAGGAGCTCAGCCAGGATTTCAATGCTGCAAATCCAGGGAAACAAACCCTAACTAAAAACTCCTGGGAAGGGGGCTGGAGAGATGGCTCAGCTGCTAAAGTGCTTACCACACAAGCACAAGAACTCCTACATCTACATGTGTGCACCCTAACTTCTACATGATATGGGTCTGTAACTGTGATGGTGCAGGTGGGCTAGAGATAGGCAGAACCCTGGTTTTCACCAATCAGTGAGCCCCAGCTTCGGTGAGAAGCACTGTCTCAAAGAATAGGCAGCAAGTGGTATGAAGTCTCCTGCATCAGCCTCTGTTCTCCTATGTACTTACATATATGTGCATGCATACAGTAAACAAGTACATGTGCATGACCCTCCCACCCCAGACACGCACAACTAAAATCTTGAAAATAGAATTAGCATTTCCAGACACACCAGAAAGCAGCTATTGTTTGAACCAGGGTCTGTGCTTTTCATCCTTCTTCTGCATAAAACAGACAACTGGAGAACAAAAGCATCAGCAGGAAAAAAGCCACTGTACTTATGAGGATGCTGTAGAGGTATTTCCAAAGTAGCCCCACATATCATAACGATGGGGCACACTAAGAACTGTCTCCAAGGCTTTCTCCTGGAAACCTAGGAAGTAAGTGATGCCTCTGGGGACACTTTACAGATGGGAGGAGAGGTCAAGCTTCACTGAATGGCATTTACATCGATAGAAAAGAATTCAAAGCTTGTAAACACACAAAGTGGCACTGAACTTGAAGTGGTCGAAAATTCTGTCACTGGAAAAAACTGGCCTTTATTGGCTCTCCAGTGAAAATCCCTATAATTCTGTTCATCCGGGAGACCGTGTGCTATGGCAAAAGTAAACTGAGAGACGTTGTTATCATCAGAACACAAATGGCTTCCTGGATCTTGGTGGCTCTTATGGTATAAAATGGAATATGATGGGCCAGCAGCTTACCTCCATGAATAGTCAACATGGTTACCTTGTTTTACAACAAGGGACACTGCTCAAATGCTGAACAGTTCTACGGGAACAGCAGTATCATTTGCAGACAAACACAGAGACTATTATGCTAACACAAATACAACCAAGGGTGTAAACTATTAAAGAAGGGCTGATCTGAACTTTGCAGAGAAGACTATCCCAATAACCTTTTCCATTTTGGTGCCCAGTGAGGTGAAGACTGTGACAGCCATAAGTACCTTTGATTCAAAGATGCCACAAGACTGCGGGTACTGACTGGTTGTCCACACCAGTGCTCACCAACTTGAGTTTTACATCTGTGATGTGAGATTAAAATGCAATCATTCAACCAGGGCTGAAGTTATTTACTCTCTAGTGGCAGAATACAGACCCCGCCCTTCTCAAGTATGCAGGTTCTGACAATACACTAAAATGAAACAGACAACGAAATGGCCAGTACTGAGACAGCACAAACGTACTCATCAATGCACTCAGAATCAAAACGAAAAATATTTATTTTGGATTTTGGTTATAATCTAAAACTTTTAATGCAAATCGGTATGGTATGAAAACTTTTCTTCATTTCATAGCTAATTATTATGCAAGTTTACAAACTCCTTACTGGTAAGCTTAAGGCAAGCAAACAAACAAAAAAAAAAAAAAAAAAAAAAAAAAAAATACTTAGTTACCACTTAGTATCAAGGGTCTGTCTACTATGGTTATCATGATTTCATTCAATAAGAACACAGATTATTACCAAAGATAACTAAGTGGAAACATGACACTTCTTTCTGCTCCTGGAGCAGAGAAAACTCCATGATGAGGTCACTGAGAGCTTTCTAGGACCTCAAATAACATCTGGCTTGTTCCGGGTCTGAGCGGAAGGACGGAGAGGAAGGGGGACAGTCTCCTCTTCCATTGCTGCCATCCAGAAAAGATGCACCTTGCTCCCTTGCTCATGACAGCTTCTGGCTGCTGAGCCTTCATTCTCCGGGACTATGTCAACAACCACTCCCCTTTCTCTGGTTCTCAGCCCTTTGGTCTTAGGCTGATAATACCACCAATGTTTCTAGTTTTCCAACCTGCGGATGGCTGACCATGTGTCTTCCACAACTTCATGCGATGACATTCACACTAAATCGAATCCTAAGTCTGCACATGTCTGTATAAAACTAATCATTTCCACCTTTTTGGAGAACCCTGACTAATATACAGATAAAGGAGAAAAGAGAAATGCCTAAAAAAAGGTTCAGTTAGAAAAAAGTTCAAGAACCAGAGTCGGTGTAATTCCATATCTGCCTCCCCACCTCTTATGTCCTCCTTGGGTTCTTTTTCCTTAGTGTTGCTTATTTGCCTCAACTAACTTGTTTTTAGAACAAACTGTTATATTTTTATAACATAAACATGCATTTTTAGAAACTACAATTACTTTGCTGCTTAGTTCTTATAGTCAACTTGGCTCAAAGTAGAGTCTCCTGGGAAAAAGGAACCACAGGTTAGGAACTGCCTTCATCAGCTCGGCTGTGAGCATGTCGGTAGGGCTTTGTCTTGATTCCTAATTAATGCTGGAGGGCCCAGCTTACCTTGGGCAACACCATCCCCAGACAGCTGGGTATGAGCTGTATACGAGAGTTAGCTGTACATGAGCCGGTAAGCAGCATTCCTCTATGTCTTCTGCTTCCGGCCCCTGCCTGCAATTACTGCCTTGGCTTCCCTCCAAGATGGAATATAACCTGTAGGAATAAATAATCCCTTCCTGTCCACGTTGCATTTGGTCGTGGTGTTGAGCACAGTGAAAAAGCAACAAAACAGTCACAGAATAATAGTGCCAAAGGATTCCATGTCTCGGTCATGTTGCATGGTTTATAACAGAGTGCCATAAACTAAGTAATTGAAAAATAAAGGGGAAAGAAAAGAGGCTGTAAATTTGAAACAGAAATGGGACAGGTTACACAGGGTGGCTTTGAGGGAGAGGGGGAATAATCTAATTATATTACAATATCAATTAAAAGCAGTAATAATTTATTTCTGCACTCGGACATGACAGTGGCTGACCCCTGAAAGCCAAGACCGGCAGAGCCTACTCACTTGTTTTTAGGGCCTACTTCCCAACACCGCTGGGACCGGGAGAAAGCTGTTAACATATGGGAGCTTGGGAGACACACTCAACCCATAGCATGTTTGAAACCTGAGAACACAAATTCGGTGGCTGCTTTTATTTTTTCCTGAGTCCCAAGAGCACTAGAATCAGAGCTGTGGGCACACTGGTTTCTCAAGGCTTCGTCTTGAGCTTACTGTTTCTAAATGGGGAAAATAAATTCACACTTGGTCTTTATACGACAGTAGAAAATCTTACCATAACAAAGGTAGTATAAACATGAATGGGAAAAAAAAAAATCTGTCTTGAAAACCAAAAAGAAAAAAAAAAATGACAGTTACATAAAGGAATAGAGCTGAAAGCAGAAATAAATAGTTCCATGCAGAGTAAGGTCCACATCCTAATGCCCTGAGATTGGAAGACAAAACCACTATATTGCCCTGGAGCACAAATTCCTCATGTCAAAAAGGGAAGGCTGAATTAAAGTATTTGACTCTGTGACAGAAACTCAGGAAAGAGAAATTAATATTTATACAGGACCCATGAGGTCAGCTTGCTCTGTTGGGACAGCAATAGTACTGAATGTTTACCAAACGTTCACAACATGGAAGCAGAGGTCTAAGAATTTTAACTCACCTATTTTTCAGAGCCACCCTCTATAGTCACAGTTCCATTACCTGCACCTCTCTCAGATTCAGACAGGAAAACGAGGTCAGGAGAGGTCAAGAGACTTTTATTCGTGGCTGCAGAGAGATGCCTTCTAAAGCTATCCAAAGGAGAAACTGGTTGGTTTCTAATGCTATCTGCTGCCCTGCCAAATGCAATCTACAAATACGCTGCTAACAGCACCCACAGTTCACTCAAGTGTTTGTCATACAAAAGAGTAAGAGCACTTAAGTCCACTGGTGTGGCTTCTTGCTGAAGTGAAGCCTTGTGGACCCTCAGACAGCACAGTGCCTTTCAGTCCCTATGGAACCTTGGAGACGCACATGCTGCTGGTATGTGGGGACAGACGCTTTCTGTCTTACCAGGTCTAAGCTTGACATCTCTACTCATTTGGTTACTTTTTCTGGATAACAGCTCTCTGCTGCATCTTCCTTCTAGACAGCTCACCTGAACCCAGTTCATATCCCTCTGGTGAAGGAATTTGTCTATGCAAATGGACAAAGAATCAGGAGATGCAGTTTGGCTTTCTAACATCACAAGAACCTCACGATTTTCAGAGGAGGGCTTGCTGAAGCGGAGCGAGTCACAGCAGATGAACAGGAAGCAGAGTAAGGAACCAAGAAGAAGAGCCAGGTAAACCATCAATGGCAGAACCCCTTTGTTGCCTTTCCTCCATATCAGGACTCAGTTTTACAAATACAAAATCTAAGCTGGGCTGTGGTGGTGCATGTCTTTGATCCCAGGGCTCTGGAGGCAGAGGCAGGAGGATTTCTGTGAGTTCGAGGCCAGCCTGGTCTACAAAGCAAGTTCCAGGACATCCAAGGCTATACAGAGAAACCCTGCCCCCCCCAAAAAAAAATTAAAAACAGAACAACAGCAACCAATACAAAATCTAAAGATGGATCATGATCGCTGTTCGGTTGCTCTGTTCAGCTCCGAACACATTAGCCTTCAGCTGAGAAGACACTCTTCTCTCAGCCCCACAAAGATGAAAGGCAAAAGCACAAAAGTGGGTCATCCATGTGTATCTGGCAAACAGTAAGTTTGAGATAATTAATAAAAGATAATGTTATGGTTTGAATATGAAATACCCCACACAGGTCAATATGTTCAACTACTTGGTTCCCAGCAGGTGGCGCTGTTTGGAAAGCTGTCTCCCAAAGCTTTGGGGACCAATTTTCCCTGGCTGCTTCTCCTACATTTCCAACCACCACAGGGTTTAACTGCATGCTTCTATTGCCATGAACTCTCCTTCACAAGAAACTAAATGTTTTGAAGCTGTGAGCTAAAATACCTTCATCATCTGAATATTTTACCTATTTTCTAAATATCTAAAGATGTTTCTGCCGTGTACTTTGGGCACAGCAATGAAACATGATGACTTCATACCACATGAATGTCTATACAGAGATCACTATTTCAGTCATTCTAGTGGGACTTGAAAAAACAAGAAAAGAATCAATAGCTCGAGCCTCATTTTCTCTAGAGAGGCTACGATTCTAACTGTGAAGGGGAGACAGTGAGAAGCAGAGAGGATTTAAGCATCTTGTCTCACTTCCCAAAGCTCACTCCTCCTCCGTCTGTAATGTTTTTAATGGGAGGTTGTACTATTTGGTGTAGGTACCAATCAAGACCCAGTTCCCTCCTACAATGTCCGGTGGGTGTGGTCTTGCAGATACCTTGATTTATAGATTCCAGACCTGGGAATAAATACATTTCTGAAGTTTTAAGGAAGTATCTTTGTGGTGTTCTGTTGCAGCAGCCTCAGGAGTCTGATACAATTGGGACTGTGATGGTTTGTATATGCTTGGTCCAGGGAGTGGCACTGTTAGGAGGTGTGGTCTTGTTGGAGTAGGTGTGGCCTTGTGGTTGTGGATAAATAGCCTTGTCCTAGCTGCCTGGAAGCCAGTATTCTGCTAACAGCCTTCAGATGAAGATGTAAAACTCTCAGCTCCTCCTGCACCATGCCTGCCTGGATGCTGCCATGTTCCTGCTGTGATGATAATGGACTAAACCTCTGAACCTGTAAGCCAGCCCCAATTAAATGTTGTTCTTTATAAGACTTGTCCTGGTCATGGTGTCTGTTCACAGCAGCAAAACCCTAACTAAGTAAGACAGGGACTTAAAGAGAAATGATAAAATCTCAGCGTGTAGGGGGGAAAGAGTGATGGTTCACATATGAAATAAAGTAAGATTACAATCAGGCTTTGGACAGCAATAACTTCTGGCAGAAGAAAATGGGATAGTATAGTTGAGTGTTTATATACAGTAAAACTGGCTATGCAGTAAAAGGCAAAGATTCCTGTTTACCAGCTATACCCAAGGACTCTGGGAATCCTGTTCTCCTGGCTCTTTTAGGTGAATCTCCCAAATACAACAGTAATGTCAAGTGATGAATAACTTGAGACACTGACCACGGGACAGCACAAAGCATAAAATATCCAGGGCCTTCACAGTGATTTCTTACGGAGAGAAACTGAGGCAGGTGATCTAGGGCCCTTCTAAATGGAGATATTCAGCTTAACAAGTTCAGACTCCCAAAGGCCAGCAACACCCAAACTACACACAGAGGAACCTGGAAGGACTTTAAGTCCTGATGAGTCAGGATGGTCAGGGATGCTTACTGACTTACAATGGCTGCCTCTGGACTCTGGTGTAAAAGAAAAATGTTTTCTTCAAAACATCACTTATGGGTCTCTTTCGTACAAAGTGTATTCTGGGTGCCAAGTAATGTTTATCTCTCAACAAATAGAGAAGAACTTAGGAAACCTCAGTGCAGAGAATCTATGCTATGGAGCAGGAGAACGGGATGGAGCTTG
Source organism: Micromys minutus (assembly GCF_963924665.1). Classification (NCBI taxonomy): domain Eukaryota; kingdom Metazoa; phylum Chordata; class Mammalia; order Rodentia; family Muridae; genus Micromys; species Micromys minutus. Next base: position 48,668,577 of record NC_137975.1, on the reverse strand, counting down.
AGATTACAGTCCCTAAAACTCAGGGCAAGGATGTGACATCAGGTCTGAACTGATGGGAGCAGGGATGACATGACAGGCACATGCAATGGGGGGCTGGGGAAAGTATGACACAGGGACTACAGTGAGGGGGGTGACATAGAACCTGCAATGGGGGGGTGACACAGAGTCTACAGTGTAGGGGGTGGGGAGGGACTGCATCAGTCACTTCTTACCTCTGCTAGGCTGAAATCAAAGAAGAGTTGGCCACAACACTACAATACATCTTAAGGACTCTTAATCTCCAAGTTTAAATACCCAGAGTCATGAGGGGGATGGCTCAATGGGTAAGGGTGCTTGTCACCAAGCTGAACACCTAGGCTCAATCTGCATGTTCAGGTACACACAGAGATGGGTGACTCCTCTGGTAAAAGTGCTCAACCACCAAACCTGAGGGCCTGCGTACAGTGCCCAGAACCCACACAGTGAGGAAAAACAACAAGCAGATTCTGCAAATTGTCCTCGGACCACCACAGGCATGTTGTACAGTACAAACTACCTACCACAGACTTTTGTGCATTCACACACACACACACACACACACACACATCACCACCACCACCACCACCACATACCACAAATATGACTGTAATAAAACAAAGTTCAAAATCTACAAAGTTCAGTTTACAAAAACACAACCAAACAAACCTAAATAAACTCCACAAACTCCTAGCTACAGACAGACAGGGATAATCCAAAGCCATAATGATCAATGATGCCAGTATGGCTGTCATGAGGACAAAGCAGACTACTGTCTAACAAACGCTGTGAGAGTCAACCAAACTCAGCAGAACTCGCAGCAGATGGGGAGGAGGTGGAGCAGCTGAAGTGGGGAAGAGATGTCCACTCCAAAAGCGGAGGGCAGCCTGTTAGAGGTGAGGGATGGGACAAGTCTACCCCATGGCCTGAAAAAATGGCCACCATGGGCTTCCTATCAAGACAAGACCTACAACAAGACTGGGCAAGATGAAAATTCTAGAAACCCTGTAGAGGGAAGGTACAGACAGGGAAAGAAGGCTGAGCTGGATTATCTACACACGAGCTGTGACATGTTTGGAAACAACAGAAGGTGCAAAGTTCTAATAGTAAAACAAACTGGAAACATAAAAAGAAAACTGAAATGAAAGCAAAGCCCATAAATTTATTAAAGAAAAATACAGGACAGAATACAGAATAATATTTCTTGGGCAAGGGATCCTGGACTGAATAAAGCAGAGAATGTAAGCAGTCTTAGTCAGAGTTTTACTGCTGTGAACAGACACCATGACCGAGGCAAGTTCTATAAAGACTACATTTAATTGGGACTGGCTTACAGGTTCAGAGGTTCAGTCCAGTATCATCAAGGTGGGAGCATCCATGGTGCAGGCAAAGCTCTGCATCTTCATCTAGAGGCTGCTACCAGATATGACTTTCAGGTAGCTAGGACCAGGGTATTGAAGGCCACACCCACAGTGGCATACCTACTCCAACAGGGCTACACCCCCAAATAGTGCTACTCCTGGCCCAATCATATACAAACCATCACATAAGCTGAGTACACGTGCCTACATATACTATTCTCTGCTTTCCCACCCTGGACACCATGTGCTCACTGATTCAGGCTCAGGCCACCTGCACAGTGAGCCAGAGTAAACCCTTCTCCCTTAGGCTGTTTTTTATCAGGGTATATTATCTAGAACAACTGATGTGAAGGACCTGAACTTGGGCAACAGTAGCTATGACAACACAGCCTACAGAGAAACAAACCTCACTTTTCAATGCAAAACCTGACCCTGGCACCACAACCAGACCTGCATAGCTCTTGGTCTGTGGTGTGGACGGCACTCTGTAGTCTTAGTAATTCCCCAGTGGCACTGTCAACTGTGCAGCCATGTTTGGAAGCCCCCTGTGCATATCAGATGGGTCCGTTAGTGTGATGCTTCCCAGAGAGGGATCTGAGACGTGAAAAAGCTTGCTTTGAAGAGGGCAATGTTCTAGAAAGTGCCTTGGTTGATCTGGTTAGTGGCATTTTTAAAGCCACTATATGTTAAGAGTGTTCACTGTGGGTTAGCCCTATACGTCTCAAATATTTTCCCTATTTTGGTGAATCTCGAGTTGTATTTTCAAAAGCATATGGGTGCACATTCCACCCCCCAGTGATTTGCTTCTTGGTATTTAACCAACAGAAGTGCATGCATATGTTCACCAAAATATATCTCCATATGCTCACAGCACCACTGTTTATAATAGCCCTACCTGGGAAATACCTGCCTTAGGTACTGTACTCGCGCAGTACAGACTAGAACAGGCTGACTTGGGTTTACATACTAGAGGTTTCAGCTCCTGGCTGCTTGACCCTTGTGGTGGTTTGAATAAAAATGCCCCCCAAGAGGTATAAGCCTTGTTGGAGGAAGTGTATGGTGGGGTAGGGTATATGGAAGGTGGGCTTTGAAGTTTCAAAAGCCCATGGCAGATCTTTCTCTGTCTGCTACCTACTGATCAGGGAGTAGCTCTCAGCAATGGCTCCAGGGCCATGCATACCCCCTACCATTCTTCCCGCTATGAGGATCATGGCCTAAAGCATCTGAAACCAACCTTAAGCAAGCTCCCAATTAAATGCTTACTTTTAAAAGAGCTGCTGTGGGGCCTGGAGGGATGGCTCCGTGGTTAAGAGCACTGGTCGCTCTCCCAGAGAACCCAGGTTCAGTTCCCAGCACCCACACAGCAGCTCACAACCATCTCCAACTCCAGTCCCAGGGAATCTGACACCTTCACACAGATATACATGCAAGTGAAACACCAGTACACATGAAACAAAAAATAAATAATTTTTTAAAAAGAGTTGCTTTGGTCAAGCCGCAGCTTCATGTAGTAAGTGTACTTGCTCAATTACCATTATCTCTGCCTCCTCCACAGGGTTTCTACGTAACTTTTCAGAAGAGTTTGAAAGAGGAAACTAGAGGAAGCCCAGAATGTGGGTCCTGACATCCTGAGGCCTGGAGTCAATTTCTCCATTTACTGCAGACTGACTGTTAAGGAGGCTAGCTTAATGTGAACCCCCAGCCATTAACTGGATCATCATCATCACACAGACCATGAGTTTAAAATGTAATCTCTAAGAGATTTACACAGCTGTACGTGATAAATGTAAGCATGTGTTAATACACTCTACAAACCCTAGCAGGGTGATATGTGCCTGGGATATGAGCACCCAGAGGAAGCTGCTGGGAAAATCATGAGGTGGAGGGCAGCCTGGCTACATAGTAAGTTCCAGGACATCATGGCTGTTTATGATGGCTGTCCATCATGGCTGTCCATCATGGCTGTCCATCATGGCTGTCCATCATGGCCGTCCATCGTGGTTGTTCATCATGGCTGCCCATCATGGCCGTCCATCATAGCCATCCATCATGGCTGTCCATCCTGGCTGTCCATCATGGTTGTCTATCATGGCTGTCTGAGGAGGTTAGGGATACACACACACGCACACAAACACACACATGAGATCCATATGTATACCCACACATATATGTTTATGTGCGACATGTTATCTTCTTAACAAAGTGCACAGTTTGTTGAAAACAAATACATAATCTGTCAAGTAAATACCTCTGATATGCTCTGAAGACTTAAACATGCAAAGCTAGGAAGGAAAACATACTTTCAAGGCTGACCATTTGTACTTGGTAAGTAGCTGATGTGCTCTTCCCTGGGTTTGAAACCATTTCTCCCATTCTCAGTGTTTCCTTCTTGCCTGTGATTTCTGTTTATGGATGAGGCTCCCTGGGCCTTGGCTTCCCAAGTTTCCAAGTTTCCTCGTTCAGCCAGATTCAGGCAGTCACAGTGGTGAAGCTCTGTGGGTGTAGCTTCTGGCGTTACTAGGACACAGTCACACACCTAAGCCTGTGTCCTGTAGTCTTTCTGCCCCTCTTCTTCAATGATCCACAAAGGTTCAGGAGTTGTACTGTAGATAGATAGCCCTGAAGACCTACATACAGTAACATTCTCCAAACTGAGCAGTCTTTATGTATTTAAAAACATAAATACACACACACACGCACACACACACATACACATGTATGTAAACAAATAATGAAAACAGAGGCCATAAATTTGAAGAAGAGCAAGAAGGTATCTCTGGGAGAATTTGGAAGGGGGAAAGGGAAGGAGCAAATAATATAATAATCTTATAATCTCAACAAAAACAGAAAAATAATTTTAAAAGAATAAATGTGTTAACATAGGGAAACTGTTACAGCTGTCATTTATTCACTAGAGTCTATATAACGGTCTCCGAAAACCTGAGACACTGCATTCCTTTCCTGGGAGACACCTGGTCTGCTGGCGCACACTACTCATTTGGCCCCATTCTTCCTTAACACTAAAACAAAAATTCCGTGTCCAAAGAATCCAGAGGAGCATGTAGGGCTGCTACTCAGTCTTCCTGACGCTGCGACCCTTTCGTACAGCTCCTCATGTTGTGGTGACCCCAACCATAAAGTTAATTGTGTTGCTCCTTCACTAATGTAATTGTGCAACTGTCGTGACTCACAATGAAAATATTTGTGTTTTCCAGTGGTCTCGGGTGGCCCCTGTGAAAGAGGTGTTGGACCCCCAAAGGGGTGGAGATTCCCAGGTTGAGAATCACTGTTCTAGAGATACAGGTCATTATCACTTACTGACATTCTGATTTAGTTTGCCAGCACAGAAACCAGCGTCTCCTCAGCACAGTCTTTTTCTAGCACCGTAACACAAAAGTTAGAACACAACACATCTAGGGTACTTACTGAGATCCAATCTTAAAAATAAAAAGTTCTGAAACGGACGACGGCTAAATTCAATGGCAGAGGGCCTGCTTGGCATGCAAGGGGTCCCAAGTTCAATTACCAATAACCTTGACCACCCCCCCCCCACATACATCTGGGTGGTGGGTGGAGAGATCTAAGTGCATTTGAGGAAGGAGAGCGAATATGATCAAAATATACTGTATAAAATTTTTTTAAAGTAATATAATCAAAAGAAAGCTGAAGCGGACACCTTGGAAGGCAGGCCGACTCCAGTCAGCCCTGGTAACCTGTTCCATTTTCCTTTCATAGTATTCATCCAGGCCTGGCACTTTTGGCTGTGCAAGGCTGGGAAAAACACAACCCAGTATCAAAGAGAAATGGTACCAGCAACACTTAGAAGCCAACTTTGATTCCACCACCACTGCGATGCTGTGAGACCAGCATCTCGCATCCACTGAAGGAGGGCAAAGATCTCGTGCACCCGGTGGTGACAGGAACACAAGAGCACTCGGGCTTTGTCAGTGAGAACCTCCAGCACCAACGGCATAAATGATCTCATGTCTCCCAAGTCCCCATCTGAGGCCTGACCTCCAGAATAAAGCTGTTTGCAGAGACAATCCTTACAGAGTTAAGTGAGTCAAAATGTGTGGCTTGAATAGACCCTGGTCCAGGCTGACCACTGTCCTTAAGAGACCAGGAGGCTGGACAGACACCAGGAGTGTACGCAGTCAGGGTCTAGACCCTCTGGGGACAAGGGAAGAGGACCGACAAGTGAGGCGGAGATGCTTCAGAACCCTGAGACCACTAGTTCCGTCCTGGACTTCCAGTGAGAAACTGCGCCTCTGCCTATGGAACCCAGTCTTTCGCATTTTGTTAGAGTAGCACTAGAAATTAAGAAAATAGAAGAATATTGTTAAGGAATTAGTCCTTGACTAATATTAGGAGATTAATTAATTATTATATTTATATTTATATGTTATATATGACACAAATATATTTACATATTTATTATGTGATATAATATTGTCTATAACAATAAATATTAATTAATATGTGTAAATATAATTATGTAATATTATATAAGCATATCTTAGTCAATATATATTTATAAATCTATTTTATATAATATAGCATAATGTATTTTTATATTTTATGTAAGATATAACTAATGTCTTTAGAAAATATAGCATTTTTCCTTTTGACTTTTCCAACATTTTAAATGCAAGTTACCGTTTTCCATGATTAAGCATCACAGCCGAGAAAACCGAAAGTTCTACTGGATCCTGCACTCAAGAGCTTGTTTTGAGAAGGCTTGAAAGGCACCAAGATGGAAAAAGTTTTAGACCCAGATGTTAAGCACGGGTGAGATTTTTCCCACCTGTGAGGTGACTTGGGTCATGTGCCATTAGGTGGTTGGCCTCGGTTCAAAAAAGAGAGATGGAGATGCTTTCAGAGAACTGGGAAGGCAGCAGTCCTGAGAGCACACAATGCCTTTAATAAGCAGCTCAATCCTGACCTCTACTGGTCAAACTGTGACATAGACGGACCATTCCTCAGCTCACTCTTCTGCTTTGAGTAATCAAAAAACCATCAATCTGTGCAAAGTCCCTGTTCAAAGACACAGGAGGCCTTCTTCTGTCCCCTCCATCGTCCTCGGGGTCTTATAAGATCTCTCAGGGACAAGTACAGATGTATCAAAGTTGGTGTTAAACTGTTATTCATTCACACAGACTCAGGCTCGTAACAGTTGGTACAAGAGCAAAGCAGTAAGTGGCATGGTGACTTATGGGAAACCAGCTTTCTTATCCAGTACTACACCTCATAGTCATAATGCAGTGGATATTAATTTATCACTGGATAAAGATTCAAGAGTAAGGAGGTTTCCAAGAGTACTACCTGGCATGGACATGCATTTAGTCAGTAGCTGCTACATGATCCATGGATTTTTAACTAGTTGTCAAACCCTGACAAGTTTTTAATGTGCCTTTGTTTCTCTCAACAGAGCCCAAGTCACAAACACATCATGGTAAAGTCCTGTGGATGGCCTCACCGTGCATGGCCTCACGATGTGAGAAACTGAGAGCAATCAGTGAGCAAAGAACTCCGGAAGGCACCAACCGTCAGACTCCCTCGTCATAAGCACCGCTGTACTTTTGGTCCAATCACAGAAGCTTGGGATGCCAAGATGGCTCAGTCCAGAGTAGCTTCTGCCTTCAGGCCGGAGGACCTGAGTTCAGTTCCCACTTCCTGCATGACAGGAGGCAAGAACCTGACTCAAGCAAGCTATCCTTTGACACACAGATGCTGTTACACCACGTGTAAATACACATATACAAACATACACCCAGAGACATACACAAGTAAGCATGGCGCTATTCACAGGATGCTAGCTATGTCGTGTCTGTGGCTCAGGTTTTGTTGAAAGATCACAAATGCACTTTAAGAACTTGGCAAGTTTCCAAGCGTCAGTTAAAATAAGGCAGCATGGGGGGGTACGAGAGGCTAAAGCAGAGGGACCACAGCTTAGGTCTAGCCTGGGCTCCACAGACAATCTGGTTACAAAACAAAACAAGCAGTTACTGCCAGGTGGAGCCAAAGAATCAAACATTTAAAAAGTAGAAAATGCCATTGCTTGATCAGTTGTTCCAACATGGTCACACCTCTTCTTTATCGTCACTCCTCCTCCTAATGAAACATTTGAGTATTTGATGGAATGTAAAATAAAACAGCAAAAACCTCCAAACAATAAATAATACATCTAGAGGTTGTATCTTCTCCCTGATGGCTGTAAACTATTCCTGCTCTAGAAAAATTGAGAGAAACCTCTGCAGAGGGGACACAGCTGATTTACTGTCTGCTGCAGCTTCACGGTGTCTAAAACATACATTTAAAAAAGTTAAGAACTGAACCGAACCTCAAGTAAACAACCAGACTTTAAAAATGGGGTACAGGACTAAGGAGAGAAACAGAAATGGCTGAGAAATGCCTAAAGAAACGTTCACCATCCTTAGCCACCAGGGGAATCACAAATTAAATATGCTTTTGGGATTGCATCTTACGTCAGTCAAAATGGCCAAGATCAATAAAACAAACGACAGCATGTGCTGACAAGGAGTCAAAGAAAAGGAAACACTTATTGTTGGCGTGGCCACTGTGGAAACCAGCGTGGCAGTTCCTTGGGAAGCTGGGAATCTATCTACCTCAAGATCCAGCTACAGCACTCTTGGGCATCTCCCCAACAGACGCTGTGTGCTGCTACAGAGACCTTTGCTCATCCATGTTCAGTGTTTCTTTATCCCTCATAGCCAGAAATCGCCTAGATGCCCATCGACTGAGAAGGAATGAAAATGCGGCTCATTTACACAATGAAATACTGTTCGGCTGTTTTGTTTTCTAAAAGGAATTATGGTATTCTCCGTTGAGTAAATGGGAGAGTTTATAGGGGGGAAATTCCTGAATGAGATAACCCCAAACAAAAATACAAATCTTCTAAGTTTTCTCTTATATGTAGCTATTCACTTTTAAGCCATCAAAGTGCATGCTATAATCCATATATCCACAGTAGGGGAGGACCTCCCAAAGAAAGAGAAATAGAATACATTGTTAAGGAGGGACCAGGATGGGAAAGTTAAATGAGGAGGGAGAAGGAAGAGAGGGATAGAGGAAGGAATATGGGGAGGGTCACTAGCACTGCAGAAGTTTCCTAAAGTACATACGTGTACGAAAGAGAGGTGAGTCCAATCACCAAAGAATGGGGAGGCAGTGTCCCAACAAGAAGCAGTATACAACCAGGTGAAACTTCCAGTGCTAGGAATGGCAAAAGGGCCCCCATATAAACCCACAAATGTCTCAGGCTATTGGCTGCAATCCACAAACTGACCGGAAGTCCCTGAACACCCATGTCTCTCACTGAACACTGAGAAGCAACGCTGCTGCCACACCAGAGCCTGTGCCCTGCTGAATAGCATTCATGGCACTGGAACATCCTCTTATGCTATCAGAGGAGAAAGGCATAATCAATCGAGCTACAATGCTGCAACCTCCAACAGTAGCCGGCCTAGGTCATAGTTGCACAAATGATTGTGGTTAAGGCCCGTGAGCTGGAACCATGCCTGACAATTCCATGGCCAAGAGCCTGAGAGCAGACAAGCCGTGGGGCCAGAGGAAAACCAAATACCAGTGTTCTACAGAAAGAACATACAATAAAACGATTCCTAGTGGCACTCCACCTCACTCAGATCAGTGCCTTGCCTAGTCGTCCTCAGAGAAACGCCTTGCTGTAGATAGGAACTAATACCCACAGCTGGACAGTGTACTTTTGTAGCACTAGGTCCTCAATGAGATGTCTTCATCCAGCTCCTCCCCTCGGGGATTAGGGAGCTGTGGAGAAGAGGAGGCAAAATAATTCTAAGAGCCAGAGGGGATGGAGGACTCCCAGCAAACTGTCCGCCAGACACAACAGGAAGGATGCATAGAAGAACTCATGGAGTGTGTAGCAGCATGCCATAGGGTCGGCACAGGTTCAAGCCAGATGGAAGCACTGAATGAAGGAAGTGGACCAGGGCCCCAGAGCAGGACGCTATATAAAACATTCACATGCTTGCGAGGGAAATGAGTTTTCTCCAGTGGTTTCTCTCACTGGGCATATTAGCCATACTTCAGAGTAGGTACCATATCCAGGAGTATCTGGCCAAAACAACAAACTCAATAGTGCTTTTGTAGATCTTTTATCTCCTGTTGCTTGGTCTGGATATTTTTGTGTTGTTGGTCTTTGGCTTGTATATTTTGTTTTCTGGTTGTGTGTGTGTGTGTGTTGGGGGCTGCTGTACAAAACTGTTTCTAAGGCGGGGGTTGTATTTTTTTTTTACAAGAGAGAAAGGAAGGGTGTGGAGTTGGGTGAGGGAGAGGATGGGTCAGGGAGCAGAAGGAGGGGGGAAAGCATAATCAAAACACATTAGATACATTTCTTTCTTCAAATAAGAATTTCTCAAGTAAAAGCAGCATTCTTCTTTGTTCCAAGAACTCTTTGCCAACACTACCAAACACAGAGGCACAGACAACACAGGTGGCTAAGCTGGAGGTACGTTGGGTTAACTCAGACTTGGGAAGCCTCCCAGAGGTGGGGACCCAAGAAGAGAGTCACATGAAGAGGCTATGACCTCAGTTCCCCCTGCAGTATTAACTGACAAAGGCTCAGCAGAAGGTCAAAGAGAAATGATTCCTGCACATCTCAAACTCAAAGCTGGGCCTCAGCCTCCTTACTGGAGGAAAGGAAATGAAAGATTTGAATGGATGATAGCTGAAATGCACTAGTTCCTCCTGAGTCTCACTGGTACTTGCCCCAAAGATGGCCCGGAATGCTAACCGCACTCTCAGCAGGACCACCAAGTGCAGTTTAACTGGTAACCTGTGGTGGTGCACGCCTGTAATCCCAGCACTTGGGAGACAGGGTCGAAAGGGTCCTTCTCAGCTACAAAATGAGTTCAAGGCCACCCTGGCGTACAGGAGACCCTGCCTCAACAAAATGAAAGGTACCTCCCACATCTATGGAAAAGCTTTGCTGTGCTCAGACATCCAACCTCCCAAGCAGAAATGCTGCCATTTCAAATGCTTAAAAAAAAAAAGGAAATCCTCCCTTCTTATCTTCAAAGTGAAGTCATTACCTTATTTTTAAGAAGTTAAAGTAGTTAATGCAAAAAAAGAGGAGGAGGGAGAAGCTTAGGGTACAAGAAACAGTCATTCTCTCTGCATGTAAGTGAATGGTTTCCTGTGTTTAATCAGGATGCTGACATACTGAATGTCACAGATTCGGGTAAACCTAAGTAAAAATAAATAAACAAATAAATAAAACAACAGGAATTCTTACACAATACTCAAGGTAACCCTGTCATAGCACATCCACACTGGATGTCGACCGATTGCTGTTTTAAACTGATTTGTGTGGTGTTTAAGATGAACCCCAGAAATGCACAAGTTCTATACAAATGCTTGACCACTAAGCTCCAGCCCACTGAATGGATAAAGTCAGTTTAGGAACAGGCTTTCAGTAAGCATTCTAGAATCTTCCAGATTCTTAGGAGTTCTGATAGCAGGAAGTGAATACATCTAGCCCTTCCTTAAGCCAACACCAAGGGGGGAGTGGAGAATCTTCAAACTTCCACTGATGTTTCCAAGAAGTACCGATGTTGCCTCTCGGTTTCTGGTTTGAGCAATTACAGAATGACTTTACTTCTTATCCCCCAGTAGTATTAGACCAGAAGCATTTTTTTTTCCCTTCAGGAAGCAAGTGGCTATCTTTTTTCCTGTAGTAAGAGCCAAGGCTTCAAAGAGATAATGGAGCTAAACTGAAATAGCCAAGCCACTCTTGCCATTTGTTAATATCTTACAGATTCATCTTCCAAAGTGACGATGTGCTCTGCCCAATGTGCACTCACACTTCAACCCATAGGGTGTGCAGCAGGCAGAGGACTAGGGGGTGTGTTGGGCACACCAGGTCCCCTGCTTTCTGCTGAGCCTCTCCTTCTACAGCAATGAAATCTGAAACAAAGCTAAAGCAATGGAAGTGTGTCTAGATCCTCAGCAGACATTTCAGTGTCAAAAATCACCAAAAACCCATTCTTGTTGTAAGAGAATAACATATATCTATATCGCCAAGTCAAGAAGTTGTCAAGATGCTAAGAGTGTAAAACCTATGTCAAACCAGGACTCTTCATGATGCCCACCAAATGCAAAAAGGGATCTGCTTACAATCAGAATCAGACTTCATATGCCCCACCAAGAAATGGGGAGGGGGGCTACCGCTGTTAATAGTCAAGTCTTCAGAGGATCTAAATGAAGTTAACAGGCCACCTGCAGAAGTTACTTTACTTAGAAAGTGTTTTTCAAAGACCAAAATTATTTTCCAGCATTTCAAGATGATGAAACTTGGACACCAGAATTCTCAACACAAAATCTTGCAATAGTGATCCAACATTCACACATGGCAGCAAGTGTCTGGGTGTGGAGAAGACTCCTGAGAGGGGGGCACAGGCAATGGAGTTCATGACCATTCCCACTTGTACTGAGTTTCCTGTCTGGTTTTACAGATGCGAAAACACAATAAAATAAGAGTCATATAAGTTCAAGGCTGAAAGCAACAGCCTGATTAAATGAGCCATCCAACTGGTGGTGGGTGCTGAGCTTGGAGCGCAAGAGCTAGCAAAACCTGAATACAAATGGGAGGATGACCCAGGAATACGTAAGGAAGGAGAAATGTTGAAAATACTCCTGGCACAAGAATTCTTACTAACAGTGTAACTCTTGAGTACCACCTGTTCATGATTCGTAGAATATAAAGTGACTTCCAAATTAAAAACAAAAATGGCTACTTGGGATATTAAATGGAAAATCGACTTCAAAGCCATGAGGCCACCTCAACAGCTGATAAGGAATTGCAGCACGCCTCCTGTGAGGTTCTCATGTGGCTTACCAGTTCCAGCAGAACTAACTGTGGTTTGCAAACTTTCTGAGCCAAGTTTCTGACAAGCGATGTTTACAAGCAGAGGTGGGGTTGTAGCCTTCCGAAACTCGCCTCCCAAGAAAGCAGTTGCTTAGCAAACTTTGCAACTGTCCAGAGAACTTACACAAGCCGTTGACATCCAGCATACTGGAGATACCTCTGTCACTCATGTCCACTTCCGGCTGGTTCTTCTCCCTGCTCTCCTCCACCAGTTTCTTCAGTGACTTGGACATGTTCTGTAGCAAAGGACAACAAAGCACGCGGATGATGGCAAAAGTTGGGGCGTGGGGTGGGAGGCGGGCTATGGCAGGCAGGAAAGGGGCAGAGGCCTGGGCTGAACTCTCCAGGGCTACCTAGGAGAGAGTGGGCATCACCGTGGAGTCCTTAGTGAGGGACTTGGACCCCGCGCACTCACCGCAGAGAGCAGCACCTGGTGGATGTGCTTGGGGACCTGCAGGAGAAACTAGGGTGGAGAACGATGAACTGGATCAGCCAAAAACAGGATCCGGCAGCAGGAACACACCCTGTCCCGGCGATTGCGCAGGCGCACACAAAATCCGACCAACCCCACGCCCCCCTAGGCCTGACACTTCCCAAATTAGGAGAACGATTTCCCAGACGTGGCTCCTGGCTAGGCTCTGCCCACAGTAGAAACTGTACCCCGAGGCCGACCAATCACACACGCTTTAAGCCCAGAGACTCCGCCCTGCGTTAAGGAACGCCCATCTTCCTTGGGTTTAGAACTTGGATTGGACTCAGAAAAGTGCCTGTGGTCTAGATTCCGCACATGCTCAGTAAGCTAGCTGAAGCACATAGCTTTGTGGGCGGAAGCAGGGAATTCTAGCGCTGGAACTGAGAGGTATGAGAATGGAAGGATAGCTTGTGTTGAGGGGTTTGGAGTTAAGTCCTGAGAAATCCAGAAGTCAGGTATTCTCTTTGTCCTGCGTTTTTCGTTGCCGGTCCCTTCCCACGGAGAGTTGTTACCGTGAGTTTCTCGTGCGCCCTGGCTGTCACAGACCTGGTGGAGGTATGCGGTCTGGATTACGATAATGCTTCTGAAGACAAGGATTGGGCCAGAAATTTGTCTCCTCAGCTGGAATCTCACAAGAATCTGTATCTGGCTGTTTTCTCTCATCCTTTTGGTCTAATCCATCTCCCTTAGGGTTATATGCTAACAGTAACCCACAACTACGTCAAAAGTCAGAATTAATGTTTACACCCATGAACTGTGAAATCATGGCTGTTAGGACTCCCTCACTCTCTTCAAATAGTGTACACACACACACACACACACACACACACGGATGGAAAAATAGACAGACAGATAGGTAGATAACTTTCTAGCGATCGCAGGCTTCTACCTCCCAATGACTGGATCTTGATGACCCAGTAAAAAACCTAATCTTAGAGACAACTTCACACTATGAACTAAGGACTGATTCCAGAATTATTCTCCTGGTGTTAGGTACATGACAGATAGGCAAACAAACATGCACAGGTTTAGAGATACACATATAAGCAATGAGCCAATCGGGTAATAAAAGAAGGTTCTGCACTTTGAAGTTGAAAGCAGAGATTTCTCCTTAAACACACTTCCAATGAGAAAATGATTCTTCCACCACCTGCAACTCGCATTCTCAAGGCATCTTCACTTCTTAAGTTAGAGATTTGCTGAGAGCATTGATCAAATAGTTCAAAGACTCTGGCTGCCTGTGAACTTGTGGTATGTTTATCTGAAATTGGCCAGAAATTATTAAGTTTTGAGAGATATTACTAAAACATCTTTCCCAGTGCGTCCTGTCCATGTAGACAGTTGCCCAAGTAATATGGAGTCTGTCAGTTTTCTTCACTTAAAGTTACCACCTTTCCTTTCATAGTTTAAAGCCTTTCCCTTCATAGTTTAAAAGCTGCAGGACAGGATACTGTGGAATTGTGTTAATAGACGTCCCCTTACCTTCAATTTAACATCCATTTATGATTTTCTAGCTTCATAATTTTATGTACGTTAACTTGCTTGCATTTTTATATATCAATTTCCATGAATCTTCAATGTTTTAAAGCTTCAATATTTTTAATTTTTTTTCAATTCTTCTTTCATACAATCCATTCCAACTTCAGCCTTCCCTCCTGCCAGCCCCTTCCCATCTCCCCTCTCCCCCAAACCCCTGCTCTCCATTTATCTCCAATAAAGAGCAAATCTAGTGATAGCAACAGAACAAGTCGTAAGACTCAATATGACTAGGCTGTCATACCAAGGCTGTAAGAGGCAACCCAGAGGAAACGAGTCCCCTAAGCAGGCAAAAGAGTCAGAGAGAGCCCCACTCCCAGTGTTAGGAGTCCAACAAGAACTCCAAGCTAAGCAGCCTGAATACATAGATACAGAGTCTAACATGGACTCATCATACAAGCTCTGGGTTGCAGTTTTAGTCTCTGTGAGCCCTCTAAGCCCAAAGCATCAATATTTATTAGTGGTTTAGAAAGGTTACTTACTGGTTTTCCCTCCTCCGGCCATTTCTGATGGAGATAGTTTTACTATATAAGTTTAAAGCATCATTTAGGGCTAGTTTAACAAAACGCCATACTTCTAAAGGCTGGAAGTCCAAAGCCAAGTGCAGGAAGATTTGATTTCTAAGTTCTCCACCCCCACCCACCCCTCTTAGCCTGGAGACTGTTGCTTCTCTCTGTGCCTTCACATTGCTCTCTCCACCCCAGATGAGGCATCCTCCATGCTGCTATGATGACTACAGTAAACCAGCTGCATCAGGATCTTCCTCTTCTTCCCCTAACAGTCTTTTTTAATGGATATTTCTTTTTCTCAACAGATCTGAGGACAATAAGTTTAACCTTACCTCTGTTTGCTAAGTCAGTTTTTCAACAGCCTCTTCTTATCGCCTCTTCAGGTGAGAGTCTTTGCTGGTAATTGATCTCAGTGGACATGTCAAGCCTGCAGACCTGAGCTGATTCTTTTGGATGGTGTCTGTTGCTTTCCAATCCCCTCTCACTGTTTTAAGTGGGTTTGTGTCTGTCTAAGTCTGCATTCATTTTTCCCTGAGCTACTTGTTACATTCCCTTAGAGACAAGAACACAGTTTTGTGCAGAAAGTCATCCCCAGTCTGCCTTTGCTGGTGTGGAGGAATGGCAGTTATGAGGGTCAACTACAAATGAGAGACCCTAAGGGCTTTTATAGTCCCACACCCTCCTTACAGCTTCCTCCTCCTACCTGGGGATCGGACTAGGCTAAGTTCCATTCTCCACCCACAGGAACATTCTTCGGTAAAGAAATTCTCAGAGTGTACTGACTAACCTTCTGAAAAGCCCCAGGTAGAGTTTAAATGTACGTCATGCTAGCTAGCCAGTAGATTTAAAGGTCAATATGCTTAGCCAATAAGTTTAAGCTATAACCTTGCTAATGTAACCTGTACCCCTAAAAAGTATAAAAACTGCTTGTTATAACCATTCAGGGTTGCCTCCAGTCATTTGCCATGAGGGGCTGATTGAGGATTGACCCTGATGCTGGAAAATAAACCTCTTGCATTTTCATCCATCTGCAATCTCTGGGATGATTCCAGGGAGTCTCCAGGTAGTTAAGGCTCAATTTCAGACTTACACCCCACCTCCTGCCTCACCTCTCTCACTGACTCTGCCAGCCACACACACACACAAACAACTTCTGGACCAGCTATTCCCATATTTGTTGTGCTTCTGTGTTGAAATTATCTGGGGAAACAAGTCCCTTTATTTATCGACACATTTCCATCTACTTCCTGGATCTTCTAGAAATTAATTTTTACTCTTGTTTGAGAGAAGGGAAAAAAATTAAGCTGCCTTTTTGCTACTTTCAGCACATTTAACTTCCAAAACTTGCTAAAGAGGGTCATTTCCACGTCCCAAACCATTCTCCAGCAGATACCAGCTTTGTCCTACAATTTATCTCAAGTCTGACACTGTCCAGATCCAGTTAAACTCAGACCCCGCAAATGGGGGGCTCAGTGCATACCCAAGATTCTTCCACACCAGATGCCAACAAATCTCAAGTCATAAATGGGTTATCATCAGAGCTTCTGAGGGCTGACAATAAATAAGATAATCAAATCCATTTCCTGTAGCTAATTAATTCTGTGACTGTTCACTGGAACACACTGGTGTGTTGTACTTGTCATTTGAATATGAATGACACTCCTCAGGCTCTCCTCTGAGTGCTTCATTTTCCAACTAGTGGTACCATTTCAAAAGACGTAAGCCCAGCTAGAGGAAGTAGGACAATAGAGGTAGTCATAACTAAAATTCAGCTTCCATTTGCTCTCCAGAAGAGGAGCCCCTGCTCTACCTGAGTCCTTCCCTGCCATCATTGTTTGAGCAGTTCTGAACTGTGAGCCAAAATAAAGTTCCCTCGCCTAAGGTACCATCATTATGGTAATGTGAAGGTAACTTACACGATTGTGTCATTAAAGTATAAAATTAAAGTGCAGAAGAACAACCTAATGAGGAACTATATAGGGCAAGGTTGGGAAGAGTCGAAAATAGGCTGGAAGTGGGAACCCCATCATCTGGGTCTATGGGTGTGCTCACCAACATGGAAACTCTGTGAACCCAGTACTTACTTTGGGATGTGGCCCATACCTGCCTTAAACTCACTAGGTAGTCAACATTGGCCTAGAATGTGTGATAATCACCCTGCCTAAACTTCTAATGTGCTGGGATTACAATAATAAGTAATTTTTTCATCCCATTTAGCATCATTGGAGGGGCAGGAAAAATGGCTCATTGGTTAAGAGTGCTTGCTGCTCTGGCAGAGAACTGAAATTCAGGTCCCAGGACCCATGCTGGTCAGCTCACAGCAACCAGAAACTCCAGCTACTGGATTTAGATAGATGTGTTCTGGTCTCCAAAGTCACCAAGGTGCACACTCACACACACACACACACACACACACACACACACACACACACACACACATACACACATACACATAACAAACAGAAGACAGACACATAGACCTTTACAAAATGTATCTATGTATGATGGTTTGTATATTCTTGGCCCAGTGTCACTATTAGAAGGTGTGGCCTTGTTGGAGAAGGTATGTCATTGTGGATGTGGGCTTTAAGACCCTCACTCTAGCTGCCTAAAGGCTGTCTTCTAGCAGCTTTCAGATGAAGATGTAGAACTCTCAGCTCCTCCTGCACCATGCCTGCCTGGATGCTGCCATATGCTCCTGCCTTGATGATAATGGACTGAACCTCTGAACCTGTAAGTCAGCCCCTAATTAAAAGCTGTCCTTATAAGAGTTGCCCTGGTCATGGTGTCTGTTCGCAGCAATAAAACCCTAACTAAGACATTATGGTTATAGATCAACTATCATATTTAATAAGTCATACCTAATCCTTTGGACTGGATATGAGCCTCTTTTCCCAATGGCTACAGAAACTAGAATCACAACTCTGTCACTAAGAGTCCAGGTTTGTTTTCTATGACTTGTTTTTCCCATCTGTATAGTAGGGTAATGGCTCTTACTGTTTCTGTGAATTATATATGTCACATGGGGAGTGCCTGTACCTGCCATAGTGCAAGAGTTGCTTTACGATCCTCTCCCTGGACCTATGGGTAACACTTTTGAAGAAATTCTTCCTGGTAACTAGAGTTGAAATGGAATAGGAAGTTATGAGTTGTAAAACCTACATTTATGGCATTTTTTGATCTCTGGTTACAGCTTGCTCTTGGAGTGTTTGTCACAAGAATACATAAAGTCACAACAAAATCCGCTGGGCCTGTTTTTGTCAGGGTTTCTATTGATGAGCCAAGCTCCAGACTCATAGCAACTTGGGGAGAAAAATACCTGTCATCTTACAATTCTAGGTCACCCTTCAGCAATGAGGGGACTCGAGGCAGGACCATGGAGGCAGAAATTGAGGCAGAGAATATGGAGGAGTGCTGCTTCCTGTCACTTGCTCAGCCTGCTTTCTCATAGTGTCCAGGACCAACTGCCCAAGGGTGGCACCACCCACAGTGGTCAGGGCCCCCTACATTAACCATTATTCAAGAAAATGTCCCAATAAGCCTCCAGGAAATGCACTGGTGGCATTGTCTCAATTGAGGTTTCTCTTCTCAGACGACCCTAGCTTGTGTCAGGTTGACACAATAGATAGATAGGTAGGTAGGTAGGTAGGTAGGTAGGTAGGTAGGTAGATAGATAGATAGATAGATAGATAGATAGATAGATAGATAGATACAGATAATCTCAGGATAGAGCCCTAAGAGAGTCTAAAGTGTCTGGGAAAGTGATCCCAGCTAGATCCTGCAGGCCTCTCTGGCCAGAAACAGTGTACTTAATCTTGAATATTAAAAGCAGGCTGACGTATAGTTGTTTTGGGGAAGGAGGAGAGATAGGAGGGCAGTGGAAGCCCTGACCCCAGACTATGAGGGGATAGGTTAGATCCCAGAGGATCTGGAAGCTGCCTCCAGTTCTCAATTAAGCTGCTTATTGCTGGGCCACGAAGAGGCAGCAAAAGGAAGTGGAGCTCTGCTGACATCTCAGATAGGATGCTGTGAGTTCCCATGTGTCCCTCCTGTGAGTGGCTTATCTGTGACCTTCACATTATCTCCATTCAGTGAAAGCAGGCACTTCCTTTTATCTACATTTTATTTCATTTTTTAAAGCTTATTTGTACTTCCTCTGAGTTTCTACAGTCATGTAGAATATAACTTCCTGATAACTCCAAATAAGGCTCCTGCACTTCACCATTGATTTTGCATGATGACCTTATGGGCTTCCATTTAGGGCCTTGGAAGGAGTGTGTGTGTGTGTGTGTGTGTGTGTGTGTGTGTGTGTGTGTGTGTGTGTCTGTCTGTCTGTCTTTCTGTCTTTCTGTTTGTCTGTCTGTCTGTATCCTAAGCACTAGAATGGCAGTGAAGCTTTACGGTGAAGCACTCTGAATGAGAAAAAAAAAATCCCCTGCCAATCTGTTCTGAGGAGTTGACTGAATATTAGTTTTACCAGATAAAAACATGGAGGCTGAGCACGGTAGTACACACCTGTAATCCAGCCCTTGGGAAGCAGCGGAGAGGCTATCGGACACGTCCTGGATCAACAGTAGCTACATATAAAGACTCTTAGAAAACAAGAATGTGAAAAGGAATGTGGGAAGGAGGGTTAGAGGGGAGAGCAGAGAAGATTTGAAAGAGGGGATGAGAGAGGAGGAGAAGGGAAGGCTATGGAGAAGGGCGGGAGAGTGTAGGCAAGATGGAAGTGGGAAGTGAGTGTTGTGAACTAGGAAGACATCAGCTGGTGGAGCTCTGTGCCTGTCTTCATTTTCTCCTCGGTGTGCTTAGTGTACGTCACATGAGAGACATTCAATGAACACTTACAAATGAGTAAGCCATAAAGCAGAACCAGAGAACAGGAGACGATGCCTCCCTAGAGAGAGATAGCAAAGGCATAGAATGTGAGGGAGATTACTCATGTGAAAGGCATGAGAAGGTCCCAGAAGCCAGAACAATATGATGTCATGCATGGATGACGTCATGTCAGGGATCACTTTCAAAATCTGCTCATCTTGCAATTGGTCCCTTGTTCAGCTTGTCAAGGTCCTTCGGCTTTTCATCCATCGCTCTATCTTATTTCCACTACAGCACTACTTACAAACTGGAGATGTATGCACAGCTAATGGAAGCAGAGCTGTCTACGGTGATCATCTGTCACCGGCGCAGCTCTACATTGCAAACAGTTTCTCCAGTATGAGTGAGAAAGCAAGCTGAAGCACAGTCTCATTCAGTGCAAGTCTCGAGACTGCGCTGTGCATAGGTAACCTGTACCAAGTCTCTCCCTATGAAGTTGTCTGATGTGCTGGAGGCCATGGAAAACTCTGGAAAGCACTTGGTTTTCTTGTAGAAGGGAAGAATTGAGCTCCTCTCTTAGTTACCCACCTGGGGGCAACAAGAGGCTGTGGGGTGTTCTCAGTCTTGACAAAGCTGCAGAGTGCTGCAAAGCCAGGACACCTGAGGTGCTTACAGGACACACACACCCTCAGACAAATACATACACACCTGTGACGTAGCAATGTTAGCCCCCACCACTCAGGGACAAGCTGGCGCACGCACCGTTTTGTTTGTGGGTCTGTGCATTTTTATACTTGGTAATGAATACAGTTTTCTACAGGAAATGCTCTGTATTCTTGGCTTAACTTGAATAGAAATATATAAAATGTGCTTCAGAATTAGAGCATGGTCCTTCTCGGGACATTATCTCTTTGAGAATTTGCTTTTACAAACATCTTTTAAACAGAAACCACAAACTTTTACAACCAAATATGCGTTGGTTTCTTGTCTGTCACAGCAGTAGGTTGAAATGAGGCATGACAGGTAACATGAAGTAGTTAAATAAAATACACAGATAATAAGAACTGATTGCCTGTGTGGGTTGGAAGTGTAACTACCAGGCTAGAAGTGTGACAGGTATTTCGGTTCTGGGTGGGCTGTATACCATGCAGGGAAGCAGGGCTCCTGTTGTGTGAAAAAGGTGCGTGCAAAACAAAAGAGAGAAACAGTCACTGTGCAATGGAGAGGAAGGCTGATTTCTTCTGAACTGTAAACATGCTGTGGTTTGAGTCTGGCATGGTTCCTCACCGCTATGGGATTTGAACAGTTATTTGAGCCCCAGCTGGTGTAACTGTTTGGGGAGGGTGCAAAACCTTTGGTTTCCAGCTGGTGGCGCTGTTTGGAGAGGCCATAAAAGTCTGAACAGGAGGAACTGGGGCACTAGGGCTTACTTACTCTAAGTGCTTTGTTTTCTGGTTTTCCTGCAAAGTGAGTGGTACTGTACATGCTCCTACTATGTGGTCCACCATGCCCTTTTCAGTATGACGGAAACAAACCTTCTGAAACAGTGAGCAAAACAAACCTTTTCTTACAGCAGAAGAAAGAAGCAGCCTTCATATACAGAAGCTTGGCTGTGACAAACATAACATAAAATCACAGGGACATTCTAGGACTGTAGAAGCATGAATAAAAGCAAGTGGAGGGTGTAGAGATAGTCAGCAGGCAGAATAGCACAGAGTCCTGGGAACGATCGGAGAGAGATGGAGCATGTTAAAGAGAAGTCGGAGCTTGTGATAGAGAACAGTTTCAGAGGCCACAGTAAGTCCAGCCATGGCCACAGTGAAAACCTGATCGCAATGGGTTGAAAATGGAGACAGTGAACTGTACGGTTTTAAGAAATGTTTATTACCTGTCCTTTGACTTTTATAATGGAAACAGTACATCTGTGTGTTTCACCAACCTTTAAAAACGTACATCACTGTTCCAGGATAACTTCCACCCTTAAAGAACTTTTTAAAAAGATGTCTGCTAAATGATGCACCCAGTGAGGATGGTGAGTGGATCAAAGCCATGCTCTGCCTTCAGAACGTCGAATGTATAAAATCGGCCACGCACTTTCTCTGGTAGAGGCTGTAGAAGCTCAGTCCACGTTTGATGACACAGGCAGAGATGGGGATGGCAGAGTTGTGTCTAACAGCGCAAGGCAAAGCCAGAGTCTTGGGGTTACACACAGCTCTCCTGACTCAGCTCCTCCACATTATCTCAAACCCCGAAATATGTGTTGTATACTCAGCATGAAATCTTATGAAGACCCGATTTGATGAAGCATGAAAGGGCGCTATCACAGTGTCCTGAAATTGAGGAGGAGAGGAAGAAAGGTTATTCTTTAAATTGGACATATTTCTAGAAATATCAGCATACTTAACGTATTGC
Source organism: Micromys minutus (assembly GCF_963924665.1). Classification (NCBI taxonomy): domain Eukaryota; kingdom Metazoa; phylum Chordata; class Mammalia; order Rodentia; family Muridae; genus Micromys; species Micromys minutus. The sequence goes on along the minus strand of NC_137975.1, from coordinate 48,646,530 downwards.
CTATAGAAACCCTACAGAAGTTCTAATATTGAAAGAAACATATATTTCTAGACGTAACAAGCCAATAATGCGTCAATTAATACGACGGAATGCCTCCAGAGACAGAAGGCTGAAAGGCAATGGGAGGCAATGGTAGGGTCTCATTGGTCTCTTATTGTCTCTGTATCTGAACTACTGGGAACAGTGAGTGGCCCACATTATCACTACATAAAGCACATGCAGACCCTCAAACAATAGCCAGGCTGCTGATGCTTTATGTTGGTGTTTTACTTCTGTTTCTTTTATTCTTATGATGGGCTATATGATGGGTTAACATTGTGAAATGTTAAGTAAGTTGTTGATGCCTTTCATTTAATAAAATAAATGAAAACTAATTACATATGGGAAGGAGTATCCTTTATCATTTGGATCTAATGTGACTCTGGGCTACAAGGGGGACTCATCCACCTCCCAGTGCCTCTGTTCTTAATCTTCAAAATCCAGAGGAAACTGTTCTTCCTACAGCACAGGCTGCCAACTGTGGCTTCAGATGGAGCAGACCCCTTAGAAGGTACTAAAATCTACACACTGGAGCCATACAAAGATAACATAGAGTAATCTCTTTTATTTTATCCTTTGTATAATAGCAACAGAGTGCCTGCTGGCCCCAAGATCAGAATCTCTCCTCAAGTAGCCAACTTCCTGATTGATATATAGTTAGCCAAACGTTTCCAAGAGCCTTAGCAGTAAAGGTGAATAGCTGAGAAATTACTTTCCAAACACAGAGGCTTTCTTTAGTAGTCATCCAGGCCTGATCTCATGGAATACATAGAATACACCAGAAAAGTTTCTTAATCAATATGGGAAGATGTTAATGGAGGCTTGGTAAGTGATGAACGGTATAGAGTACGTAGTCAGATATGCAAATGTTGTGCAAATTCAAATATACAAGTTTGCATATGTATTCAAAGAAAGGCAGTGGCAAATATGTAAAATTCTCAAGCCTTTAAATTTTTTGTGTATTTTTTAATGTTTCTAAAAATAAAATTTTATAAGTTTTAAAATAAGTTTTATATGTTTTAGAAACAGTGCCCTAACTCCTGGTAAGGTCTGATTCGGTAGCTTTCAGTGCTACCTGTAATATGACATATCTGCCACCAGATAGCGCTCATGCTCCCCAAGCAGAAAACCACCGAACTGCAGCTTTGTTTTTGTTTTGGTGTGTGTGTGTGTGTGTGTGTGTGTGTGTGTGTGTGTGTGTGTGTGTGTGTGTGTGTGTGTGTGTGTTTGGTTGGTTTTTGTTTCTGTTTTGTTTTGCATGTGCCTATAGTTACCTTCACTGTTTAAAACTCACACGTGAAAAAAATCTAAGAATGTTTGTTTACTCACAATGCCACAGAATGGTCCAAAGGGTGGTGAGTTGGCATCTGGCCCATTAAAGAGTATGAGGTAGTTCTGGTCACAGCCACCTGGGGAATCGATGCTGAGAAAGGGAAACCCGACAGAGACGGGCCTTCCAGAAGGAGCAACGATGGTCCATTCACAATGAGTGTTGTTTTCGTAGTTGTCAGGAAAGCCAGGGCTGCTGAATATACCTTCATTGCCCAAAAGAGTCCCTCCACAGCCTGCAAGAAGAGAATGGGAAAAGGTTCCATTTAGCAAAATAGAGACCATCTGACTTGCTTTCCCACACATGCAGGAAGCGCCCAACATGGAAACCCTCCTCTTGGTTGAAAGCCCCTCCAGGCACATTCCCACCACATATTATTTTGCCAATGGCTTGTGACCCAAGGTTACCTCCCCGGGACTGTTCTTTGCTAACTTCAGGCTAGGAACAAACTGTGCATCCCTTGAGGTGCAGCAGGCTCCCTAAGCAGAGGATGTCAGGGTGGCCAAAATCAACCCCATTCTATGGCACCCCAGATTGATGTTACAGCTTAGGCGCTGCAACAAAACTAAAATGCCCAGCCCCGTGGCAGTTCTGAGACCTGCCCGACGTCTAAACCCGGTGCTCCTTTCTGTGGAGCTCGGTATAAAAGCAACCGGGTGCCTCATGGGCTCCAAGATCAAAATCTCTCCTCAAGTAACCAACTTCCGGTGTAAAGCTACAGTTAGCCCAATGTTTCCTGGAGCACTGGCCATAGGAGTAAAAAGCATGCTTGAAGTCAAGGATCCCTGGGTATTGGTTTGTACCTCAGAGTGAGTGTCTTACCAGAAGGAGAGGAGGTCCAGATAATTTCATATCCATTCTGGGTGGCCGAGTCATCGCTGTGGAAGTGCAGATACAGTTCGTTGCTCCGAGCAAAGATGGGGGAGGGCAGCAGGTTGCTGCAGTAGGTGTCCAGGAGTGGCGAGGTGCTGCTGCTGCCATTTCTTACCTGAAAAAGCCTCCATTAGTTAGACCATCCACATCACCCCCGTTTCAGCTCATTCTTCACACTTGAGATAAATCCCGTAGGTTGGTTATATTTTTGTTCTGAGACACCATCTTAGCTCAGGCTACCTCAGGCTAGCTCAGGCTAGCTCAGGCTAGCCTCCGACTACCATTTTTCCTGTTAGGCTCCTCAGGCTCCAGAATATGGGAATGGGGCTTTACATACTCAAGTATTTGTAAATGAAGACATGTTAGAATTTATATCATATGCCATTTGCGTTGGGACTTAGAAATATCTGATAAACTATAGCCACAGGAACTGACATTTTTCTGACATACTACTGGCCAGTGCCATGGTCCTACAGAGTGTCAATGTGTGCACAAATTTTGAGGAACAGACAGTGAGTTTCCAAGGGGAGGGAACACCACTGTCTTGCTTGTTTCCAGTTGTGTTACTTCATTCCTGAGGTCACAGTGGGTAGGGGGATGCATCCCACTGGAAAGTTTAAAATGGCCACAATGAAAAACACCAAAGCTCAGGTATAAGTCTTTTCCTTGTGGAGAAAGGAAATGGCTCTGTGTAACAGGGAATGACTTGCTACAGGGGAGGGGATAGGCACCTGTGAATCTGAGTTCAGCCCTACTTCCTGTTTCCTGCTGTGTGTTCTCAGGGCACTGGGGAGGCTTCATCCATGAAAGGTTACAGGCAATAGGTAAGTCGTGCATGGAAGAGCTGGTGTTAGCATGTACATGTCCAACGTGATAAAGCCATCCCACTGTCCTGTATCACTCCACTGCTATCCAGCTGGCACTTGGGCACTGAGCTGGGGAGGCTCCTTCCAGATCTAGGCAGCAGCAAGCAATACATACTTGGTTCTCTCTTAAATGTTTAAATAAAGTGGCTCTGGCTAGGACGGACTGGTCAGTTACCTCCAAGTATATGGGATGGCTGCCTCATTTAAGAATGCTACAAGGCCTGACCCGGTACCCCTACTCTCAGCATTGAGTTTCTTTCCCTTGGGATCCTCTTTTAAATCACCCCTAGGGGATTGGGGGTGGGACATGCTGCTTAGAGCTTACCACATTCATTTTGCTAAGAAGGATGGGGCATATCTGGTAAATTATGCAGAGACATGTCTGGCAAATTAGAGGGGAGTTGGAGGCACATTCACAGTAGGGTCTAGTGCCACACTGTCTCTGCTAGCAGTACACTAGAATCCTCATGGAAGACTTCTATTTCCACCGTAGTTAACTGAGTAAAACACCAGGGCTTCCTGCAGCATCTCCTCTGGAGCTCCAGATGCAGGTATATCTGTGTGGTAACTTTCTGTCTCTGCTAATGTAACAGGAAGTTCCTCATCCATTCTCTGGAGAGGAGGAGGATGTCTGGGTAACATAGTTGCTACCATCCAATGTTTAAAAGTAAGCCTTCACTTTCCAGCACCCAGATGACAACTGGCCAAGGTTAAGTAGGACCAGGTACCTTGGGTTAGGGATGGGTTAAGACTATGACTCAGGATTAGCAAGGGACTCTAGCCTTTTCCCATCTCTCTCTCTCTTCTTGTTTCTGTGCACATCTGTTTCATACCAACATCTGGTTTTGTGGATGTGTAAGCATGTAAGTCTGAACCAAACTCCCTGACTAGCACAAACAGCACAGCTTCTGTGTCGTCATCTCTTCCCTTCTCTCATCCTCTGCCATGGGCAGCATCTCAAGAGAGAGAAATAAGCTTTCCCCCGGAATTCACAACTCGTTAAGAATTCCGATTAACAGCAGATTTAGTCCAATTCGTTATGGAGCTTTCGTATATAGCAAGGTAGGGGGAAGCCTGTGGGAGCTGAATACATGGGCAGAGACCATTCTCCTCCAGGCTGAGGACCACACACAGGGTGGGTGGGACAGGGAGACAGAAACAAGGCCCCTGGAGATGGGCTGGTGGCCAGAATGGCAAGAAATCTCTTGGCATCACAAAACCACACACACACACACACACACACACACACAAAACGGCTGACAGGAAAAAAAAAGAAAAAAAGAAAGAAAAAAAAAGGTCACAAAGGAAGGGGCAGGATGAACAGCATGAACCCAGAAGTTATTAATCCCACAAAGATCAGACAATTTTGGAGAGCATATTTGGAATATAAAGCTAACCAAACACTGAAGTTGTAACTTTTCTGACTAGATTAATATACATTGTATATGTGTTTGGAATGTCTTACTGCACCCCAACTTATCCTCAGCTAAAATAGTGATTAAGCTTTTAGGATGTGATCAAAGAGGCAGTAAGAGAAGAAATGAAACTCTGAGTCAGGTGTGGAAGCTGGGGACATCTTCCAGAGCCTGTCCTGCAGAGTCACAAGGCCAATCCAAAGAGCTCAGGAAATCTGTAGTCTCAGCAGAACAAAGGTGCTGCACCCACTCACTGCCCCCTGGGGACCTGTGTGTAAAAGCCTTTACATGTAACCAGTCCTTGCCATCATCCTGCAGGTTGAATCTCAGCTCTATGAACCTTTGAAAAGTCTTCTCTGTCCCATTGCTGGGTGGTGCCATGACAGACTGTGACACTGTCACCCAACTATACTTCCAGGGCTGTAACTAAAATCTGCTCAGTATGGATGTGTAGAATGAAAGAATACCAATTAACTTAATAAAATTAAGACAGATGTTGAATTAACATCACTAGAAAAAATTCTTAGAGATCTATCACGTTTCTACATAATCCATTTAAATTATATGCAACTATGTATTACCTCCAAGAAATCATTCATGCATTGCCTTGAGTCTTCCAGCTGAAACCAGTAAAAGAAGAGGGAAATGCTGTGGTTCTGTGGAGCTCTGAGGATGATGGTACAGTCCATGTTATTCTCATAGTTCTGAGGCCACCCAGGACTCTTCAGATTGCCAAATGATTGATTGTATTCTCTGTTGCAATCTTAGATTAGAAACGATATTCATGGTTAATGTGCAGGTCCAGATATTTAGTATTCTTTCATCTTGATAACAACAGTGCTTTTACGGTCCACTAAATCTGAGCAACATTCAGAAAGACTTCTAGCCTCTTGGCTTATGTTTCAGAGAGTAGGAACCTGAAAGATGCTGGGAATTGTGTAGGATTAGTTACCATGCAGAAGTTTGCTCCTGTGCAATGGCCCTGTGTGCAGGCTCAGCTGTTGTGACATGATGCCCCCTTGTGAAAACTGTGAGTGCAAGACCCCTTTGAAGAGCACTCCAGCATCTTCTGAAATCTCCTGCTTGCATGAAGGAAAAGTCACTGGCTGACGTTTAGCCCTTTTCTAGACCCAAAGCTCACCTTCCCAGACATCATCTGTGGAAGGTTTCCTTTGGTGAACTGTTTGTTCTGATTCAAATCACAAATTTCTTTTTACATCTTTTTCTTCTTTTTTGGTAAAACAAAACCAAAAATAACTGTGTATTTGAATCAAATTCTGCTTTAGTTTTGATCAAGGTAAAAATAATCTTTACATGAAGTATTCTCTAGAGACACTTCCAAGTCACTGAAATCAAGTCATTTCTCTAAGGCATTGCGGTCATTTACTAAGTAATTTCCTAAGGTATAATGATCCCCGCCATTGTGACCACACAAAAAATCGCTGAACTGTGAACTTGATATACTTTACACCTTGATAAAGCTTGGTTTCCAATAAGCTAAATTAGATCTGAGTTTCAGTTGAATCCTACTTCAGATGATCTGTTCACAAGAGTCATTTTCAGCAATGATGGTCAGCAAAGGTGCTTTTCCCGACAAACACGAGGTTTTAGGCTCACCTGCAATCTGATAGGTGAAATGCACGTGCGAGTCTTGGTTTAAAACTTCAGATTTGAAAACAACAACTGCGGTACTCATTGAGGAATAGAACACAGGCAAGGTTGTATAGTTTGCACCACAGAAACGAGTCACCGGGTTTCCACTAGTCTGAAATGAAACAGAAGCCAAGCTGCATGAGATTTAGCTTCAGACAGTGCAGCTATACCAAATAGGAAACTGTGATAAGCTGTATTATTTCACTGTCCAGCCATCACAAACAGCTCGTCTCAGGTGTCACGAAACACTTAGCATTAACCTGGGAATCTGGGAATCGAGCAGTGTCCCACTAGTGTCCCTAGAGGGGTGGGACACAAGGAGCCAAGCTTCTGCTGATATCATGAGCAGACACATCCCTACAGAAATAAAGGCTGCTCTCTCTCAAGTCATATCTTAACAAAAGTGTGTGTGTGTGTGTGTGTGTGTGTGTGTGTGTGTGTGTGTGTGTAAGATAAAGATGACAGAGAAGGATGGTTCAGAACAAGGTGAACTAGATCTATTTCATCATGTTTAGGTGGACGGTTTTTAATCTTTATTAATTGGCAGTTAATTTATTATTTGGATGTGTTGTGGGTTGAGAATTTAACATTTAAATCTGTTTGATAAGTTATTGATTGTTGAGTCATGATTTTACCTAGAGTGGCTTCGGTGGAGTGAAACTGCGGGACTGGTAGCAACAGAACATTACTTTTATTTTACCACAACATGTGTGTTCTTATTGGAAAAAAAAAGGCAGTGTATGTAAACTCCCTACAGGTCCCTGACTCTAGCTACCACTGATCTATGTTTCTATTAGATTAGCTAGTGCTGGAAGTACCTCTAGGAGCTTCCCCTCCCCTGTTGTCCCTGACACTTAGTACCTATAATAATATCTTTGTTCTCTTGAGCAGCACTTTGGAAGTCCTTGTTCCCTGTCAAATGCTCAGGGTAAATGCCTAATGATTTCTATATATACAAGGTCTCCCCAAAACATTTAATAACAGCCCCTATCACATCATACATATGGCTGAAATACATGTAGTTCTTGGACTCTGTCTGAAGGTCCATACTTCAGTCCTATTTCCAGATTTCTGTTATTGGTCTGTCTCGTACACCTACCCAGCCTACTCTCTTCCATATCGTCCTTGCCCTAAGTTTGTCTGATGTAACCTCTAAACTTTAACTGAATTGCTAAAGCTTCCCCCCAATGTTTATGCCCCCAAGACTTTCAACTTTGTAGCCTTATGTGACTCTCATGTCTCCAGCAGCTCATAAAGGCTCCCTCTTTAGTTTACTGGGTGTCCATGGTACAAGACAATGGGGTGAGCTCTTCTATGTTCATTATAGTTTCCTTATAGTTCTTCATTCCTCTGTGGTGTCATAGCTCATAGTAATTTTCTATGTCCTAGGTTTGTTCTGAAGCCTTAAAGGCCTTGAGTGTTTTTATAGCCGTCACATTAACAGCTTCAACTGTAATGTTTGCTGCCAGTTCATCTGCTCTTGTGTACCACAGCTGCCCATACACACTATTTTTGTGACTAAATGAGCAATCGGCCCTGATTCGAATTACTTTGTAAAATGACAGGAAACAATGTGTTTTGAGCCAAAGGGTCTCATTCCACTTGGTTCTAAGTCCTTCTGGTGGGACTTCCACTGGGGGATAGGAGTTCTGTTCTGAAAACCACTGCTGTTTTTCCTGTGTCCTGTATGGGTCTGTCCAGTTCACCTGTACACAGCCTGCTAACCCCAGATGTAGTTCTCCAGGTGTGCTCATGGCACTAGGGGATTGGAGGCAGAACACAATCAAATGCTGATTAATGTTGTGCTAGGCAGAAGAATTGGTGTCTGCAGGGGGCCCTAGGAATGTACACTTTTAACAGGACACCAAGATGATTCTTAGCCGCAGGACAGTTTGAAAGCATCTTTCCCACAGGAGTACGTTTAAGTTGGTTAGTATTCGGGCAAGGAAGGTTTTGTCTCCTACTGTTAAAACAGTTCTAGAAGTGATGAGACATTATTTAGGCATGGCTTCATTACTTGCAGTGTTTACAGATGTGATGGCCACCCTCCGGGGATCTTTACCTGTACTGAATCCTCAAGTTCTAGATAGCTGTGCGAGCAGTCTTGTGAAGGCAGCTGTAATTCCCACACAGTTATCTCGATCTGCTGGTGTGGGGGAGCTTCTATCACCCACGTACAGGTGGAAAACGGCCGTCTGATGTTTGACAAATGAGGTGATGACATGTTTTGAGGTGTCGAAGTTGCGTTATATGTTCCCCCACAGAGCACTGAGGAGGGAGAAAGGAAACAATGTTTCAATTATCTCTAATAATATATTGCATCTTTAACACCTTGCCATAGCCCAGAGAATGTTTTAATATCCTTTTAAGGATTTAGTATATGTTATGGTGACACAGGGCTGTAATAGCTTCTTCTTGAAGCTTGAGGCCGGAAGATAGAAATCAAGACTTGCCTGGCAACTTAGTGAGACTTGTCGGAAAGGGAAACTGAGGGCAGGGAATCTAGCGCTCATGTGTCTAATAATCCACTAAAACTGTAACTAATTTAGATATAATAAGCATGCATTCTTGTCAGTGCATAAGGACACATATGTATTTTATAATATGTCAGAATACTTACTGTCCACAAAGGTATATGTTGCATTAAATCCTCTTTTTTCAAAAGTTAGGTCAGAGACAAATTGAACAGTCAGAAAGTTGCCAGAAGAGATAAAAGGGGCAGGCATAATGGAACCACAAAATCTTGCATCTACGTTAACGTTTATGCTTGCACCATCTGCTATCTGGAAGAAAAAGTAGTTTGTAGCAGTTCATTATTAATAAGGAATTGCATATTGCACTAACTTACCTGTGAGGTTTATGGTGATAGACAGGCCACAGCTTCAGGATCTCTATGTGGGTGTTCTTACATGTGGTCTTAATCTACATAGGCAGGGTTATAATGGCTTTCAGAAAAAAGCCAGCATGATGCCCAACATACATTTTTTCTCTTAGGAAAAGTAATATGTAATTTAAACAAACAATAATAATAATAACAACAACAACAAAAACCCCATGACCTCAGAGTCATCAAACCCATTGCTACTATCTCTGCTGCCTGAATTATCACCAGAGCCTCTTTCTGAAGTTTCCTGGCTAGGCTCTAACAGTCTGCTGCTAAAATGAAGTCAGACTGGGAGCTGCCTAACTGTTTCCTTCCTTCTTAATATAAAGGCTATGCCCATGACAACAGCTGTGCAGGCCTAATGGAATGGCTTCTCCTCCCACCTCAGACCTCATATGGGTCTCCTTTCTAGGTGTCACTACTTGTCTGAGATTCCTGAGCATCCCTGGCTCAGTCTAGCTTCACAGATATTACATCTGCCTTCCTTTGCCTGGACCACTCTTGCTGGTATCCACAGACTCTGTTCAGGTCTCACCTTCTCTATTATCCATCAGGAATGCCTTCTGTAAAGTAAACACTGCCCTCATTCTCTGACTCCTTTCCTCCAGGCAGGCATTACTGTCAACACGTTATATATTTAACTTGTTAATTCTACTGTCTTCCCTTCTAAAATGAACACCACATTCCACAAAAGCACAGAATTTATTCTGTTCTGTCCTTTGGCTCTAGACTTTAAGAGTGTATAACACATAAACAATGCTTACTCAATACCTAATAAGTGCCTACCTGCCTTGGTTTGTTCTGTGTCATTGTACCAGAGTGCCAAAGACCAGGTCATTTATAGACAAATAAGTTAATTTGTAATAGTTTTAAGGATTGAGAAGTCTTCAAAATTTAAGGACAGCCTCTGATGAGGGCCTCCTTACCTTATGATATCTGAGCATCCCGTGAAGGACAGCAGGAGAATGGAGCTCTGCAATTACTCTAACAACTTCATCTAACCTCAATCATACCTCAAAGCCCCCCATACCATTAGCATATAGATTTTAGGTTTACATTTCCAACACAGGTACTTGAGTGGTACGTACATACCACAGTGCTACCCTCCCCTAATATATTCTCCCCAGGTCTTCTCTATCTCAATAAACACCTCAAGTCTAAACTTCAGTCATACTTAACTTTCCCATTCCCATGACAATCATACCTACTTTTGTCCACCTCCTAAATATACTGTATCAATGCCATGTGACCCTATGCCTTCAGAACGGGGCTCAGAAATCAATTACACAGAACATTTAGGGAGTTCTCCACCATGGTGCACAGGGTTTGATCACCTAAACTATGTTCCTGTTCTTCCTACAAAGCTACACCTTATACCTCATGCTGAATCTTCCCTCTTGCCACTGTCTGCAAGCCCTGGTCATTGCTCTTCTTCTTTTGTCATCCTGCCCCCTCACTGCCTCTCGTAGTTTCCTCCCTTGGAAGCAAAGCCATTCCTGAAGGACTGATAATTCCCAGCCTTAGAGCTTCAACTCAAGTGTCACCTCCTCAGAGAGGCCAATCCCACACGGCGGGGCCCTCCTCCAGCACCATCTCATTTTATTTTACTGCGAACAAACTATATCTACTTCCTGATTATTAGCTTTTACTGGTCTCCCCCTCTGCACAAGTGAGAGTTACACAGGAAGAGACATGGAGTTCTGCTCAGAAGTGTCACCAGTGGCCAGAACCACTGATGACTGTCACAGCCTTTTAAAAACACCCAAAGAGATAGTGAAGATTTGGAGGCCCCTCAAACACCTTACCTAAAAAACAAAGTACGTGTTCATTATTCCTTCCATGTTGTTAATTTGTATTGTACTTTAATGATGAGTTTCCATATTTCTGTAGCTACAAATATGAGCTCATGAGAGAACCACATTAGATCAGAAATCTCAGATCAGTATGGTTACTGATGTTATAAAATGAAGAGGATGAATTTCAAAATTAAAAATTGAACAAAACTGACCACTAGATGGTACTGTCTCTCCTATATGAACTTAATTTCAATTCATGAGGAACAAGGGAAAGTGGAGTTCTGTAATCTAGCACCTTCAATTTACGGAAAAGGGTTGCCAAGTTTAATACAATGTATTTTCCTGGTAAGTGAGGTTTCATTACAACCACTGTGGTCTTTATGGTCATCACAAGCTTTTAACTTTTGTATCATGTACCTGGCTTGTGTTGGGTATTGTGTATATGAAGAGGCATAAACACACTTCTCCACCTTGATCATGAAATAGTGAGAAGAGCTAAATGTGTGTGTGTGTGTGTGTGTGTCTATCCATGTTTTCAGATAAATCTACAAATATGTATGAAAAAATACAAAAAAGAAAAGAAAGAAAAAAAAGAAATTATGTCAGATAAAATAAGGAGAATCCATAGTATGAATGAATGAAGTGTGTTGAATATGAGACAGTCACTAAAGACCATCCATTTCATGCCAAGGCTCTCTGGCCTTACTCTACAAGACCAGATGCGAGTTTTACATAGAGACTGGTAAATGTAAGGGGCAGCACAAGGGAGAAGCCAGGGCTGGGTAGGTGGCCCTGTGCTAACACTACATTCATCCAACCATGTTAAAGTAGGAGTTCTCATAACTGATTGGAAACACATAGTTGCAACTAGCCTGGCTCCTAGCCTTTTGTATGATCAAACCTGAACTTTTCTCTATCTTTGTTCTTTTCCTTGACAACATCAAATCTCTACTGTGGGCAGACCCTGCACAAACAACACTGGGGCAGGGACTGCATGTCTACTGTGACCTGGACACTAACACAGGCATACCTTGTCTCCTAGAATCATACAAAATGCCTACAGTAGTCAACTCAAGATATACTTTGTCTCTAGGTCTCGGTCCATGCATGATTAATCTCCATAGCAACATAGTTACCAAGCTCTGGGCCTGTGCAAATGCCATGAGAGAAGGACACTCGAGGCGAGAGGGGTGCATACTTCATAGAAGCAATGGTGCAGAAAGAAAAGGGTGGTTGGGACTCAAGTATCTCTCAAAGGGCAGTGTCCTTAGTAATCTGTCTTCCAAACTGGCCCCCACGGTGGCAACCATGTCATCTTAACTGCTGGGCTTTGGTGGAACATGCAAGACCCAAACTATCACAGTAATAACTATTTACTCTTTATGCATTTTCTAGTGTTTGAGCTAATATCTATAAGAAATTCATAATTATTTAATGAACAACTACGTATATGAATGCTCAATGGTAGTGCTATCTTCTAACCAGTGCACCTAAGGTCTGCTGATGCTGTCCCCAATGATGCACAAGCCCTTCCCCGGTGACTGATTCTATGCAGAAGAGGTAAGCCCAGTGAGTTATCACAGGGGGTCCAGAAAACTCACATAAACCTCTAGGGAATAATTTTGTTCAACTTCGATGCTTGGGATTTTATAATTGGCCATACAACAATAATTTGGACCATTTAGTGTTTAGAAGTCAGATTTCTGAATCCCATAGGATAGTAAGTATGGAGAATTTTCTCTTCAGATGGGACTGGAAACTTTAGAATATATCTGCTAAAACCAAGAGCACTGGTGGAGCTGAGGAGGAAACCTTGAGAGGGCAGCAACTTCTCCCCGCCAGTTTCATGTTCCCAGGCAGAGGAAGCAGTGAGGACCACACTTTTGAAGCCCCTCAACCATTTTACTGGTGCTCAGCACAAGAATGACTGAACTAACCGAGAGCTGAAGATTAGGTAGTACACAGCACATTCTTTTCTCCTTATTTTTGGGCATGTCTTTTTGTGGATATACCTTCTTGATACTGATCTCCATTTTATGGAGGCAGCAACGTGTGTGAGCGTCCCATGTACACTGTTAAGAGTCATGACACACTCACATCTCAGAAGCCCACATGCTCTGTTCTGATCTCCCTTTCTATGTCAATGGTATCTAACTTCCTTTTCATGTTGTAGAATGTATCTATTTACAACTCAGTCTCTGCCCCCCTGTGAATTATATCTCCTTGGGGAATGTTCACTGCCACATCTTCTATACTATGTGCCATGGCTGCCACACAGCTCCATGGGACAGATGTGACGATGATTTCAATAGTCATTGATCAGCTACAGTTTACTATGTACATCAGACATCCCTCTTTTTCCCCCAGTCAACACTTTCAAAGAACAGTTAAGGGACTGCTCATAACTCAGCAATGGAAATGGTATAGTCTGCCTTACACACTACCTATAGAGCTTTTCTAGAATGTCATTTTATTCCAACATTTAACAAGCAGTTTAGAAGGTGATAGTCAATACTAATATCACCTAGACAAGATCTAGAATCTCCAGGGAACCAACTTCTGGGCGTGGCGCTGAGGTGTTGAGATTGGGTTAACTGAATTAGAAAGAACCCACCCTAAATGTTTATGGTACCAATTCATGACCCTGAGATCTGGCCTGAGTAAAAAGGAAAATATGATCTGAGTGTCGGACTTGATCCTTCTGCACTTCCTGGCCATAGAAATAATGGGACTATTTGCTATCTGCCTTCAAATCTTATTACTTTTCAGGAACCTGGAGAAGCTAGTTTTAAATAACCTCTTAAGCAGTTCTGACTGCTTGATCTCATTTTAGAGAAGGACTGAGCTTGAATTAACACACTGTGTCCCGCATTTTCTCACCTCTTGTCCCTCATGAACTCCCTCGGAATGGCTGACTTCTAGCCCAATGCCTTATTAAAGTGGTTGTCATTCAATGGAATGGCTTTCTTCATCTCAGCTTTGGTTGGCCTGTGACCTGCAGCTTAACAGCACTGGCTACCGACACATCATTAGGAAAGGCATCTTCCCCTGACTTCCCTGCACTAAACGGTTCCTTGTTGTCACAAGCTTTTCTCTCAGCCATCCGTTTCCACCCCTTTATCTTCTGTCCTTCCCAGTGCCTCTTGTCCTGGGCATTCTTCCTAGAGGTCAAGGGGAGTTTGGCTGTCTATCTTTACACTGTCTTAAAAAATGTTTCTTTGGAAATTTTAGAAACAGCCCAATTAGGGTGTATTTTGGTACTGCAGATGTCATTTATATTAAGAAGTGACAAAGTCCTCTGACTCTCTCATTTCATTCAACTAATAATCCTATAGATCTCTCCTTAACAAGGCACTTAGCAAGACAGAATCGAATCTTGAAGCTAATGTTAGAAATCACTTGAGCTGTTTGGGTGATGCTCTCAGAGATGAACTTGAACAGGAGACTAGCTTCTATAATGTGTATTGAAGGGACTGTAAGCAATAGCGTTCTCACTTTCAAGACTTGCAAATGCAAGCTGGAGCAGCCTACCCTAGAGCAGTCTCACCTGCACGTAATCATAGATGCATCTGTAGTCTGACGATGGTCCCTCCAGAGAAAACGGATTGAAGGTGAGCTTAACAAGTTTGTTTTCAGGTGCAACTATGTGCCATATGCAGTTTAGACCTTTGTCATAACGTCCATTTGAGTTAGAATCGGGAGACACAAAGCTCTTGTTGTCCTCAGTCAGGTAGCCACCACATCCGTGCAGTGGTCCTGTCAAAAGAAAGACACATCATGGTGTAGAAGAACAGAATGATCTCCTCTTTGCTGTGGAAGGATTTTGAAGAGAAGTTGCATTTTCTCCTACATATTTGTGAATGTTATCCAAAGGTCCCCAAACATGCACGCATGCATGTGTGTTTCTCAGCTTTTCTCGGCTCCTTGCTTATCCTCTTTTTCTCCCATCACGGGAGTTGCTTCCTTATCCACACCTGCAAGAGCGGGTGACCACGCCGGGCTGCATGCTTGTGACTCTTTAGAACTATTCATGCCATTTATTTAAGCTCTTCCAACCCTGAAAAATCCCAATTTTGTGAGAATTGAGTTTTTTGCATCATAAAGCTGGAGGAAAATGTGCACATGCCTGACTTTTATGGCCTATTTTTGTGAACACTGCCAAAAATGAAAATTGAATTTATGAAGATTTACCTAATACTTCTAAGAAAATTACCTCCCAACTAGTTTTTTCATTTAAATAGTTTGACAGGTTTTCTTCTTATTATCCTTTGAGATACTATGACCCCAGTCCCTTAACTCTTTGGAAACAGCAAACATACATTTTCTTCTTAACATTGTGAAAGAATTCAGAGGTCTGTCTGCCGTAGTTAAGCACAGATGATAAACTAGTTGGATGGAACCCTGCCCTGAAATTACCATTTCCACCAAGTATACACCTAACCTTGCTCTATCCTAGACTGACCATGAAATCAGAAACCTATCTGCCTTTGTATCTTTCTGACAACTTGGCTCATAGTGTAGCTGCATTTGTCCCTTTAGATTCATGAAGCCCTTCTTAATTCATATTGCATCCTTATATTTTTGCATAGTTGAGAAATTATATGTTTTTAAACTCATGGTTTTAGAGTTCTTTTCCATAGCCTTAAGGGCTGTCCTGAAGGCATTTACCATTTTGCTGAGACATAGCCACACCCTTGACTCCTGAACTTGTGATGTTTCTAATTATCATGAAGTCCTTAACATTAAAAGGGGACATTCCTCAGAGGTAGAGAGTCCTGCACTGCTAGCACTGGTTGTAGAGAATATGTGCATTATCACACAAACATGCCTGTGCCCACAGCAGCCATCCACACTCATGGAGGTTCACATCAGGACCCTGTCCCAGGGTCAGGAACAATGTCACTCTGTCCCCACCAACCATGCCAGGCTCAGCATAGGAAGGCACAATTTTGTTCTGAAAACTATAAAGCAAATGAAGAACCATAATAAAGCTCAAGACTAGAGCATAAAAACTCTCTGATTGTATCCTAGGAATGGTGAATATTCTCTTGAAAACTATTTTTTAAATGATATTATTATTATTATTATTATTATTATTATTATTACTACTACTACTACTACTATTAATTGTATGTGTGATCAACTGCTACCTGTGTGTGACTGTCTGTCAAGGACAGAAGGGTGCATAGTTAGATTTATTGGAGCTGGACATAGAGGCATTGAGGGTTTTAATGGTCTGGAAGAGTAGCAAACCCTTAACTGGTTAGCCATCTACAGCCTCTTGAAAGAACTTTTGAGGAGGAGTATCATTTGAACTGAAATTGAATCTGATAGTAGCATCGTACAGGAGAAGGTGACTAGGGGAGGGGACGCCAGCAATGAGACCACAGCTACAATATACAATCTGGCTTAGCAAGAGGCAACGGAGTTTGAACTTAACATATATCACTCTAATACTATGTCAGCCTCAAAAGTGAAGTGTTGCTTGAAAAATAATTTAACCTATAGATTTTATTACTATTTGTGTGCTAATTATTGCCAACAAGTTAATAAGGAAGATGACACGCACATCTCACAGTGAATGGCACTATGCATACTTACTACACAGAGGCAGCAATACCGCTACTAGTAAGAGTAATGTCATGAGGTAAATGTGCCTGGTATGAGGCAGGCAACTGTGCGTACCTGTAAGTGATGAACACTTCTGTCATAAGCTACCAACATCATGACAGCTGGCTATACACTATCACCAATAAGCATACATATGCACACATGTACACACATACACACAGAGAGTTCGTCTGAGCTACCAAACTATTGTAAAGAGGTCAATTCATAAAACACAGAGCAAAGAAAATGGAAAGCTAATATCACCAAATGCTAACCAATATTATCAGCTAAATAACTTTAGCCAAAATAGCCAAGTAATTGAAAGAAAAACAATTTCACATGAGCATATGGATGTTTATGGGGTTCTGGAAGTGATAACGGTAGAAAATGTCCCATTTTAGTATTTAGACATAGTGCAGCGTCTCTGTGCTTCCGATTCTCCTAAGGCAGACGAGAATGCAAGCGAGCACGTCTTTAGAGGATGGAAACAGTAATGTTAACAGAATGAGGATGCAGTGCCACAGAGTGTTATGACCACACTGCTGAGCCCATATACCTGGAGAACTAGGTTAGAATAGAACCCATAACCACGAGAGAGTCCTGTGATTTAAAATACCTGCATTTTCTCTATTGGTAACTTGAAGTTTCTTTTCTTCCAGTAATCCATCCTAACATTGCTCTGCTTCGACCTCACACATCCATACTCTTTTCTACCACTTACAAAATGCTTAGCCACCAGCACTGTTTTCACCAGTCAGACTCTGCCAAAGCCACTTTGCTGACATACCCTGGACCCAAGAACAAATGGCCCTATAGCATTTTTCTGTATTTGAGTACCAAGAGCTATTTCTTCAGCTGAGGGTGGGGGATGTTTGCAAAGGGGTGTGGTGTGGAGGCTGGGAGACCTACTGGAGATATAAACCCATATTCAGCAGAGATTCTAGCCAGATCTGCTTAATTGAGTCCATCACTGAATCCTGAACGATTAAACTTGAGAGTGGAGCTTAAGGCAGCATTAGTCTGATAAGGGAAGAAATAGCTCTCAT
Source organism: Micromys minutus (assembly GCF_963924665.1). Lineage (NCBI taxonomy): Eukaryota > Metazoa > Chordata > Mammalia > Rodentia > Muridae > Micromys > Micromys minutus. Next base: position 48,629,018 of record NC_137975.1, on the reverse strand, counting down.
ATCTAGGAGGAACATCTTAGAGGCTTTGGTGGTGGGAGACAGCTTATTAAGAAGTGATTTTGCGGACTGCTGGCACTTTCTTGAGGTCTTTCGGATGGTGCCTGTCTCTGGAGGTAAGTGAGCAGCTGCATTTGAGATAATGATCTCCCTGGCTTTAGTAGAGTCTTGTCTTCCAGGAACATCTGTGGTGGACAGAATGCACCAGAAGTGGAGCACAGATGAATCTAAAAGCAGCGTCCTAGTCAGACAGAGCATGCCATCCATGGTGGCTTCTCTTCAAGCATGTGGACCTTGAGCTTCCAAATCCTTATTTGGACTTAAACCTCACTGGGGCTTTCACAGCTGTTGTGTCAGCTGCTCCAGAGTTGTGAATTCTCTTAAGGATTCAACATGGTTTCTGATGAACTTGCTGTCTCTGTTTCTATAAAAGGATTTTGTAGAATACTGCACAACCTCGGGATAAAGCCTCCCAGAAAACTAGGATTAGAAGGGAATTTTTTCAGTTTGATAAAGAATATATGTAGAACTTAGAGCTACTAGCAAACTTTTTAAAAAGGTGTGTGTGTGTGTGTGTGCCTGTGTGTGTGTGTGTGTGTGTGTGTGTGTGTGTGTGTCCAGTGTCTTTTTTCTTTGCCTTGTATTTTGGATCCGAGCCTCTCACTGAACTTGGAGCTTGCTGGTTTTGCTAGCCTGTCCAGTAAACACCACGGATCCTCCTGGCTAAGGCCCAGCATTGAGATCATACGAGCACACCTCTGTACTTGGCTTTTGACCTGGGTGCTGGGGATTGTGAGCACTTTGGTGAGCCATCCATCTTGTGAGTCTCTAGTCGTAAAGATAATTGTAAGCAATTGAAAGCAACACTTCAAGATGAGAAAAGAAATGATGCTTTCTTACTACCCTTAGTCAACACCATTAAAGTCATGACCATTAATACTCAAACGGACAAAAGCCTGGGGAGGAAGTCATCCTGGTGTCACTGTTGCAGATGTCATTGTTCTCCTTACAGAAAAAGTCCAACAAATCTACAAATACACTTAGACCCAAAAATCCTGTCAGTCAAAAACTGAATATGTATGACGGCCAAGCAAAATCAATAACATTTCTATGTATTAGCAATGTTCAAGAGAGTGCAAGAGTGAAAAGCATATCATTTTTAATCACTGAAGAAAATGGAATATCTGGGTACACATTTAAATGAAGGCACATGCATAATGTTCTGAGGCCATTGAACTGATCATAAAATGGCACAGATGTTGTTTTTAAATTAGATTATAGTGAGCCATGGATGATGTGCTAAGACTAGTCCTCCAGATCTCTCTTGAGTAACTACATCCCATAGAAGCTACTTCTTAAATAGTCTATGCATCAAGCTGCAGCATGACAAGTCTTCCTTCCCTGGGTCAACATTTGCCTAGACCAGCAGGACCTCTATCAAAACAGGATGCTGTGCCTGTCAACACAGGCTCGGAGACTGGCTTTGTCTGCACAGTCACCTCTGATTTGTCAACACTAGGTAGCAGCCTAAGCCTGTGTTTGCATTCATTCTGCTTTAGACTTCGATCTATACCAAAAGGAGGCTTGGTGGGGCGTGGCCACTCTCAGGAATGAAGCCATGGACTGTTCACTTCTCACTCTCTTCATGGGGTGAACTCCAGGAGGAGTCATTCTGAAGGTACCATACTCCTTCTCAGTACTCCAAAGGGAATTCAAGCCTCAGACAAACAGAATAGTTTGTAAGGTAAGGGCTAAAATAAATAACACACTGTGTGCGAAATAACATAAAAAGAGTTGTGAAAAGTGATTGGCTTTCCTTTGAAGAAGCAAAGAAAAGGAACGAGAGAGGTAGTTCAGCAAATGAAAAGTACTTGCCACCAAGCCTGAAGACTGGGATTCAGTCCCCAGGGCCCACACACTAGGAAAACTCCTGCAAAGTTCTCTTCTGATATTCTGTGCACAATGGCATTCAATCCCCAACCACATGCACACATGGTAAGTGGAAAATCAAATGCTATTAAACGTTTAAAAGCAAGAAAATATGGCTGAGGAAACATGTGCAGAGGAAGGACAGACAGAGAAGAGCACAAAGGTTGAGTGAAATCATGCAAAGTCAGCAATTCCACTGCACATAAAACATTACATTTTTCTTCTCATTTCCTCCATTGTAAAATGTGTGAATTCCTGTCCCATGAGGTAGTCCTGTGGCCTGGATGAAACAGTAGAGGGAAGGAGGTACCTGATGATAGGATCTCACTGTGCTCCGTGCTTTTGTGACATCTTCGCTTGTGAGTGAACAGAATATGAAGCTACTGTACCAAGTGAGCCGACTCCTCTCTAGTTAGAGTCAAGAGAAAACCAGTTCCATGGAACTTTCAATATTTCTGAATGACTCATTGATAACTAAAAATGTTTAAATTTTATTGTTGATTATATTTTGGTTTTATGTACCTGAGAAACACTATATCAAAACCAATCCAATATGGGGAAAAATGATTACAAGAAATTTATGGTTACAATAACCTAGCCCGAACATCCAGGTATTGGAGGCCGCTCTGAGTTACATTTTGCAGAGGGTGTGGCTTCAGGTGTGCTCAATCACTACTCCTTTGCTCCCAAATACTTTTCATAGTATTACCTTATCGGACCAATCATTTCATTGCATGACTTGGTCTCTAGAAAAACATTTGGTTTATATGGTCAAGGACAGACAATCCTACCCTACCAGACTCAGGGCAATGTAGCCATTCAGGGGTAGGGAAGATGAATACTTGATTGTAGATACTACTAAAATATATTAACAGCTTTCTCTTTTTCTTGCTGATCCAAAAATTAATTCCTGTCTCCTGCATGAGTCTGTAAGGTCCTCATAAACTGGGAACGATCTTGTTTCTTTATCCCATCCACACATTCTAAACTAGGCAAATACTCTTTTCCCTGAATCCCCACAGAATAGCCTGCAGATAACCTTGTGTTTAGCTTTCTCTCCAGAGGATGGCTCTTGCAAAGAGTGGAAATGAGCTCAGTCTAGCTCTCTTTAAATGGGTTTACTGTTTCAGCTCATCTCATTCCCAGACTTCATAAAAGGAAGCAAATGACATTAAGGAAGCAGACAAATAGCATCCCCTGGTTTTTTCAAGTCCCACCCTATCACTGCTTCCCCAAGAGCTGCACGACTAGTGATTTATCAAAATATTCAACTGATAACCCAGCTCTCTGACTACATTTGTGCTTCTCAAAGTCAGGGCAGTTGGCCGCCTTTCTCCAGCTGCTCAGAGGCCCTAGAGACACATACATATAGTTTTAATATCAGTGAATGTTAGAAACTGTATTCTTTTATTGTTGGGCTACAGGATTTTGGAGTGCCTCTCAGAGTTTAAACTTGACACCACAACTGGGAAGCTAAATATAACTAGAAGCCAAATTTTTAAGTGGGCATGTGAGAGTCTTCTCCATTTGTTGAGACCAGGTTTTCTGATTCTGGGGCCCCAGGCTCTCTTCAACCTTTGCCTTTTATATCCTCCTTTAGATATTAATCATTCTTTTCCCCTTGCTTATCTCCCCGTCTGTACTGTTAGCACATTGGAGAAATGTTTCCCCAGAGCATGACAGGTCCAGAGACCAAGCTCATGTGATCCGTTATTGAGTCAGATCCAGTATCTCCAGAAGTGGATAAAAAAGATTTTATTCTCATCTATGTAAAAATAGTTTAACTCTATGAATTGTGAATTAGTGAACTGAATATAACTATAATATATATCAGGCACATATAAATGTAGTTTTTGAAGTAGGCATAGTTTAACCGACTAATCTTTAGTTCTTCCACTAAGCACTAGTGATGGAGTAACTTATTTATGTCTGAGGCCTCTGCAAGGCCTTGGGGTTTAGTTAGAATTTAGTCTCTGATTTAAGCTATAAAATATACTTTAGGATAGCTGCGGTGTGCTCAAGGATCTGATCTATTTTACCTGTATCAGATTCTTAAAAGGTAGAGAGTGCTAATATTTCAAGCTGTTCTCCTTTAGTATATAAAAATGGAGCATGGAGAGGTTAGGGTTTTTCTAGAGCTCCATCACAGGCAGTCACATGATGGGTCGCCTGCATCCTGGGTACCTGAATTCTGGCACACAGTTCTTTCTCTTTGGCCACATTCTTTCCTTTGTTGACCTGTGACTCATTCTGTCCATACTAGACATGTGTTTTTTTGTATTTATGCCTTCCTCTCACCGTAGCCCATGAGTTTGACCTTAAAGCCACCTGACTCATTCTCTACATGACTAATAAGCCAAGTGAAGGAAGACAGATAGTGACCTCCATTGTCACCATATTTGCTCTGATCAGCAGGAGGCAGGAAGCCTAGCATGTGTCATCCAAATCAATAGAACCAGTGGGATTTCAGAGCCATCGGGGGTCTAATAAAGGATTCGCATTTACTCAATCAGGAAAACAACGTTCATCTTCTTAGGTAATTCCAGTTTCATGGATATTGCAAGCTTATGCAATCATTTCTGAGTTGTCTTCTTTCAGGATGTTTACCATGCTATGTTAACAGTCATGGGCATATGAGAAAATTTTATGCTGAGGATAGATTCTAGCTCCTGGGTGCTGGTTTTGCCTTCACTTGTTCTCACACTGAACAGAAATTCCACACAAAAGGGAGACTCAGTTATCTATTCCCTAATTATCCACTATAGATGTTTCCCTGATTTCTCTCTACCAATGAGAAATACAAATGTAGCAAGTGCTCAAGAAGATGTTGCACTGCTGTGCAAATCACTGGCTTCTGAAAAATTAAAGCAGATGTTTATAAATTATTGCCAACTCTATAATTTAAACAGCAAAGCTTCAAAAGCTGTATTTAGAGATTTAGTTGATATACAACTAGACAGAAACATAAGTGCTACAGTGGCCTCTGCTTTACATCTGGTATTTATATAGGAAAGATGATATTCTCCAGGAAGATTGATACTCTCGGGAATGAGTAGTCAGCCTGGTCCATGGGATAGATGTCTTCTTATAGAAAAGATGGGGTGGCTTAAATGGATAACATGAAAAGGGAAGGTGTATGCTCTTAGTCAAGTCTGACCTTTTGCTTTTTTATTACTTTTTTTGTCAAGTCTGTAGTGAAAAGATTCTAGAGTCCCCAGAACTGCAACAGCATGTATTACTTCTTTTGCTTACCACAAAAAACAACAAAGCTCAAAGCTACTTAGAATGGCCAGGACACTTAGTTGTTTGAGCTTAAAATCTTTGTGAGACTCAATTAAAATTTATAATACCTGAGCTTTCATCCAAAAGCACAAGTAATCATTTAAACTGTGTCTTTAGTGTCTTTGAGCGGACAGTGGCATTTATACAGATGGGAAGGTGGCAAAACTTCTTGTGTGAAGCACATTGGTAACCCAACACGTGAGAGCCTTTGTACAGAATGGAAGTATCCAAAGGAAAGCGGACTTTCCCTTAAAATAGCCTTCTGTGTTTTACATGTCCCTTCACTTACATGGTTCTAGGCAGGCCTCATTCTGTGTCCTATGAGACCTGCTTTCAAGTTATCCTCATGACAACTAAGAAAGGTAGGTGGCAAAGGTCCTTTTCTGGTACAATTGTCACAATGTCTACCATTTATGAAGAGCTTAAGAAACATCAATGTCTGCCTGATAACTCCCCTCCAGAGGTGTTTTAATGAGACAGGAGAGATGCCCAAATCTCTTGCTAGTCAGTTAAAAAAAACCCAGGAACTAGAATTTGGATCCCATCACCCCCACGGTCCAGCTCACAGATGCCTATAACTGCGGCTCCAGAGCTCCAAGCACATTCTTCTGGCCTCTGTGGACATCTGCATACACATGTGCACACTTACTCACACAGACACACACATACAGACTCACACATAGCTAAATAAATAAATCTTTAAAAGGAAATTCAGGAGAGCATAACACAGAAAACAAAGTGATGTTCGAAGTGTTCTTTGTTTTCAGGTCACAGCGGTGGAGGTAAACAGGCAGAGCGAGGCCTGGAATAAGGAGCCCAGGTGATTTATCATGGGAAATTCCTCACATCCTTTCCGCATCTTCTCAAAGAATGGGCTTTGTTTGAGGATCTACCAGATTGCAGAACATTAATCACATCAATGTTCAAGGAAAAACCAAAGCATTTCCCACAGTCAAATAGAAATTGTACCATTGAGGCAATTAGTGTAAACAGAGCTGATTAAGTGCCTTTTATTGTAAATGATGGGGGTGCCTGTACTAATCTTAGGTAGATAATTATCTTTCATGTGCAGTGGCCATAAGCTGGATCTTGTTTTCAGTTTATCCCCACACTTAGCCATCCCTGCCATGTCTCATGAGTCTGAGACCTTCATTTCCAGACCAAATGCCTTTTCAACTGTCTCTAGATATTTCCATTGAAGTATTCGACAGGCCCGTCAACTACAAATATGGCAAATTAACTAAACATTCTTCCTGATAAACAGATGAAGGTATCACCATTCAACAAATTGCGCAAAAGAAGTCATTCTCAACTTAAATCCCCTAGTAGTGTCCCATCAAGGTTTGGAACCTACATCTCTGATGCTTTTTGACTTCTAAAGACCTTTGGGGGTTTTGGTCCTTTCTCTTTCTCCATTCCCACTTGTGGCAATTAGAGCCTAGGCCATGTCGTATCAAGACCTCTGTACTAAGTTCATTTTTTTTCCCTAGGTGCTGGGTTCTTGATGTATTCCTTTCTTTACAGTCATAAGGTCAGTGCTTAAAATTCCCAAGACTTTACCTAAGAATAAATGGACCATATGAGGCCTTCTCTTTGTATCACCTATATGTTTATAAGAAAATCAACTGTGTTTATCTGGGGCTGAGGGGAATTAAAGCAGAAAAGAAGTTGCAAGAAAAAGATTTTCATATTTCATCTGCTCACCTATTGTCTCCCTGAAAAATATTTTCCAACCTCTTGCTGTTTGAGAAGAATCTGTCTTGAACAGCAGGGTCAGGCTATTGTTGGTGCTCTTAAGAGTTGGTGGAAGCGTGGAACCACAGAACTTTCCGAGAGATCGATTTCCAATGCTGGGACCATCAAAAACCTCCAGGTAGTCATGTGCACAAAGGTTAGTGGGAACCACGTCAAAATCACTGAACCTGTAAAAAACACCTGGTTATTACTTATGTCCTCTTTTGTGCCCATTAAGCCATACCTGTATTTCCTGTAACAATAAATAAGAAAAGCAAAAACCTAACCACACAATCCTCTAGCTTCTCTTGGAAAGAAATCTTGTAAATAAGACATTACTGATGGACTGAAGTATTTGTTTGGTAGCTATTATAACTAATAACTGTGTTAGGAACTGGGAACATAAAAATGAATAATACATAGTTCTACACTTCAAAATAATCTGGGCTTATGTTAAATAAAGTTCAAATTTTAGATATCACAATTCCATATTTTTGATCCTCAATGGTCCCCATTATTGTCTCTCACCGATCTCTCTCCTGCTGAACCCCTTCCTGTTTCCTTCAAGTCACTCCACTACCTCCATGCCCTGTTTTGATGTGCTCTACCACATTTAGAGCAGGGGTGAAGGTTACTGTGTTAACAAAGGCAATCGCCCCTTCAAGAAACCTGACCTCTTTCAGATTTTGCCATTATCTTCCTATAGCTCCTAAAATCAAGTTTTGATAAGATGGTCTATGTTACCTCCTCAATAACATGCTAGATATTTTCAGTTTCACCTAAAATATATTCTTTGTTTCTTTCTTGTGTTGTATAAGTGACAGTGTTGTTTTATCCTTTATTTAGAGGGAAAATGTAAGACAAGAGGAAGAAATCCTGGTTTTATATAGCTTTGTTGTGGTTATTCCAGTCTCTTGTCTCCTTCTTCTTAAATGGCCACACAAGTGCTGAAAGTAAGCCTCAGAGTTCATAAACTATAAGCCACAAATAGGGGATGTAGTAGGTATTCTCCTTGCCTGTCAAGCTTCTGTGTAGAAAATTCTGAATTCTTATCAACTATTCTCAGATTTCATATCACATGCTGGATTTCAGGTGTCAGTGGAATTGAAGAGATGGAGATAAACCATATTAGGAGAAAGAAGATCAGCACTTTATACTTCTGGGTAATGGGGGCTGAATTTTATCAGTCTTGCTTGGAATAAGTAGAATTAGAAAGATAATTTACAAGTGACAGTATCTGTGATAGTTTGAATATGTTTGGCACAGGGAGTGGAAATAAGGAGATGTGGCCTTGTTGGAGTACTTGTGGCCTTGTTTGAGGAAGTATGTCACTGTTGGGGTGGGCAGTAAGACCCTCCACCTAGCTGTCCATGAGTCGGTCTTCTAGCTGCCTTTTGTAGAACTCTCAGCTCCTTCTCCAGCATTACGTAAGCCAGAACCAATTAGTTCTGTTCTTTATAAGAGATGCCTTGGTCATGGTGTCTTTTTACAGCAATGAAAACCCTAAGCAAGGCAATACCACATAAAGCAGCAATTTAGAGTTGCTTTAACAAATGAAAATAAACTTGATGGAACTAACTTTATCTTCAGAAGTCAAAAGTTATTTAGGACATTGACTTTGGGAGACAGTAAATGAGAATCCAGATTTTTACCCTTTATTTAAATATGTGCTATTTTGGAGAAGATGCGAGACCTTTGGAGACACATATACAAGTATACATGCATCTTTCTCATGGTGATCTTAACAGTAAAATAAAACACTCAAGTCAAGTGTTGAGCATGCTCTCATGGACAGCAAATGCTCAATAAATGGCAACTTTTTGTCCTAGCCTCTTATATATTCTTTGATTTTAAGAAGGGCTTGTAACTGACAGCTATTGTATGAATCTCCTTAACAACTATTGAGAAATTACAGAGACTGTTTTAACTGGTGAAACTTCTATTTTTACCACAATCTCCACTGGATTGGGTGTAGGGTGTAGGCTTTACTGACAGGTGGGTCCCCTCTGCCTTCCTCTAGATTTCAGTTCAGCCACCATGAGAACTCATACTCTCGACCAACAAGGTAGCTTTCCTGTGAACAGAGCTGAAAGGACTCTCTTAAGTAGACTCTTCTTTCCTTACGTACCGAAGCATTATCACCTTGCTGCTACTAACGTAGAGGCTGTAGATGCAGTAGACGTTGTTGGGGTAGTTGGTATATGAGAAGGAAGGACTCTTAAGGATTCCAGAAGATACATTGTAGATTCCACCACAGGCTGCAGCAGAAGACAAGGGAATGTGCAGAGGGTAGTTATTAGTCACAACATGAGCAAATCATTTGGGGGATAGTCTAAGCTATGGTTTACTGTCTCCTAACAGAGTTCATATTGATTGCTCTTCAGATGACCTAAACCTTCTTCATTGTGTTTATAAATAAATCTGACTCCTCCAGGGAAGAGAAATGTAGAAGAATATTTGAAGGCACAGTTTGGAAGGTAATAAATTCAGGACAAGAGTGTGAGAACAACAGAAAGAAGGCTTCATGTGTTAGAATGTCTGTCCCTTTACTCTAAATGACTAGTTAATAAAGAGATGATATGTCAACTGGATGCTCAAAAACAGCAGGCAGAACTCTACTTGTGTTCTGTACATAGGAAAGACTGCAGTGCAGAAATCTGAAACAACATGAATTTGGTCCTCTCTGGTAGGGATAGACACACACAAGGTAAAGTGTGAGAAGTTAGTTACTTCTGTGTGTCAAATGCCTCGTTTTCGGGTTCTACAGATTTGTATTTAGTTGTGAAATTATTAAAGTTTGTATTTACACAAAACTGTGATATTTGTCTTCAGTAATTATGAGGATATTTGGGCCACTCCCTGCTCTAACTCGAGCCATTAACAGTCCTTTGCTTTACCCTGTAGTCAACAATATGATCACTACAAAATATAATAATGTTCCATTATGACCATTAAGGTATTGTTTTTACATAGATTTCATCTAGGAAGGGTCAGATAGTCCCACCTAATGCTGGCATTCTTGTGAGCATGTTTATTTGTTTTATGATGCTAAAATTACACGAAGCTTGTATATTTTGATTATGTTTCTGTGGTTACCAGTGAACACACTCCACTAATATCTCCAAGATTAGAAAAAATCTGTGACTGTTATTTAAGGCTTTTGTTTATTTGGTTTTGCCTCATCTCTGCCCATTTACCGGGCTAATTCTTTTCTGTGCCAAGTCTTTATGCATTCAGACCCCTGGATACAGCTCATGAATTAATGTCAGCTTCAGTACCAACTGTTCTATTTTACTTGAGGTAAATTACATAATCTGAAAGTTTATCAGTGCCCGAACAACTTCCATCTCCACAAACTGCCAAGACTTGAAGTCAGTAGCAATAATATTCTTAGTAATAAGGCTTAAAGAGGAGATGAGCCATGTTTGTTATACATTAGGAAACTAAGGGGTAAAAGAGCAGAATATACATCAGGGGCTTAATTATCCAAATTATCCAATTAGTTAATTAGGTAACTAAAAGAACAAAACAAATCCTCTTCTTTTTCATCCAAGAGCAAAGGAGAAGATGCATTCCAGTGTGTTGATGCAACCTGGCATAAAAACATCAGAGAATCATTCTCTTTAGTCCGTGAGGTTCAGGAACCAGATACCTGCTACCGAGAACAAATCATGAGACTCTTTTCATGCATAAATACATGCTTGTAGTCTCTGGAGATGGAAGAAGTACTTTATTTGAATAGAAACTACTTCATTTCCTGCTATTAGCCATCCATGTGGCTAAGCAAAGACAGAACAAACTCAGGAACGGTTTTGTGTGCCTGTTTCACTGAAGTGGCCATGTAGGATAAGAGTCTGTCATAGAACCAATCTCAATTCTCTGTTTTATGTTCAGAGGGTAATTTCAGCCAACATTCAGGGGGAAATGTAAATTTTTATTTTCTTTTTGAAAAATATATTTTAAGATTTATGTGCATATTTGTATGCCTGTTTTGTGTATATTACATGCATATGGTACCCACAGAGGTCTGAAAATTTAAGCTGTCAAGTGAGTGGTAGGAACCAAACCCAGGTCCTCTAAAAGAGCAGCGAGTACTTTTAGCCAACACAGCCATTTCTATAGCCTCTGATGGTTTATTTTAAAGAAAATTATTTTTGTAACTGTGTGCCTAAACTAAGTTTTTTAGTCTTAATGTTTCTGAGCCTTCAAATTGGTGACATATAACCTTCAATAATAACAGAAACCACTTATGTGAATTACACAAGACAAGAAAATTCCAAAGGGCAGCAGCACAGTTACTCACTGATGGTTCTGTAGGAAATCTTGAACCCAAAGTCTGTGGTGTGTGCATCAGAATAGAAGTTGAGTAACACTGGGCCATCCACAGTGAGGGGACGCAAGGCTTCAGAACCACATATGGTCACAAGAGGAGTGGAAGAGAGGCTGTGACCCTTGATGATATGCAAGCCATCATGATCACAGGTTCCAGTGATAGCTGAGCGATCTACAAAGAATTAAGAACAACTAGCATCAGAGAAGAAATGCAGACAAAAGACTCTGCAACTGACACAGAAACTACAAACAAAATTAGAAAATGGTTTTCTATATGGAACTTCAGCTCCACATGAAATATTTCCCCAAGAGACAAAACAAAGCAGACAAGAGAAAGCAGACAGAGCTCAATAATAGGTAAATTTGGTTGTTACTTGGAACTCCCTTCCATACAAAACCATTATGTTTATCCAGGAATTATCAACCAGAGGCAACTTGTCTCTCTGAGGATACTCAATGTGATATCTGAAGACAATTTTTTGCTGTCACATTGGAGAATGAGCTAGAAGACAGGAGAGCTGTTAAATGGGCTTGGACACACAGGGACCATTCCCAAACACTGAGACCTCCTGCCCTAAAACAAAACAAACAAACAAACAAACATAAAGACACATGTAGCCCACAATGTCAATATTGCTGCTCTTAAGAGAAACTTTACACAGCGCCTGGATTCAGATAAGAGTGACCATGAGAAGAGTGTGAGGAATCAATCCCTTGATAGTTCCTGACAACCATTTCCAATGCTCATGCAGAACACCAATTTCAGGGCTTTAGTGATTGTAAAATTTACATCAACATTGTCTTCTACCTTAAAGAAAAGGCATATTCTCACATGCATAAAATAAATAATTCTTAAAAAAAAAAAAGCAAAGGTGTATTCTATCTTCCCTCCCACAAGACAACAGAAAGCAGCTTCGAAAGGCATTAAGAAGATGTTTGCTGCTGTGACACACTTGTTTTTGTAGGTGTCGACTCTTGGAACGTCACAAAAATACAATCATTATAACCTGATCTTTATTAACATAAAGTAGCAGCATCATATGTAAGCAGGTAGACCTTTAAAATATTTTACAAATGTACTCATGAAATGCTAATGAAAATTTTATCATTTCCTGGCTGGTCTAAGCCTTCAGGTCAATAAATTCAACATTCTTGTAACTAAACGTGTTGTAATAAAGGATATGTAAAATTACATAAATATTTGAAGTTTTTATTTGTAAGAACAAGCTTGTAGAGTTTGAGTTACTAGGACTGAGGCAGGAGTGTTTTCGAAGTTTCCCCAAAGGCTCTTGGGCAAAGTTTAATAAAGAATTGAAAAGTGCTTCAGGAGTTGACACTCCCACAACATTTTAAGAATTCGATAGCCTTCCCAGTTCTACATTCTGACCACTCACTGGCAACCAATCTCTGCTCTTTGTACTGTGGTCCTGGCCCCATGAGAATTCTTTCTGTGTGTGTGTGTGTGTGTGTGTGTGTGTGTGTGTGTGTGTGTGTGATTTCTTTATTCTAGACTTTTCTCACAAATGATATCACAGAATATGCAATGGTTTGTGTTTGGTTTGTTTTATTTAGTCAACCTCATAGAAAATAGAAATTTCTTTATTTAGCAAAAAATGTGTAAGATTGTTAAACCAACTATCACACAATTCAGGGAAATGTTACCAATGCTAAATTTAATTCTTAGTCTCACATTAAGTCAGCTTGCTTGCTGTCCATGTATCCTCTCACACTTGAATATACAGAAGTATATTGGCATAATTATAGGTTAATTGAAATTTATAAATAGCTGATTTGTGAGAAAGTATAACAATGACCCTGCATAGGTAAACACACACACACACACACACACACACACACACACACACCTACTTGAAGGAATTTCTATCCTCATCTTCACTAAACATCTAGTGTGCATCAGAAGCCACAGCCTGGCTCACACTAACAACCTTCCTGGACAAACAGCCCTGTCCTTGGAGTTGAGAAATGAGCAGAGCAGTGTGTGTGCTTAGAAACTTTGCCACTGGGGAATCTAAACATGGGGGATGATGCTCACAGAACATATGAAAAGATATTCCATGATGTTACTTTTTGAAAACAGAGTGGATTCTAACCTCACCTACACACTCACTCATTCTGTATGGATTGGATGCCCATTCTGACTCCTAGGATCACTTCTCTCATTGGCCAGTTTATAGAGATTGTAGGTATGTGTGTCTAGTACAAATGGAAATGGGAGTCTGAGGCATTTTGTAAATTTGAGGCCAATCAAGTCAATAGAGCAAGTTCATGGCCAACTTTAGTAGCTTAGCCAGACTCTATCTCAAAACAAAAAGTGAAATAGACCTGGGGACATAGCTCAGTGGCAGATCACTTGCCAGTCTCGGTATACATCCCTCAGTCCAATCCCGTGTGCTTGAAAAATGAGACGCTCTGTTAAAATGGAACAGGCTTCAAATGTATTATCTTTAAGCAATTTTATATGGTGCCCATGTCTTTAAAGTTTTTTTTTTTCAGTTCTGCATGGAATATAAAAAAAAATGGTACTGATGTTCTTTAAGAAGGGAGCCAGGCCTATGACCTCAGTTTCTCTGCAGACTGAAGCAGCAGTTATAGGCATGCTTGATTTACATAAAAATTCAGGACCAGCTTGGGCAGCTTAATGAGACCTTTTTTCATAATAAAGCCATGGGTGTGGCTACAGCTTGGTTGTAGAGTGCTGGTTGCTCATGCATTAGGGCCCCAAATTCAGTCCTTAGTATGGAGATAAAAGGAATTAATATTATTTTTACTTCCATTATATTTCAGAAGATGTGTATTATTATTGTTAAGTGGTGTTTTTAGACCACTCTGTCTACAAACATCTCTCTCATTAACTGGTTGATTATTTGTAATTTGCTTGAGATAAACTGAATCCTTGGATATTATCAAAAGACAAGAGTTGCATAATGGTGGATATATGGGTGCGTAAATTGCTTCAGCCATTATGGAAAAGTTAAAAATAGACATATGCTATTATCCAGTAACTCCACTTCTGGGCATACATCCTAGGAGGAAATGAATCAGTGTGATGAAGACCGATTATTCTTCCATGTTTGTGGCATGATTATCCATAATAGCCAAGACATGAAATCAACCCAGATGTCCTCTGCCTGGTGAATCAAGAGAATGACACAGACAGATAGACAAACAGATAAGACATACAGACACACAAAAGAAGACAATGGAACACTGTCCTATCATTACAAGAAGAACATACTGTAGTTAGTGACAACATGGATGGATTTCAAAGCATTATGATAAATAAAAAAAAATCATACACATGGAAACACTGCCCATAATTTCATTTCTCTGAAATCTAACACAGCTGAACTTATAGAGCAGAACACTGATTACTTAATGCAAGGAAGGACAGATGTCTATCAAAGATCACAGTACTTAAGCTTATATTGAGAAAAGAATAACTTCAAAAAATAATTTGTATAGTATGGAGATTATATTAATAAGGATGCATTATCTGCTTGAATATTACCAAGAAAATAGATTCTATATATAATTGCAATCAAGATAGTGTAAGCATGCTAGTAGATGTTTTAGCTAGCTTCACATAGCCAAGGAATAACTTATCCCTTTACCAAAACCTTTACTAAAGCACCATGTCAACACTGTAGATATATGATTCTTATTAGTTAACTTTAATCAATTTCTGAAAAGAATAAATATACCTTCCAAATGAAAGGACACGAAAGTCAGGATGATCAGAGACTGAGGTTCAGCATCTATGAAGTAGGTGCAGTTCATGTTGTTGCTGTATCGCTTTGGGTAGTTTGGAGAGATGATGTCACCGATAGAGTTGTTGAATGTACGCCCGCATCCTGCAGGAGAAGGAGACCAACATCAGAACATTCACTGTCATCTGTAGTGCCTATTTCATAAGAAGATGTGACTTCCATTTCATGAAGTCTCTAGAGAAACTGCAAATGGAAGAACACTGATAGAAGGACCCTTTGAGTCATAAATCAACATGTGTGCAAAATAGAGATTCTAGAACACCTCGAGGCATTTTAGATGCAAAGTAGTAGATATTTTGCCAAACGATGCACTTTAAATTTCCTGATATTTTTAAGAAGATAAATTATCAAAGATTACATATAGTTCATATAAAGATACAACACAGATGAAAGTGATTTTCCGGCCTGTACTCAGTCTGTTTAGTGTTCGCCTTGCAAATAGAGACCTGAGCTCAGTATTAGAATCCAGGCAAAACCAAAGCCAGACTTGGTGATGTACTTTTGGGGTTCCAGCTGTAGGGGGAGAAAGTGAAGAAGAACCCCTGGAGCTTAGCTGGCCAGCCACTCTAGCATATATAGCAAGGTCCAGGCCAACTTCAGATTCCTCATCAACAAAACAAATCAAAATAGTGGACAGCAATTGAAGAATAGCTGGAACTTGTCCTATGCCCTCAGGTATTCACATGAACACACATACAGAGTGAATTGTGTCTGGATATTACTTAATATTTTACCTGAAAAGTATTATGTTAATCACCTAAGGAGTTTATAAAATGTTTTCTAAATGTCTTACTAGAAAAAGGTTACATTAAGGAAAAATCTAATCCTAATAACGAAGCTAATTGCTTTTCCAAGCTAGTTTAATTTACCAGGCAGTGCTTATCAGATTTGCACATGAATTCCTGGTGTCAGACATACAGATGCACAAGGCAGGTGCAATAGTACACACCTGTACTCCTGGCTCTTCTGGAAGCAGAGTCAGGAGTAGAGGTCTAAGGCATGCCTGACCTTGCTGTATGGGACGTTCAGGGCTAGCTTAGTCAGCTAGCTAGACACTGTGCCAAAACGTAAAGAGTGGCAAGGAAAGGGCTGGGGATGTAATTCTGTAATAGTGCTTGTCTGGAATACATAAAGCCTCAGGTTCAACCACAGTGTTGCAGAGTGAGGAAAAAACTACAGACTAAGACCTTTGCATTACTAAGGTGACATTTGTTTCTATATACTTCTAATTGATGTTACTCGCTGTCCTGAAAATCATGACAATATATGGATCCTTTTATAATGAATGAATGAATTTCTCTCTCCCTTTCCCTTCCTCCCCCCCCCTCTCATCTGAAAATTAAGACTACATCTGAAGTTGGCCACCATTACTCTCTTTCCACCCCTTGTCTTTTTATTCCTGCCCAAAACATCTGTTGAGACACTGTCACCTCCCCAACTCCTTTCCCCAAGCCTTTCCTTGAACAGTGCTTTGCATGCAAACAGTGGACACCGGGTGTGGTTCAGTCAACGCACGGGGCCACAGCATCTCAGGCTTGAACATGGCTACTGGTGCCAGCAACCTCATTTGTGCTCAGCGGAGGACTGGAGCCTTTTGAATCATGTTCGGGTGACTTGCTCTTGAACTCAGTTACAGTAGTACTATCACCCCCTCATTCGCCATTCCAGCCTTCCCTGCCTTTGCCTTATCAAGAGGTTGGCATGGGCAGCCATGCCTGCATCTCACTGGTACTGAAGGAAGGATATTCCCTCAGAATTAGGTGACTTCCCAATATTTCTTCCAGGGACCCCTATCAAGCTAGTCTTGAGGTGGCTCTCTCACTATTCCCCACCTTTCCACAGCAGTTTGGATTCCATTGCTACTTACGGCTAATGAAGGATGCAGAGAAGCCCTGGGCTGGCATCTCTTCAGATTGGAAGACAGCAGTGAAAATGTTTCCTGATGTGACAATGGGACTCGGAGCCACATCCCCACAGCCTGTGGTTAACAGGGTATTGTTGGTATTCAACTTTCCTTCCCAGACCTGTTGGGGCCAAAAACATGACTTAATTCTAACAGTTTTCACCTGTTGAAATTTTTACCATATTTAGGCTAGATAATAGCTGTATTCAATAAAAAGCAAAAGATTAGATTAAGTCACGTGCAAGTCTGGAATTTTTTTTTCTTTTGAGAATAATTTTTAAACCTGGTTTATGGGTGGCTTATCTCATTCTGGCTGTTGTAAGGAGATTGGTTTTGGTTTTGTAGAGGTGGGCAGAGATGTTTTAAGGATTGATCCAGTCACTTCTGATTGGTCTGTTTTAGGCAACCTTGCCTTCTACAAGGGCATTTGGCCATGAAAGTGGTCTCCTCTGGTTGGACAGGAAGTGACTAAAGGAAATAAACCAAGGCTGCACACACAGGACTTCCTAAAACCCTTAGGGATTGCAGACACATACTGAGGTCTCTTAATTCAACCCTATCTGATACCAGTGATCTGTGTCTGCACTTTAGATTTTTGTCAGCCTTGAAATAAATTTATCTATTTTATTGTTTTTTTTCTATTATAATCCTATTGTCAAATTTATGGATTTCTATTATTGTCCTTATTTTTCTTGACTGATGGCTTTGACTTTATTTAAAACAAAAAAGGACACAAAGTCTGTAGTGTTATCAATTCACTTTTCAACTAGAGTTTTTGCCATAATCTATATACTTGAATGGTGTTCTTTTCATTGATTCCCTTCTGTGTGCTTTTGAATTTCCTTTGAGATTTCTTTTGATTTCATCTTTAACCCATGGGTTATTTTAAGGTGTTTAATGTCAGTGTATTTAGAGATTTGAGGACGTCTTTTTTGCCAACACCCTCTCTGAAGTTTCAGGCTGACCAATGGCAGTAATGAAAGTTTTCCCTGTCAAGCCCCGTGTGCACCTTTCTCCTGTAACTTTTCCACAGCCAGAGTGTTCCAGTCTCTGAAGTGAATTGCTGTCCGTGACTCAGGCCCTGGAGGCCAAGTACTCTCTTCCACACACGTGCAATCCTCGGGTAGGCACCTTGCCTGGGAGGTCTCTCATTCAGAAGTCCCCAGCCAGTGGCATTTCCAGGCACCTCTGCCAAGACCTCTCTGTGAGAGGAAGGGAGGGAGTTGGAAATGGTTTCCTCCACTCTTAAGTCAGGACTGAGTATTGTCTGCCTTTTTGGGGGGCTCAGGCAGTCACTTACCTGTCCTCCCTCTATGCCGACCACTTGACCCTCACCAGGTGCTTAGCGAAAAGTAAGATGGGAAGAACCCATGGTTTTGCTCCCTTTACCCCTTGACAGTGCTGTTTCAGGAAGCAATTAAACACTTGAGTTCTACATTTACTCTGGCTAGTTGTTTGAGCTGACAGTTTACTCTGATGTGTGAAGGTCAGCTCTTTTTCTACTACTGCCTTTATCCCTTATCCTGTTACAGAAAATATTGTCTACAGTTTAGTTCTTTGATATGTTGAGTGTTTTTTTTTTTTAATCTTAGCATGTGTTCCGTCCTGGTTTGTGACAAAGACATCGAAATGCATAGGCTACAGCTGATGCATGGTTTCTTTTACATCTGCCCATGGGTCCTAATGCTTCAAGGTCTCAGAGCTCACGTGAACCCTGGTGAGCTGTCTAGCTGGATGCCCTATGAGTTACTGAGGAGAGCAAGTGCGGAAGTCATAACCCGACTGGAAAGCCATCTTTGTGGCTCTATCTAGTTTTGTTTCTCATCTTCCCAGGTTCTATTTCCTCATGAATGAGCATTTAGACTCATCTCATCTTTCTGAGAGACTGGTTGTTTTATTCTACAACAATTTATTTTAGCTTTGAACTCCATTTTAGCAGGTGTTAGTATGGCCAGTGCTGGCTTTTCAAATTAATGTTTCCGTGTTTTATCATTTTATATCCTTTTCTTTCAACCTACCTGTATGGGCTCCAACCTGTCTATTTTAGTTGGTGTAACTAAAGTTATTTAAATGACACACACACACACACACACAAACACGTTATGTTTCAATTTTTCTGCTTACATCATTTTGTTTTCTTCCTCTAATGCTTGATCCACGGTGTTATTTTCCCTTGATATATGTGTGTGTGTGTGTGTGTGTGTGTGTGTGTGTGTGTGTGTGTACATATATGGAGAGAGAGAGAGAGAGAGAGAGAGAGAGAGAGAGAGAGAGAGAAAGAGACAGTGTTTCTCCTAGGTCTTCCTATCCTTTGCCTTAGTTGTTATTGCTCTCGGTGTTAAAATGCATATGCATAACTACTCAGGTTTATCCCAACATTCACCTGCGGCCATTTTGAGGGGAGTGTGGAAGTGCAGCCTGCACTGAGTTGCCTTTCTCACTTTTCATTGTCAGATACCATTATAGTCTTTTGTTTAAATGACTAAGTATAAGTCATAAACTTACATGGGAAGGTATGTTTTAACTGATGCATACATTTCTGCTCAGTCCTTCATTCCCTCCTTCCCCCTTGTACTCTCTCCACTCCATCTTATCTAGTTTGAATATGTTTCTCTTAAACAATCTTGAAGGGTAAGTACCTTATGGATATTTTCTATTAGGTTTCTTTTGTATGGAAACTTTTAAAGTCTTTCTTGCACATTGAGTCATTTTTTCAGATGCTAAATTTGGTTGCTGACAATTCTTTTATTTCAGGACTTCATTATTTCTTTGACTATCTGTCAGATGAATTGTTTTCTTTCCTTCTAAAAGTACTGTGATAGAACTGTTGGGTATTGTGTTATTGTTCATGGGCCACTAAGGCTCTGTTCATGTTCTATTGCTATTTTAAAGTCAGTTTTCTCTTTATTGTTCCAAGCAGTGACTTTTGTTGTTCTGTTTCCAAACTTATGATTCTTGCTCTTGTCATCTCCTCTTAACTACTGAGATCAAACAGGTATTTCTATTGGAAATTTTTTACTTCTATAATTTGCTTTTAATAACACTGATTTTAGTAACACAATCTCTCATTGTAACACTGTCTTTGAAGGTTTTTATTACCTATTTGTCATGACAAGGCTTTAAAGAGGACTCTTTGATGATTCCTGAGGAGGTTTGATGACAGCAGTATTGACATTTGTGTCACATATGTCCAACATCTGTGTCATCCCATAGTTGATATAATGTGATTAGTTTTTCTCACTCAAAGTGTAATAGTCTTTGATTGTCTAGGATGGGTTGTTTCCTCCTTCTTATGACCTAAGCATATTGTTACACGTGTTAATAGGCTGAGTTCTATTTCTGTGTTTTATTTCAGGACAGTGTCACGTGTTTATGTTCAATGTATAATTTTGCACATACTCCTGGGTTCTGTTTCTAATGGTGATTGGATTTTCTGAAGATCTGTACTATACTTTTCTTCACCTTGGTTGTTAGTGAACTTCTGGGATGTTACTCGAATTTCTTTCCTTTTATTCATTTATTTATTTTTAAGTCATTTATTTTATGTATATGAACACACTGTAGTTGTCTTCAGACATACCGAAGAGGGCATCAGATCCCATTACAGATGGTTGTGAGCCACCATGTGATTGCTGGGAATGGAACTCAGGACCTCAGAGAAAGCAGTCAGTGCTCTTAACCACTGAGCCATTTCAGACAGTGTCTCATCTAAATCAGGTTGTCCTCAAACTTCTTATGTAGCCAAGAATGAGAATGGACACCCTGGTCCTCCTACCTTTACCTCTTTGTTGGTAGAATTACATGTGTATAAAGTTAGGCCTAGTCTAGTTAATGCTTCCTAGGTCCACAGAGATCCTTTCGAGTGTTTTTACCTCTGTGTATGTTTCCATCAAAGAGAAATGGTTGAGTAAACTTTCCATAATAGTACCCTAGTAGGGAATAAGAACAACATCTCTGATTTTTCAAACAAAGAAAGGTTTTGGACTGTTTACCATTCTGTCTACCTTTCCTATTGTCTCTACAAAGAAAATAGTCTTTGACCCAAAGACACCAAGGACCTGCCCACTCCAGGGAGTTTGCTATTCCTGAGTCTCTTTACTCATGACTTCCATCTATAATGTAGCATCCTTTGGCATAAACAAGACTTTTATAATACAATCATTATACCATCGCCAATAAAATGTCTCAGTAAAATATAGTGTTTCTTCTGCTACTTATTTTTTTGGCAACTTTACCAATTGTTCTCAATTTTGGTTGTCACTGGGCTTGTCTGACACTGTCAGAGGAACTTCTGTCCAGAGGAAGAATAATTCCAAGTTGGTTTTCCAGATTACCTTTTTCCCATTCAGAAATATTTATAAGTCTTCTTTGAAGCTTGTACACTTCGCATTGGCTCATCTTATGGAAAGAGAGCTCTCTTATTTCATGAGAAAAATGCAATTAAGGGGATTGTATATTAAACCCATTTTATTATGTGCATATTTTGTAAGTATTAGACTTTCATTTAAGTAGGAAAAATAGATCAATGTGATATAAAGCAATTTGGGAGATAATATGAAATAATAACTGATTTTAAAAGAACATTTCCATTCATTAGGCAATTTATATAGTCCAAAGTGCTAGGTAGTATTTATGAGATTATGTCATATTATTTCTAATGTTTAAAACAACTCTACTGAAGTAGGGACCATTATCTTCACTTTATAGTTGAAGCCAAAATATTAAATTGAATCATAAAAATTCATGTAGGTGGTAAGTATGAGAGAGATGAATATATTTCCTGCTAATAGGACCTGAACCTTTACACTAAAAGGCAATAGTATCCCCATGACACAGCTAAAGTGAACTTACAATACAGTATGTCATGGAAATAGAAAGTACCAATCAATGGTGTGTGAGCATAGAAACTGCTTTAGAGGATAGCTGACTATCTACTTTCCTTTTTGCCATCCTTTTTTAAAGTGGGTCTTTCATGGTTGTTTATACCATGTGGACTCTGATTATCCAGAATAAAGGTTGTTGTTGACTATTCCAATCTCCTGTAATTTTCATAGTATACACTAAATTTTCCTCATGATGAAATTAACACTATTTGTACTTTATTTTTGGAAAGGAAGACAAAGATAAGAACAGAACGAGAAGGCACAAGGAGGGAAAGGAGGAGAGAGGAAGGAAGAGATGAAAGAGGAAAGGAAAACCCATCCATCAATGCACATGACAATACCAGCCAACCAGACCCTCCAGAGCTCCCAGGAACTAAACCACCAACCAAAGAGTACACATGGAGGGACCAATGGCTCCAACTGCATATGTAGCAGAGGATGGCCTTGTTGGGCATCAGTGGGAGAAGCCCTTGGTCTTGTCAAGGCTTGATGCCCCAGTGTAGGGGGATATCAGGGCAGGGAGGTGGGAGAGAGTGGGTGGGTTGGGAGGGGAGCTCTCTCATTGAAATAGGGGGAGGGGAAGGTCAGATGGATGGGGGCTTTCTGGAGAGGAAACTGGAAAAGGGGATAACATTTGATATGTAAATTTAAAAATGAAAAAAAAAAAGGTCAGAGGAAAGTTTTTTTTTTTTTTTTTTTTTTTTTTTTTTTTTTTTTTTTAATTTAGTCACTCTGGCCTGACCACCCAGATGGAAGACTACAAGGACAACATGTACTCTAGGGTTCAAATCTTATGTTCTAACAGCTGAGGTTTCTTCGTTTTATATCTAAACAATTCAAGCAGCAAAAGTCTACTCTCTCCTCTGTGAGAAACAACTTTTGGGTCCTCTGTAGCCAAAATGCTCCCATCCCCACAAGTAGGTGAACAAAGGTGTGTACCAACCTTCACAAAGCTGTTTTGACACCGGCCATGACTGCTGGGGATATGGAAACTGCTGTCAAAGCTAATCTCCCAGTGTCTGCTTTCGTGAGTGATGGCTGTCCAGGAGCATCTGCTGTTGTCTGGGAATGTCCCAGGCCAATGAGGAGATTTGATTGTACCATTATCAGAGTGGATTGTTCCACCACAACCTGAAAATTTTCCATGGGAGGGAAAAAACATCAGTCTTCCAGATAAAATATCAACGTTGGAAACCAAAGCTAGCTAGAGAACATTTCTACATGTGAGATCATAACTCATATTTTCTTATATCTGACTCATCTTTGAGCCAGGGACTAAGCAGGAGCCCAGTATGTGAAGGGCTGTAAGTAGATGATGAATCTATCACACCCACGCTTAACCCATCGGAAGTCACTTGATCTGAGCCTTACAGATCATAGCAGATAATCTGCTCCCATTCTGTCTCCAAACAATAATCTCTTCTACTTTCTTAAGACTGTGTAGTAGGTAGATATCCAGACCACACTCGCTCTACATTTTCTTAGGATAAACACATGAGAGTACATGTATATGAGACTTTGAAATTTTAATTTACCATGGTAAACTGAGGAAATATGTTTTTTAAACTGGAAAAGGTCCTCCTACTAAACAGTCTCACTCATCCATACTGAAATTGATTTATGGTTCTGAATAAATCATAGGGATATAAAGAAAGAAAAGTTTAGGATTATTTTTATAAGCTTTAAAACACACCTAAGATATGACAAAGAAAAGAATGAATTCAGAACAGAGTGAAGTTAAATTAAGGCACACTTGATTTGGAGCCAGTGGTTCTTCTGATGAACTTTGGAGAAGCTAATGGTTCAATGAGGAGTTGGACTCATTCTATAGAGATTTTTATGTTAACCAACTCGGTGATGAAAAACTGTCCTGAGGGGGTTTAGATTTACTAAAAACTTGAAAAACTATCTAATACGAGCACCTATAGTTTCTGAGACTTTTCACAATGTTCATATTTTATAGGTGTAATGCTACTTTAAAAATCATATCCCCCTCCCAAATTACATCTTTTATGTTATTTTGATTCAGAGTCCATAGTAGCCCTTATTTTTATTCTAAACACAAATCGCATCTGTTTGTCTTTATCCTCAAACTACTCAATAAAACACCATTTCTCTATCTCTAGGAACAATATATTAACCAAGATTCTTCATAATGTAGACTCTGTCTTATCTCTTTGAAAATTCTTCTTGTTAGCTGAGAGTGAGACTATGTAGCATATATGTATACATATATGTATACATATATGTATACATATATGTATACATATACATATACATATACATATACATATACATATACATATACATATACATATACATATACATATACATATACATATACATATACATATACATATACATATACATATACATATACATATACATATACATATACATATACATATACATATACATATACATATACATATACATATACATATACATATACATATACATATACATATACATATACATATACATATACATATACATATACATATACATATACATATCATTTATGTTTTATTATGAATTACAAATAATCTAGAGATAATGTTTTCTGGAGGATATTCATACATTACACACAAATATTACGCCTTTTTTTTTTTTTACAAGAAACTTCAGTACTTGTAGATTTGGGTATTTAGAGGAGTCCTGGAACCTACTCCCCTTCAGAAATGACTATACTTCAAGCTAGTAAAGAAAAGAAAAGACTCACTGGAATAAAATGCTAAATATAGGGAAGATATATATATATATATATATAATTTTCTTTTACCTAGAGTGTTTGTTTCCCATGTTGCATAAAATCCACGACTTTGGCCTTGATTGTTTGTGTTAAAAGTCACTACAAGCTGGTTGGAACCAGACTGTACTGGCCCAGGGACTGACCATCCACAGTATCGACCTATGACAGGCGATCCTGGGGTATGACCATTCCTGACAGTGACTGAGTCTGAAGCGCAAGTTGGATGGTCCTCAAGATGAAAGTCACTAAATTTGAGCTGTGGAAGAGAAGAGACACAGTGAGCCACTCGAGCTGGAGAGGAGCCACCCTCCCTCCAGGCAGACGGACTTTCTACAAATGATTTCATTTTGTTGTAAGTCATGTGGTTTTCTATTTCTGGTTCTTTGGTCACTCTCTCATCTCCCCTCTGTTTTCCTTATTAAAAATTCTCTTGTGAATTTATAAGGAGTTTAGTTTTGTCCAGGAAGTGGAGTCATTTGGGGGAAACCCAGCATCCTGTTAGGCTAAAATGACAGTTCCTGACATTACTGAATCCACTTCTTTCCTGGAGGCCAAATTATCTTCTACTAATTTTTACTAACTTGAGAAAAGATAACATTCTTCATTAAGTGTATGTACTTAAAACAAAGAATTGTATAGAAAAAAAATATCTGATTATAGACCCCAAAGTAATAAATAATAACGAAATAATAATAAAAAAGTAAATAAGTAATCACTTATTTACACAGGCATACATAGACAGAAACACACATGTGCATGCACACACACATGCATGCATACACCCACTCTTAAATACACATACACTCAAACTCTTACCCACTGACACAATTCACACACACTCCTATACACATACTTGCACACACATACATGTATATGCATGCACATACCACTCACACATATACTCACATACTCACACTCTGCTCACACACAGTCATAACACACATACACTCAGTCTTATGCACTCATATACACTAACATACTCACACACTCATACACACATGTATGCACACATCTTCTCACTCCCCACACACACTCACACACTCACACTCCTATACATTCTTATACAATGTTACACACACACACACACACACACACCAATTCCCTGATTCAGTCTTGCCAACATTTAACCCAGTTGTAAGAACTCACCGTGATGGTGTGCCCTTCTGGAGCTTCCAGCAGCCATGAACACTGGGTCCAGCTTCTGTACAAGTTTGGATAGTTAGGACTTGAGATCACTCCGTTCTCACCTGTCTGTATTCCACCGCAATCTGAAATTAGATTTGTAAACCTCTAAATATGAGAGAAGAAAAAACTCAGAGCCGACACAATATGCAACTATTATTACCAAACTTTCAGGTAAAAATACAATCAGTTAAGCAGTCAATCAAGAATACAAACCTTAACAAGAACAAAGTGGGCTAGAATAACAGAAACAAATGATCTGACTCCCAAATAGTGTGCATCAAATAGATTTCCATAGTAAAGACAGCCTCAACTTACAGAATATAGAAGATTATCTTTGCTGCAAATAAAGAGTACTTATCCATAGTATATAGCTAGGAATGTGCTGTATAAAGTTTAAATAACTTTGTTTTCCTTGAGAACACCAGACCATGAGAATATAGGTACCCTGAAGAAATGATGTGCCTCACAGTCAACTATATCATTATTTCATAACAAGTGCTTGTGTTTCAATGGGTAGATTATTGTAGCAGGTTGAAGAGATGCTATAGGTCTACAACATCATATGATCTGTGGTTCAAACATTGTTTCTTTGCCTTATTCTTCTTTCAGTTGGATGAAAAACAATAGGTGGGTGAAAGGATGGCACATGTAGGTTCTGTTTGAGCTTATTCTCTCCTTCAACCATGAATTTTGTTATAACGCAAAGAACAGTATACAAAACTATAGCAAAACATGTTCAAACTCAACAAAAAGAAAGGTGGGTTTCTAAAATCTGTAAACAAGAAGTGCACTCAAACACAGAAGAGCAGTGCCAAACAGAAAGTATGGCAGACTAAGATGGTTAAGACCAAGACATGGGCTCCTGGAGAGATGGCTCAGTGGTTAAGAGCACTGTCCACTCTTCCAGAGAACCTGAGTTCAATTCCCAGCACCACATGGTGGCTCACAACCAACTGTAATGAGATCTGATGACCTTTTCTGGTGTGTCTGAGACAGCTAGAGTGTACTCATATACACAAAATATATAAATATAAAGAAAAAATAGACTGAAACATGGGCATAGTGTGGGAACTAAGATTTTGGAGAGAAAGTGGGTACAGGAAGTATTACTTTAGTCTTTTACACCAGGGAACATTTTCATAAGTCTGAAAGAATTGACATTGTAATGAAAGGGGCCAGAAAAAAATTCCTCTGGGAACCAAGACAAGAAATTGTGTTACCTACCTTAGATTAAACTTCTACATACTAAACTATAAACATCACAAATGCATCTCCAGCACAAATTATAAGTAATATTAGCTATCTGAATAAGACATAAACTGGGACCATGTAGAATTTATGCTAAAATTCAACAATGGTTTACAAGAGAAAATATGTCAATGAAAGTTGACCATACTTGGGAACTAAACCAAACAATATAAAACAAAATAAAAAGACTGTAATTTGAATAAGACACAGTTGTCTACACAGAGAAACAAATAAGAGTCAAAGTTTTAAAATCGTTAAGAATATAGTACGGTCTCTGGAATAAAGGAAAATATATAAAAACCATAAAATTCTTTTCTTGGTATCAGCAACAACTGGTTAAAATTTTAACCTGGAAAAATTCAATGAAACTGTTATGAAACAAGACATAAATCTCTCCAGCTATGTGTTATGTTTCAGGGCTTACCTGTGAAGGAGTACTCTACAAAGAATCCTGTATACTCTACACGCTCATTGCTGACGAAGTGTATCCACACTTGAGGGTAGGGAATGACCAAGGGCACTGTTGGTGCTGACAGGCTGCAAAACTTCTCTATCAGGGGCCCATCAGCATCACCTGGACAAAACAGTACACCAAGTGACACTGGTTAGAGGGTTTGGACAAATATGCTCCATTAATAGAACCAAATAATAAAAATAACAAAAAGCACTCCTTGATGTATTTCAATCCTGGTACAGTAGCAGACATTTTTTTAAAATTCTCTATAGTCATTGTCAATTACACTGAACAGAGTTCTCAGACATGCTGTCTAGGTGGAGAGTCACCTTTACTATCAGTGCCAATTTGTTTCAGCTTGTGTCTTCATACAGACTTTTATGCATCTAAGCAGAGGTGCAACCAACCTAATACTCCCTTCAGCTGCATGCCATGTAAAGGTAGACAAAATGTAATGTCAATTGTGATAAAAAGTACACTCTTAGGATAAAGGTGATAATTGCCTAAGCTTCTTGAAAATCTTTGCTGCAGTTGATCATCTAAAATGAACTGAACACTTGGCACATGAGCCAAGACCTGCCAGGGTTGAGTTGAATAGGTTTCATGACGATTTCTTCTCACAGACACATGATTAATATTTGCAGAGTTCCTGGAGAGCACACATTTATCTGCTCCCAATTTATCCTGTCAGACGAACACCACTGACCTTATAAATCAATGGAAGAGAGTATTTCTACTGACTGTCTGTAAATCAGGAGGAATAAAGAGAAAATTGAATCTAACCAGATGAAATTGAATATACAGCCATTCTCCTTATTTCCATGAATGGTCTGGCAACAGGCAGAGATAGTAAATGCTTATCAGCATTTTGTGGAAAGAATTCTATAATGGCCTTTTCCACTTTAGACTTATTTGCCTCAGAGAGCTGGGCTGATTCTCTTGCAAAAGACCATGATATGATACCACAAATCATATCAAAGCCCTTCATAAAATCTCTGCCTTCTATGTTCTCAACAGAGACCATCAGTAATTGGACAGGTCTTCTCAATTTTGGCCTTGGTTCAGGGTGACTATGAAGACTGGATGGAAATTATCTTTAAAGCTTTAGAGGTGAAACACACTCTTTAACCTGTTTGATTTCTTAAACTTGCTACTGAGTCTGATGACAACATGACACTATTATAACCACTACATACGATATTAAAATATTACTGTCTGCATAGATACAAATAATTCTAACCTGCTACTTAATAGCATTTGGTAGTCACATTAAGATTGTTTCTCTCCTCTGTTTTTTATTCTAGCCTCTACAATTCAATTTTTTTGGGAGACCTTGGAAGAATAATTACCATAAAATAAAGGATGCAAATAATAGTAAGATGGCAATCCTAAAAACAGGCAGCTCCTGCTGACTATTACAGTTCTCTACCAAGTTTTGCTTTCATGTTTCTTTTCTTTAACACTGGGGATTAAGGAGAACACAAACAATATTTGATAGTATAGATCACCTATAATACTCTCTTCCTCTGTTGTCTATGTATTTGTTTTCTGGGAAGCAAGAACCAGTGTAACCATGGGAGCAGCAGAGTTAGATCATCTGTGCCTAAACTGTCATTCACAGTGCATAGGTCACGCTTCCTTTATGGGAACACAGGATTTCAGCACTGTGTTGACAAAGTTCTTTTGTATCTTCTATACTGAGATAGTAGCCATTTG
This sequence comes from Micromys minutus, assembly GCF_963924665.1. NCBI lineage: Eukaryota > Metazoa > Chordata > Mammalia > Rodentia > Muridae > Micromys > Micromys minutus. The sequence continues at coordinate 48,599,815 of NC_137975.1, read as the reverse complement.
ACTCCTACCATCGTGTCCAGGAATAAGAAGAATATGCAGATAACTGAGAAAGCATGTTATATCATTGAACTCACCTACTCGGAACTCAAGGACATCAAATGTACAGTCTTGATGACTTTCAAGAGAAAGTTCTAGAAAATGAATACTGATGGATGAATTTTCCCTCTTTGGATTACTGAGAGTCCATTCACAGTCTAGGTTGCTTGTGTAATCACGGATTCCATTATATCCAGGAGAAGAAAAATTTCCACTAGAGACACTTGGAAGAAGTCCACCACACACTGAGGCAACAAAAGGCAGAGATAGAGCAGTAAGATCCATGTCATAAAGGGCGACTCCAACAGTCATGGCACAATGACCGAAGTGATAAATGTCTTGATTGGCTTTTCCAGGTATAGCCAGGCTTCCAGACAAAGAACATGAAAACTTTCTATCCCTTCTAGAATGATGAAGATGGCTGTGGTTTGTGCATCAGTTTCTCCAAAATTGGCAAATTATCCATTTAATATTTAATTTTTAAAATTACCCAAATGGCAGGTAGGTCCTAGTGGCTTTTGATGGACAATTTTATATTCGATCCAATAGGTTTTTTTTTTTTTTTTGCATCATATAGATGATATAACACTGAAGTATTGACAAACCCACTCTTTTTAATATGGTAATAAATGTCTCTTATACCAATAAAATAAATTTTAAAAATTTAAAGATGTATTTACTTTTTTGGAGAATAAAAGCAAGCCCAAAGTGGATACTTTAAATCCAGGCCATATGTTGCTTAATATGGGGACAGTCTATATTAAATGCAACCCTTTTATTATTTTCACGGAAAATACACATATAAGTAGATGAACAAAAATAATAACATTCATTCAGTTGTATAAAAGTTATCTAACATTTAATAATAAATAATATTTAATTATTTAATATTGGTAGTAAGTTACCCAGGAGGTAAATGTTTTCTTCAAAACACAAGATAATGAATCTGACACTATGGGTTCAGATTCAGTCCTAGCTGTGTCTTTACATGGACTCATGCTACAAAGTAATCTAATATAATTTTGTTGTTAAAAAAAAAAGTAAAAGCTGCAAAGTTTTCTCCTCCTGAAACTGCAATGGTTGCTCTTCATCTCCCAGATCCTGCACCCCCAATCAGATGCACCCCCAACCAGATGTTCTGTTGTTTATATATGTTGTTCTTGTGTTGAAGATTCTGGGTATACTTTTGATCACTACAGAGAAAACAGAAGGCTCAGCTATTTGGGGGCAATGTTTGTGGGGATACTGAGTGAGTCTGACCAAGAGGAGGGGAATTTGCAGCATCCTACATCACCTGCATCTTCAGTGGAGGTGTAGGAAGCAGTGAAGCCTCCATACGGCCGGGAGCCATCAGTGAAAAATACCACTTTCATTGTGTTTCCTGAAGATTTGAATTCGTTGGTCACGTTCACACGTCTGCACAGTTTCTCCAGTTGGGGGGAGTTGCTTCTAATGCCATTGAATATCTGTTAGAAAAAAATAGTTTGACTTTTAGCTCAGCTGCCCATATTGCTGCATATCCCTCCAGAGATAATCATTCTTGGCCCAGACTCGTGTCCTTCTAAAGAAACCACAGTCACCAATACAGACACCTGTCCCAGGTCCATAAGCCACAGAGCCACCCCAAGAACATTTTTGGCCTTAGGGTCAGTGAAAGATTTGGAAGTATGTCCTCCTCCTAGGTGTGACAGGTGAAAGGCTTCTGTACACTTTGTAAGGGAAGACACTGATCTGTGTGTGAGGAAAACATGCCACTGTGCCTTCTTTATAGTTCACAGAGTTCATGATGTGTGGTTTTTCTCAGTCGTGCCTTGGAAACTCTAGCATATGGCTCTTCCAAGTGTATATAGTCAGTCATCTACTCTAAATACCTTGAAAAGTAGTTACGTGGTTTTACTCTGTTACTTTTAATTAGATGTGCCTGTGTATATGTTGGTATGGCATGTGCATGTCAGTTTAGGTGCCTGCAGGGGCCAGGATGCCAGGGTTTGCCTAGAGCTGGAGGAACAGGCGGTGGCAGCTGTCCAAACAGTGTGGTGGAAGCTTAGCTTCATCCTCTGTAAGAGTAGTACACATTCTTCACCACTGAGCCCGTTCTCTAGTGCTTCTTGGAAAGTAACTTAAGAAATAAATCTACCTTTGTGTAACTATTGCTCTTTCCTATTTATGGATTTAATGCCTCTACATTTTTACTCATTTGACTTAACTTTTTATATTTGAGATTATAATAGAGTTATAACCGCCCTTCGCCTCTTCTGCCTTCCAAATTCTTCCTGATATCCTTCCCCATGCTTCTTCATTTTCATGGTCTCTTTTTTTAAAACTCATTGTTATTTTGTGCATATATGTTATGTATGAGCACAGATATTCCTAAATATAGCTTGTTGAGTCCATATAATGTTACTTGTCTGTATGTTTTTAGGACATTCTGTTTGGCGCTGGTCAACCAATTGGTGTGCTCATACTCATTTTGGCATATATAAACTATGTTATTACTGGTATCAAAATATAATTAATGGCTTTAGTTATGACTGGTGAAGGTTGATTGTTTCTGCACAAAGCTTTGTGAGTGCTTTTCAGAACGCAGAAACAATTCTAAGAAATAAATAACAACTCACTCGGTGATTGAAATTCCTATTTTAAAAAAGGATTTAAATGGCTCAGGATTAGAAATAACAGTGCAAAAAGCTTGGTTGAAGTGGTACTTGCTGTATTCCCAAGGAAGAAAGCGTTTTCAGTTACAGTAATTAGTGACTGAACTCAGCTCTTTGGTGGCTTCTAGTTTAAAATGCCTTCTAGTGACAGGAGCAGAAGAAATGTTTCCATTACTACTTGTACAGATGCAAAGCCAGACTCTGATAATTACCTATTCAGATTATTCTATCTGATCATTACCTGCCTTTCCCTCTCAGGTATGTAGTAGAATGACTCCGTTTTCCAAATGCAGACAGCACAGTACAAAGATTTATAGTCTGTTGAAAACCCAACAACTAGGAATACTTGAATTTGGATCCAAATTTCCCACAAGGCAAAACAATAGAAGTACATATTTCATGCTACTATGAACAAAAATGGGTAATGTGTTCTCAGAATCAATAGAATTTATAAATGACTACAAGACTGATAGGACATATTGTAGGAAATGACCAATGGTATTTATTGCTTCTTTCTGCATCTGACTATGGCATAGACCTGTAATGACTAGCTCATGTGCATTGTATGAACTTCTTTCTGCATTTAGAAGCAACCAGAGTGTCACCTCATGTCTTGTCCTCTAACGTCTCGTGTAGTCAGAAACTACAAGCCTCAGAAGACATAAGGCAAAAGAAGACACATGAGAGTCAAGACAGAATTTAAGAATTGCTATGAGGAGGAACAAACTTGGACATTTGTGTTATGATCCCATATACTATGTAGCGCAGCCTTTCCTTTTCTTCATCTGAGCCATCAGATTGGTTGCTGGATTTGGAGGAATTTCAAACTCAGTCCAGCTGGATGTGGTGTTCAGCAAGTAACAAGATGCTCAGAGATCACCCATGCTGCCTGTAGATTTTGGGTTTTCTTTTCCTCTGTTCAGACAAGTATTCAAGTACACAGAGGGTGGGCAAAAGGTAATTCATATACTTGTTTAGAGTACAGAGGAGGAAAGTAAACATCAATGCATAAAAATGATTTAAAGAAATGGGATTTAAACATTCTCCTACAGAAATGAATTTGCAAAGTGGTTCCTTGATGGAGTTCATCCTTCCCCCGAGGAAAGATCTGAAGCCATCATATTTTCAGGTCAATATAAGTTAAGGTCTGTCTTAGTTATTCCATAAAGCCCTGGTACCATGCTCGGATATATACACAGAGCTCCCAATCTGCTTTTTGACAAATTTCTTAAACATGAATGAAGAACAACCAAGACTCTGGAGAAACATCCAACATGAAATTCAGAGACCAGTGTAAGCAGAGATGCAAACTGAAAGAAGCAACACAAAACTTCAAGTGATGATTCTATAATAATCTAATCTGTACATTCAAGCGGTTATGGTAAAACAGAAATCACACAGGTCCTCACAGGTTACCATGCATATTCATGTCCTTAGAGAGTTACAGGAGCATGTACCTCCGAAAGAAAACAGGAAATTGACTAAGAAAGGAAACAAACAGCATCATGGACACAGCTGGCCAGCTCAGGATGGACTTGAGAAACTATAAACACAATGGTGGAGGGAAATCCCAAAACAATAGCTCCCAGCTGTCTTGCTGCAAATGGACAGGGATTCATAGAAGGGTGCTAGTGACAAAAATAGACATGTATGACTTTGGTGGGAGATGTGTAGAAAAATTAGTGACTGACATCCATAAAAGATAAAAAAAATAGTACAACCATTGCTCTTATTATTTGAAAAAGCAAAAAGAAATGTGGGCACAACATACTGCCTGGCTTAGCGTGAAAGCAGTTTCCATAACAATCCGGGTATAACAATCATGGAAACTGTGACATGTGTGTTTTGTAGTCAAGTTGACAGAATACGTGAACTATGAATTCCCTGAGTGCACTTTTCGTGGGAGGAAGCTAATTCCTCAGTTTCTATAGTAGGACAGGGCCAGATGAGACCCAAGGCCAACCAAAGAGGTGCCAAATAGGAAATGTTAGCTAGAAACAATGGTGTAAAAGCCACAACAAATAATTAGAATCCCAGAGAGAAGATGCATTAGGAGGGAGGGGGAAAAGAGAAAAAAGAAACATAATCCAGGATTCTCTGGCTCTCAAACCTAAGAAAAACACACTGTTTCCATACTGAGCGTCTGAGAGAAACATTTCAGTACTTCAGATACTAGACATGGTACATGAGACAATAGTCTGAAAGCTAAATGAGGTTTAAATGTTGCAATACTAAAAAGTGACAAGGAGATGTTATGGGATGTCAAAATAAATTGCAAACGTTATTTTGAAAATTCCTGTTGAACAGCAGACCACTAAACTGAAAACAAAAATAAATATTTTTTTAAAAGATAATGATGTTATTTCCCCAATGCATTCATTAAACCTTAATCTCCAAGACTATAGACACTAGTGGTATTAAAAAATGTAATTGTCACCATGCCATGCTACCTTCTACTACTCTCTGGCCCCAGTGGTCTCTTCACCTCAATGGCTGCTAGCCCCATGCAGTGGCTGCCTATCTTGCCGCTCTCTTGCTGTGGACTCTGCTCTCATTCCCAGCATCTACCCACTATGGTTATAGCCACAATTCCCAGTAATCTGTTAAAATAAAAATTCCAGAGGCTTGTAATTTATCAATCAGATTTATCTCAGTAAATTCTCACTCCACAAAATGTCCACACAATAAACTCAGAGCCAACTGATATTGATAGTGATAAAAACTGCTCACCTACATAAGACAAATTGTCCTGTAATTATCCATCCTTTATAAGATATTCATAGCTAATTGTGGTTATTTAAATCCACACAGGGCTGGGCCATCCTTCTCCTCCTCCATCTTCTCTTCTTCTCGCTTCTCCTATCTCTCTCTCCTCTCAAAAACTCTGTGCCTGCCTTTCTTTGTCACTGCCCAATCACAGGCCTTGTCTTATATTATGCCTGCCCTCCTCGCCTACATATAGACCCACAATAGATCACTGGGGATTCACCAAAGGAAACCTAGTTCCAGTGCTCAGGAAGCTGGTGTGAAGTATTGTGGAATGACAACACAGGAAAAAGCAGGTAAAGGTGGGCTTTGCTTCATTTAGGATCTTATAATGAGGTGGCGGTCAGGGCAGAGATCTAAGGGAAGTGAAAAGATAATCAGGCAGCCATCCTGGGAGGGACAGTATAAATAGAGGACATAATCAACAGTTAAGGCCTGATGTTGGAGCTCTGAGCATAATCCAGGCACAGAAGAGAGGCTAGGGTGGCTGGGTCATTGGAGCAGAAAGGAGATGATTATAGGGATACAGTAGAGGAATAAGAGGAAGGATCAGCAGGTACTGGTGGGCTGGGTGGGCCTTTGTCAGCACTTGGGATTCATAATAATGAGATGAGAAATAATTGAAGGATTTTTTCAAGGAAAAATAATATGACTTGCTTTAAAGATGCCAGGCCAGATTCCCACCACAGAAATGCATTCCTAACCTCAATGTGATCCTGTTTAGACTGCTGTTTTCCTGGCTGCTGTGCTGAGAACAGAGGAAGACAAGGGTAGGCAGCTAGGACTAGTGGAACAATCTAGGTCAAAGATGGCAGGAGCAGAGGGTGGATAGGTGTTAGGTGTTGGAGGTTTCCTAAGGTACAAACAGTGGCTCTACATAATGGACTTATAGAGTGTAGGAACTAGAATTCCAAAATAAACCAATATTGTTTCATTGGGCAATTAGAAATATTATATACTCGGGTAAAAGCGAAGAGGCCAGACATAGTTGTGCATGCCCTTAATCCCAGAACTCAGGAGGCAGAGGAAGGTGAATCTCTGAGTTTGAGGTTATTCTCATCTATAGAATGAGTCCCAAGACAGCCAGGGTTACACAGAGAAATCATGTTTTCTTGGTCTGTTTGTGAAACTCCTAACAGTGGGAACAGGGCTCTCTCTGACTCTTTGGCGTCCTCTTTGGACCCTTTACCTCCTACTGAGCTGCCTCATTCAGCCTTGCTATGAAGGTCTGTGCCTGGCTTTATTGCACTTGATATACCATGTTTGTTTGCCGTCAATGGGAGGCCTACTCTTCCATAGAGAAATGGAAAAGCAGTGGATCTGGGGGAGAAGAGGGTAGGGTTTGGGGAAAGTAGTGGAGTAGGAGAGGTATAAAGTCAAGATACATGAAAGAAGAATAAATTCAAAAATTTCAAAGACTGAAAAGGGGAGCAAGATGGGTGGAGAAATTTACTAACATTAATCAACTTGTTAGTCTATTAGTCTATGCAAAGCTATATTGATAAGTACACACACATATATGCATACATACATACATACATACATACATACATACATACATACATACATACATACAAATATGTATGGGTGTATGTAACACTTCCCAGTAGATAACATATTTGTAATTTATATTTGTGGGTCTCATTTGCTTTCTTCAGTGTAGGAAAGCTAGGAATGCTGTGGTTATGCCTCTTACATTTTAAAGTGGCAACATGGCAGGCCTGCATCCCTGGCTTCCTAGACAGGGCTTCTCAATACCTCTGGGAGACAGTGAGACTATGGAGAACCATGCATCTGCCTAAGACTTTCTGGTGCTTGTGCTGAGACTGGGAAAGTTTACCTGTGTGCTTAGCTGTCACCTGTGCATCCTGTCTCATTTAATGATGGTTTGCTCTAAAAACTCACGTAACCTGTGTGCATGCAGTTATTGATGACAGTCTCTGGAAGAAGTTTATGGTGATTTCATTCTGTCTGCAATACTTAGAATTTGTGTGAAATGCACTTGCCTAGGTGGTAATAGCTTGATTGAGTTTTCGCACTACCTACCATTCTGGTATGAATGCATTCCATATACAGTGGAACCCAGAGCCCAGCCTCCAGGGAACACTTACGATGAGGTGCTCACTGTTGCAGGATTGCTGGGTACTCAGTCTCAAATTGGTAAAAGTTAGGGTGATCCGCCTTCCTTCTTGTACAGTGATTGTCCACTCGCAGATCCGGGCATGAGGATTTGGGTTTGGGTAGTTGGGAGAAGCAAATGTGCCAGAGGGACCATGTAAATCCCCACCACATGCTGAAAGTCAGAAAGAAAGCATTTATTCTACTTGTCTTTCTGCATAAGGGATGTTTATTAAAGCTAGTGTTTAATGACCCCATCTAGAAAAAGTTGTTGGCCGTAATTTCTGTCTCCACATGTATGAGCGCTCGTCTGTGTTCATTTCTTGACTCCTCGTATTTACATCTGTATTCGGCTCTTGTCTCTATCAACACTGAACATTTTCTTCCATAAAAACAGTTCATTGGTGCCATTCAAATAATTATCAGAGCCCAGAATATATATAAAAAAACAAGTAAATGTAGCAAGATTAGGAGAGTTAGAGTCCTTTGTATATTTCTTTAGACAAGATCTTTATTTCAGGCAGCTCTGTCAGGGCATTTAGGAATGTGAGTTCCTGATAGTTCCGGGGCATTAATAATGGTCTCCTTTTCTTAAGGTGAGCTTGCAGGGAAGTCTTTCTGCATCTCTCATGATACAAGTTACCTCCTTTTTGGCTTTTATTGAAGTGGTAACTTTTCATTAATTGGTGAGTGTTTATTAGCATTGCCTCTCCTCTTGTTGTAAGAGACAAGAAGAGAGCATCACATTTTCTTTTGCAAATCATTGCCATGTCAGTACCTAGCATAGTGTCTATTCTCTGGAGATCAATAGCATCTCTAACAAGCTGTTGAACTCACCTTCTCTACTGGACTTAAACCGCAGCCTAAATCCTGAGTCTGTGACAGAGCCATCTGTGACAAACCTGACCGAAGCAACATTGCTGGAAGTTTCAATACTGCTAGGAACAGAGTTTCCGCAATATCTCCCCAGAAAGCTTCCTGTAAAAGTCAAATAATTAGTAATGCATATGCCTGGGTGATTGATTTCTCTAATCTTTACTTAAGTTGTTTTGCATGAGCAAAGGAAATTAAATGTATGAGTCTGTGAAGAAATTGCAACCACTGCTGAGAAAATCATGAACAAACGTCAATATATTCAAATATATGCAGATGTGTAAAGAATGCAGTGAATTAGGGTAAGTCTGTCTCAACCAATTGAGGAAGGCTTGCTCACATGGTTAAAGGAATGATCCAAGTGCCTTTTCTACTGTAACATAAGATTCATTGCCTTTCCCTCTCCTTATGTTTCTGAAGGTTCCCCCAGTAACCACTGTGGCACTGAGAGGTTTTCATAGAAGAAGATGCCTTCTCAGTGCAAGGCTATTTCAGTGTGCTGTCCAAGATGGTCATAGAATGGCTACTGGGATACTGAGCACCCACTGTGATCTGTTGGAATCATGGACGAGAACTACAGATCTCGCCCAGAGCCCATGAATCTACACTTCAAAGACATCAGACAAACTTTTGCCTTTATCAGAAGTAAAGGTGCTTTCAAGGCTGAATAAATTAAGAAGTAAACATCCACAAAGAAAGGAATATTTCACTGACCCGAGGTATGGTTTTCCCAGATCTCCACAAAATCTTTTGCACAACCAGGGGAGCTCTGAAGGTTAAAATCTTCAAAACGGATAGTGAGATAGTGCCCTGGGAGGCCTCGGATATTCCACTGACAAAACTGATTGTTGGCATATGGAAGGGTTGGGTAACCAATGCTCTCGATGACTCCACTGTCCCCTGAGACTGTTCCTCCACAGGAAGCTACAAAACACACACACACAAACGATATTCTGTTATGATCTTTCTGAGGAATCCAGGATAATTCAAAACTTTTGGGAACCAAGTGAATCTTGACAGAAGTTGAACCATCTGAAAATGTTTGATTCAAGTTTTCCTAATTATTTGCAATCTTTTGTGGATGAAAAGAAAGACACCTAGTAATGAGAAATGGAAGAGGGCTATGGAATGCCATATTCTGTAACGCCACAGTCATTCTCTTAGGACAGAACATATGAATTATTGCACTTGTATGTAAGTATGTAAGTTTCATCCAGGAAGCAACTGGTAGAATAGTAAGGCTTGGTACTCTCTGATCATCATCACTGGACACTGTTCACACTCCTCTGGAAGGGCACATGGTTGGCTGGAAGAGCAGATATTTATCTACCACTCCAGATTAAATATTATGCACACACTCATCGCAGTAAATAGTCTATTAGAGCTTGAAACACTTCTCAATTATTGTCTATCACTTGGAAGTGATAGTTAGATTAACCTTCATACAATTTAACTTCGTCAATAAGGTAAGTTGTATCAATTAAGTACTGTTAAAACTAGATTTTCTGAGCTTTTGATGACTTGTATATTTGTTTTGAATTTTCAGACCCACAAGACACTAACTTATATGCAATATGTGGTATTATGTACTTGAGTGAATCTTCAATATTGTGTGTTTATGGCTTGTTTTTTCCAAACAAAGAAATAAAACTCCAGGGAATAATGTGCTTTCATTGAGGGACTGGCCTGGCATTGGAGATTCAGAAGGATAAGGTCTGACCATTCTAAGGATGGTATTCAGCATTCCAAGTCATGATCCAAGTGCAGTTGGTGGATCACTAAAGAATTTTATCATTTGTAAGTATATTAGACATTTCATGGTAAGAGAATAAAACAAAGTTTTATACAGCTAAAAATATTTTTATACACAAATTAGGACAATTTACAATGCTAAAGTTTTAATAACATTGCATTTTAACATAATATAAAATAACTTAAAATTGGTAGTGACATTTTGGGTTAATACATGGTATTCTTTTTCCGAATCTTAAAAGTAGGCAGATGGAAGGTATGGTGTAGTTAAACTCATAGTACTTCCCTGTACCACTTCTTTCCTATGTAAAAAAAAAATGAAATATTACCTATAAAATACTTGGTTTTGAATCCCATGTAGCCGGAACCACCATCAGTATGAAATTTCAAGTACATTAGTTCTCTTGAGGATACCCAGCTATGAGGCAAAGTGTGCCCACACAATTTGAAAGCGACTGGTGCATTTGAGTCGGCTCCATCACGCAATTCAAGATAGCTCACAGAACAGCTAGCAAAAAGAAATGATCAAACTTAAGAAAGCAGTTTATCTGACTTATTTTGTTAATGAAAGACTTCTTTCTTTAAGGACATTACTTAATTATCATTTCTGAGTGACAGAGAACACGAGTGAGACTCTTTAAGCTTCAGGGTGTTTTATAATGTCATACGTTTTTCTAATGACCTTTCCGAAAATGACGGAAGCAGACAACTCTTACCCTGGGAGATGGTTCCTTCCTTGATCTGTGTTTGTCTTAGAAACATGGAAGCCATTTCAGATGCGCTATGGATTTAGCTAAAGTAGAATTTGTCAGACATGATGACTGAGTATACTTCATAGTAGAAAGATCAGCCTCTCTTAGAAATTGCATGGCTATGCCACTTAGGGGTACAATTGCCCTCTCTGTGTCCTTAGACGAAGACAAGCCTTTACTTATGTTTCCTAATAAAGTCAAACCAGACCATCCACGCCTATTTGGTATCATACCATATTTGGTATCAAAAATTGCTGAGCAGAAGCTCTGCTGTGACATGCATCCATTCATGCAAATGCAAGGATGTTTCAGAGAAATGAAAGAGAAACCATGAATCTGTGCTTCGGCTTTGAGTTTTGCTTTGGTTGCACAGATCATGTAGCTTCCTTAGTTTTCAGCACAGTCATACATGTTCCCCAAGTTCGGGTCCTTCAAGAATCCTGATGGAACCAAGACATTGCAGAGTGATGGCTTCAGTGCTGTGTGGCGCACTGGTGGCCTCTAGTGCCACACCACACAAATTCGTAGTTGTTAAACAGATCTATTTGTCATCTGTGACACTAAATACGCAGCTAGACAAAAAAAAAATACTCATCCAAGAGAGATTGTATTTTCCTTGTGAGAGGAAGAAAAAATGGCATAAATCTCAAATCATTACCCTCAGTGTGTCTTGGAGGATGTGCTGAGGGTGAAGTAAGACACCTGCACACATAATCTACTCAGCTGGTGGGAACAGCCACCAGGCAAGGCTCTGAGGCTTCAGGTATTAACTTAACGCTTTGCCTCTACCTTTTTCTGGGTAGGAGGTACTGCTAAGCAGAGCGAAAATAAATTGTCTTGAGACAGGACATCTTAAAAATATCACTGGGTTGGAGGAACATTAAAACGGAGGTGACCTACTCAGGTGTTTCTTCAATATTGAATTGGTCTTCAAATTGGAGCTGTATGCTTCTTCCTGGAGGTGCCTCTAGGATCCAAATGCACTCGGCATGCTGGGGGTAATCAGCAGGGTAGTTAGGGGAGGTCAGGTATCCATCGGAGTCGGCATCGTGGATGTAGATGGTGCCCCCGCAGGCTGTCAAGAAACAGTTAAATCAGTCTGTATTCTGGTGAGTGAAGTCAAAGCTACCACAATCTCTGTCTACCATCAGTTTGTCTGTATTTTTCCTCCCAACTCCACTTCATCAGAACTATCTTCATACTATTTTTAAGCAAAAGTCCTGAACTTCCTATAAAACGAGCTACCGTGAAATGCCCCTTTCAAGCCACCTGGTCTGCTCTTTTGTCGGGTCAGGCATTGATTTTTAAAATAAATGTGTGTATGTGTGTGGAGGCGGTGTTGTTTGCTTGTTCGTTTTTAATTTTAGTTTGCTTTCTAAGTTAATTTTACTTTCGCCTTAATCGCACAGTTGTTGTGTCTCCATGTATGTCTGTGTTCCTCATGCATATCTCGTTCCATTTGAGGCCGGAAGAAAACATCTGGTCCCTTGGAAATAGAGTTATAGATGTGAGCTGCCATGTGAGTGCTGGGAGTTACACCTGAGTCCTTTCGAAAAGCAGCCAGGGCAGCTAATTTTCTTAACCGCTACCCATCTCTCCAGCCTGTTTGCTTGTTTCTGAGAGAGTCTTGGATGATCCTCACCTGTATGTTATTGGGGCTACCTTGAATTGTTGAACCTCTTACAGCTCCCTCCCATGAGCTGAGATTATAAACACCACTATGCTATTTGGTGTTCTATTTGAGACAGAAAAAGAACCATCCGAGAACCAATTCAACTTTTAACCCTCCTTTGTTACTATTCAGAATAATTTTGATTGTATCAGTCACGTTTATATCTCAGGATCATGTACCCTTCCCATCTGCCCTTCTGGGATCACTATTCTAAAGATCTCCACTCCCCATCCTCTCTACCTCTCCTATCTTCTACTTCTGTCAGCTCAGCATGCCTCCTCAGACCATCCTGTGTCTCTGCAGAGCCTGGGAATCTCTCTGCAGGCCTTGTATTTTTTCATTCTGTAGAATTCCTTGGCTGCTCCATGAGCTCATGGTTTAAACTTCAGCCCATCAGTTGACCGTCCCCTCAGTTTACCAGATCTGGCTAGACACCCCTTCTCACCTTTGTGTTCCAACAGTCTACTAGAGCTCTTCAGGGGATGTAGTTCAGGGACTTCATGAAGAGCAAGCTAACTATTGTTACCACATCTGCATGCCAGTCTGGTACCTTGTGTGTACCTAGCTGTTACTCATTCTCTTCCATCAGTTCTTTCCCACCTCTAAGTTACCTGAAAATCCACTCAATTTCCTATTCACAGCACCTTTCAACATGGCCTCTTTTCTACCTTTTTATTGATATGGCCTTAGTCAAGACAACTGTTTCCTGAATTAGTCTTTCAGATGCTTTCTTACTTCCGATCATGAAGCTATGCTGATGTTTCTGATCTGGTCAAGCCATGGTGCTTTGAATTTAAGCCTTTCAGTGGCTCTATGTGAGTATTTGGTAATACCTAATCTTTGAGACCTGATGGCCCTGAGCATCATGATGCATACTTGGCTCATCAGCATAGACACCTCCTTTTGATCCTGTTCTCAAACACAGCAAATTCTTTCAACATTATAAATTGTCTTCCAATGCTGAGATGTCTTACATTGTTACATCAATCTTTATGAAGTATAAGTCTCGGTCCACCTTTTTGATAGAGTCAGTTAGATTGGTGCTCCTCCTGTGTGATTACAGATAAATCCTGGAGCACTTCTCCATCAGGCATATACCATGCTGTACAATAACTGTCTCTGCTTATATGTCTTGATTATTGCACAGAGCTCCTCGATGGAACTTGGCAGTGGACATAATGTAATGCTCTTTATAAATGTTTACCTAACTAATTAACAAGCCAACACAAGATAAGACGTCTAGCACAGGACCACAGAGATCTCAATCAGCTATAGCTGGGGAGAAAGATGGTTTTAGGGCTCAGCAAGTTATGCCAAGAGCCAGTTACCCAGAACATAATTGAAGACATAGGAAAAGGTATGACATGGTTGACACCATGGGGAGAGAGACAGGCAGAAGACTGGGTTAGTAACTAGGAAAAGATAAGCACAAGTATATTGCTTGCAGCTGCCCTGAGATAGTTTTCCAAATCAGAAGAGCTTTGTTTGATCTTAATATTAAGGGCAGTCATGCGTGTGAGAAAAAGCACAGAGACAATAATGGCTGCTAGCCTAGGTACATGACTGGTGGGCTTAGAAAGAAGCTAACATATATATATATATATATATATATATATATATATATATATATATATATATATATTCTCAAGTACATCTGAACAGTCACTCAGTAAAGGTTGATCCCGGCATCAACAAAGTAGGAAAGTGAGTCCTGAAGGAGGTCAAATCAGTGCATGCCAGTGTGAGGACAGGGATGCCAAAGAAGATGCCAATGTCTAGCAGTGTGGAGCTGCCCTCAGAGCTGCTAACAGCTCCCCTAGTGCCTGAGCTTAATGCACTAGGAGGTGACTGAACACACTGCTTGCCTTGGGCCTTGTTCAAGCCAGTAAGTGGTTTGGGGAATGATTGATTCACAGAGATGTTTGTTTCCTTTTCCTGTCATTCAGAATAATGCCAACATTCTGAATTCTCTCACAGTTGAGATCATGTGTGTTAAAACACACAGTTTCAGTTGGGCATGGTGGCACATGCTTACAGTTCCAGTGTTTAAGATGCCAAAGCAAGAGGATGGGAGACTCGAGGTCATCTTCAGCTTCACAGTGCATTCTAGGCTTCCTTGGCCTATAGGAGACCTGATTTCAGACAACAGCAGCAGGGGTAGTGTCTGAAACAACTCTGCTACCTCTACCCCAGCTCTTGATGCATATTCAAGAATAAGGGACTAAGGTCGCATAACCATTCATGATATTGAATTTGGGGGGACAAGTTGAGATTTAGTTCTGCTCCTCACTCTCTACTGACATTTAGTTAAATGGTGTTAAAAAGTAAATACCACAAAAATCAAATCATTACAGTGAAATTAAGTACAAACATAATTAGACATAAATCAGGCTGACTGCTTAAAGATTGCAGTTGAAATGTAGAAATAGATGAATGACAACTAAGTAATTAATAATAAAATCATAGGTCAGTGTTTCCTAGAAAGTAGGGCTGTAGAGATGGCGAACAGAGCAGTCCCAGCCTTGACTATGCTACTGTCACTGGGTTTAACTTAGACATTCCATCATAGAGAAAGCTAAAGGACTTTAGGGGCCCAGTAAAATCAGTTTATTTGTGACAGGTGGAAAATTCACTTTTATCATTAACTAGAAAACAAAACAAAATAGTAACTTGTAAAGTAGAACTCATATATCCTTTAAGAAGCATTATGCTGAATATACAGTGTGCAAAGCGTGTTCTAAGTTCTAGATTGGTCACAGGCAAGTGTTCTTAACACTTTTTTGACCTGACTTTTACCTCAGAAAATTGTGTTTTCCTTTCTAAAATCCCCAGACAATCTCAGGAGAAAAAGAAACACAGATATAATTCTCAGGAGAAATACTTACCCACACTCTTTGCCTCATATCTGATCTTAAATCCTTGTCCACCATTACTACTATCCGAGATGAACTGAACTAACATTTCATTGTCTGAGGTGAAGAGAGTAGATGGTGCATACGTTCCACAGAAACGACCATTTCCTCCAGAGGGTCCCAGTGGTGGAGAATGGTTATCTGGTCCATTTCTTAACTGAAAAGACATTAAAAATCATATCACATCCCTTATACTGCAAAAGAGGATTAAAATTCCTATTAATATTCATACTAAAAATTTTAGATTAAGTCTGCAGAGATAGTGACTACAAAACGTAATAAGCAGGACCTACCACCAAGTAATCGCCTTGGCTGCAAGAAGAGTCTCTGTTTTGAATCTGGAAAGGCTGCTCAAAGTCAACAGCGATGGTCAGACCACTCTGAACCAGAACGTGCCAAGAACAGTTGAGATTCGGAAGGTAGGTGTCTGGGTACTTGGGGGATGTGATAATCCCTTGGTCCGCATGCAAATATCCGCCACAGCCTTCCCAAAAAGAAGAAAAGTAGGTTATTTAAATAATACTGACATTGAGGTTTTCATGCTTTTCTTCTCCACATCCCCCAAACTGGGGACTTTCAAAATGTAAGCAGCAGATGAGAAACTTGAAAGTAACTGGGATCAAGAAGCGATTCGGGGTGCAATCACCGCAGTACACACTGCTGGGTGCTCACTGTGTGTTGGTTAAGATCTGAGTCACAGAGGAAAGAACGCTTACTGTCACGAAGGCTGACTTTATAGAGGCAGAAGACACGGTAAAAGCAAATGTAGACTATGTGGAAGAGCTGTGAATCCGATAAACAAAAACAAAGAAGCGAGGGGGAGACATACTCTGCTGCTCTGGGAGTTAGGGGGTAAGACCTGAGCAGAGACCGGGATGGGAAAAGAAATCAAACTGGGTGAGCTACGCTGCAGGCCAGAAAACAGTGTGAAGACTTGATATGGGAGAATCTCTGGGATTCTCAGAATGACTGAGGTGGTATGAGTGATTCAGAAAGTTGCTTGTGAGGGTGGGTAGGGAGCAGAGAGGACCTGTTCTGTGTTAGAATGGGAAGGCTTTGGAGATGACTATCTATCTATCTATCATCTATCTATCTTTCTATGTAACTATATATCTATCATCTATGTATCTATGCATGTATGCATCTATCTATGTATCTATGTATCATCTATCACACTTATCATCATTTATCTATCTACTTGTCATTTATCTATTGAGGTGGACTATTTCTGTATTTGATACCATGAGTTGAAGAAAGAGAATGATAAAGCAGGCCTTGTGTTGTCACTGTCAGATATGAGGCAGCCTGTGGTAAAAACTTCTCATGAGTCAAGTTGCAGAGACAGACATTTGTTTTAGCTCCGATCCTCAAGCCTATTCTCATAACTACTGCACAGCCTGTTCCCACTGAGTGTAAGCTAGATCATTCTCCTTTGATTGTTCCACTCTTTATAAAAGCCACATATTAACTGGGAACGAAATGCTAGATCAACTGCAGCATTAGGTTAAGAATTAAATTTAGTTTTTCATACACGACTGTTTTTCAAAAGTTCATAGACAATTTCTTTCATGTCAATCTAGCTTACCTTCAAAGGTATTAGACTTTACATGCTGTCAAGTCTTGAAAAATCTCAATGCTATGATACATTAGAGCATTTCATATACAATATATGTCTCTGACTAAACAAGTTCCTATTTCAGGGGCAACTGGCTCTCTATCACACTCAGGTTGATTGTTTTCAACCGAGGTCTTCATGAATCTTATATCAGTATTTTCTCATTATTTCTTAAAGTAGAGACAGCATGCATTCATAGTTCCTATTATGTCAACTATGGATATTAGCTTTCATGTCTAACTCTTAGCTAGGGTAAACATTATTTCCAATGCTCTTTTTCTTATGTCTACCATGACAGATACGTGAGTATAAGAGGTACTCTTGTACAACTAGACAACTCTGGTTGGGGTGAGAACTTAGTAGCCGACTACATGACATAGCAGGTACCTGTGTCTTTTGATTTATAATTTGTGCCTTGGTATGAGAAGATGAGGTGGGTGATTAGGGAGAAAGTAAAAAGAGAACACCAGAGTGGAAAGGAGAGGTGAGAGAAGGAGAGAGAAGGGAGAGGGAAAGGAGGGAAGAGGATAAAAGAGGGAAGAAGAGATGGAGGGGAGAAGACAGGAGGGGAGAAGACAGGAGAGGAGAAGACAGAGGGGAAAGAAAAGGGGAGAGAGAAAGAGGGGCAGAGGGAGACATGTTTTAAGAAGACGACAGAAATAATTGAGAGAAAATTGAGTAGGGAAGAGGAGGAAGAGGGAAAAGAAGGAAGAAGAAAGGGAAGAGGGAAGGATAGGGAGAAAATAAAATGGCAAATGCTTAGCCAAATTACTCTTTTGCAAGGAAGCGCTGAAGCCTGCTCCTGAAACACTGCCGTCTGAGGTGAAGCGGATGTACATGTATTCTCCAGTTGACCGGATGGGCCCAGGAATACTTCTGCCACACAGAACAGCCAGCTCCTGGGATAATTGACTGTCTCCTGTGACCAAAGAAGGGAAATGTCAGTGTAAAATATATGGTCTTAAGAATTCATTCCACCATCATTTGCAGCCCTGCCAAAACTGCTCACATATTTTTCTCTAACACCCAAGTTCCTAGGAGATAATAGTGTTCTCTATGAGGGGGCCAGCCAGCTTCACGTCATTCTGGCTCCAGTATGCCACTGTCTGTCTGCCCTTTTCTTAACCCTTTCAATAAAAATCTTTGAGGCAAGTCTTCCTAAAACTTCCTGCCAGAGCTTCCTGGCCCTGAAACTCAGAAAGAGAGGCTGGACAGGGATGCAGGACCATGTTTATGTGAGCGGTGGTTAGAGGCTCTGATCTGAGTTCCTACAGTGGCTGAAGGTCAGATATCTGAAGGACGGAGAGGCTGGCTCTGCAGTCTGAGAGCTCCCATTCACAGATCAGTCACCAGGAGGTCCGAAAGCTTTCTATGACCATTTCCTCAAGTCTGGACATCTGTTCCTTGTATTTTTAAAACTTTGTTTTGGTTTGTTGTGCCCAGTCGCCAAGCATGTGGAAGCTGAGAAAAGATGGTCCCAGCAACTGTGGCCCCCAGGAAGAGACACATGGACAACAGGTCTTCATGTTGCCCCTTTCCCTTTGGCTTTCTTTGTATGGAAGTTTTCATCACACCCACTGACAGCTGTTTCGGGCAGAGCTGAGAGGAATAAAGGGGGATTATAGCAGACTCAGGGTCCTCAGCTGGGAAAATACTTGTTCTCTCCTTAAATCAGAAAATAGATGTATTTCAGACATATAAAAAATAAGTTAGAATTTGAGACGGGACAAAACATGCTCTTTCCATGCTATACATACTCATACATACACAACACATGCCTGTGTGTGCGTCCACATGTGTATGCGCGCGCGCGCGCACACACACACACACACACACACACACACACACACACACATACACACCAAATACTGACAAGTCAGTTTCTGTTTCTATGTACTTGTCAATACACTGGAAGTTATAAATATAAACTTTTTCAAGAAAGCTTGGAACAGAATTCTTTAGAGAATGTCTATCTATGTGCACATTCTATTCTTTGTGTGTGTATACCTGTTTATTTAAATTTGTGCAATATAGGAGTGCATGCATGTGCGTGCAGAGATCAGGAGTCAGCCTCCAGAGTCTTCTTCAGGACCACTCACTTTGCCTTTAGAGACAAAGTCTCTTCACAGTGACGTGGGGCTCACCAGTTAAGGTTCTCTGGTTGACCAGTGAGCCAGCTGTCTCTGCTTCCTCAGCTCTGGGATTACAGTGTGTACCACTACACCCGACTTCTTTACAGGGCCACTGGGGTCCTAGATGCTTATATTTGCATAGCAAGTACTTTATTAATTTAGATATTTTCCATCCCTGTAAACTTATGATTTTTATAAATGAATTCATTTCTGAAATTATTTTTTCACTGCTTGGTTTCATTCCATTATTTTAATGTACATTTCATCTAGTATTTTTGATGACTTTTTCTGTAATTATCAAAGCTACAAAATTTTGGTTCATTCATATCAATGCATGTCTTACTTCTCAGCAAGCTGGGCTTCGCTTCAAAATTGTATTTATTTCCTAAGTACTGGTGGGGAGAGCAATGGCTACCCCATGTGCTTACTTGTTTAGCTCATTTCTTAGTTGTTGTAAAATTCAATAATTATAAAATAATTAGTTTTCACTCATCTTTCTAGTCTCAAAACATAATTTTTGGGAATTTTTATATATTTCCAAATATTAAATATGGCAATTTTAGACCTGAAAGTCATATCCAAAGGAACAATAAGTCTAGGAACTATGAACATCGGGTCTAGAAGACTGGTTGATGATTCCTCAGGCTAGCCCGGTTGATGATTCCTTAGGCTAGCCCGAATGTCTTAGAGATGTGTCTAAGATTATAAAAATATGGCATTTATTGAGCAGTTACTATTAACCCTCTTAAGTACCTTACACATGGTTTCTAATTGTTTTCTTCACAAAACATTGGAAGGTAGGTATTATTATTATACTTAGAAAAAGAGTCTTAGAAGGGACACAAGTTTAGTTACCATATTTAAGGGCACAGAAGTCAACAAAATGACTGTAACCCTGGTAGATTGACTCTCAATACCCCAAACTTCCTCTACAAGAGCAGATATTTGACTGGATTATAACAAACAAATTACTGATTGATTTAATCTTGCTTTTGAAACAAGGTCTTGAGAATTGCAGGCTCACTGTGATTACAAGTGTATGCGGTCCTGGGATTTGAAACAAGGACTCCTTCAATGCTAGACAAGTACCCTATCAACCGAGCTATATCCCAGACCAGAGCTACCAACTTCAGATGTAATTTCCCCCTGCCTCCCTGTTCTCCTTCCTTCTCTTCTTCCATTTATTCTTTTCTTCCTTTCTCTTCTTTCAAAAAATACATTTATGCTCAGAATAGTTCTACAATATCTGTTTGGCAGAATGTTTAGTATATAAAGTTTGAAGTGTGTTATCTGAAAAGAATGATTTGGTTTTAAATAGAAAAAGGGTCCCTGATTGGTAGAGTAGCTCTGACTTAGTTCCAGGGCTGCTCCAGAATGCTCGTAGCTATGCTATGGCAAGTGCCAAGGCCCTGTGAGGACTGACCAATGGCATATGGCATCCGTCTCACTGTTATGTGGTCAATGAACTTTAGGTATTTGCTTCAGAATGTCATGCATGCCTACTAATCAGAGCTAACATAACTGGTGGACCAAACGTCTAAATAAATAAAATAATGAGTAAGTAAAATTTAATTCCAAAGAAGTTTAACACAATGTGAGTGGACAACACAGCCAAAATGCCCAGCAACTGACAGAGCCACTCAACCCAGACTTTTCTGAACAATCAAAGATATGGAGAAGGAAGGATGCTATAAGCCATTTATCTATTCACAGCCTGGAATAAAAGGGACCCGTATCTGCTTGTTACCCTAGGGATGAAAAATGCTTTTGTTGTTTTGGCACAAAGCACGATTTCCAAGCTCTTTCAACTTGCCCTATGAGAAAGAAAATGGATCAAATGTGTCAGCAGTATATACTTAAATAAAGTAAAGCTAAAAGGATTCTGAATTCCCTGTCTTTAAAATCCTCAGACTTTTGTTAGAATTTTACATTTACTGCTCTTCCAGATACTCATAAAAAGGTGCTGGGGGAGGGAAGCCCCCAGGAGCATCATTTATCCTGTTCTCAGATGATAATACAGGCCTGTACAAGTCATTCAGAAGAAAGGGAGTACACCTAGAGTCCAGGCTTCCAAGTCAATTCACTAAAGGGACAAAAGGCAACTCAGCAGTGAATTTAAAGAAAAAGCTAGCTACTCCATTGATGTCATTCTTTCCTGAAGATTTGTAAATGATTTCAACTCTATTGTGGATATTCAGGATTGAGTGTAACAGGATGCATCCATTGAATTACACTATAAAAAAATAAAATTTAGTGCCTCCAGGGATGTCTTAAAAGGGGAGCTACTCTGGACATGAGCTGAAAGCTAGCTGTTCACAGGACAGAAGGTCTATGATTGCATCATGTTGGCTTGACAGATTGAGGGCTTCTTTGTGCCTCACATCTACAGATGGGGAGATGTGCCTCTACCAAGTAATGTTTCTTACTGGGAGGTTTAAGAAAGCACTGTCTCCAATGTTACAGTCAAATATCTTTGATATATATGTGTATATATATATATATATATATTATATATATATATGTATGTATACACACACACACACAAAATCTCCATTTATAGGAAATTTCCAGGTGATACTGACATTGCTCTTCTGGGATCTATTGAGAAACACTGATATGGAGGATGTGACTTTCCTGTTGCCCTTTTCATGCAGAGTGAGAAGGGCAACTAACAGCAGGTATATTGTATAGTCTCACTCTTCATGCCCCTTCATGGTCATATAGAAACACTGTAACATACCCAGTCCTATCTATTCTACCCACAGATTCTTAGGACGCTGAGAAATGGATATATGACCTTGGATACCAATAACAATTTAGCACCATTTGGAAATCCAGACTTAGTTCTCTCAAAGGGCTTCCTTTTTTCTTTCTCTGCACAATGTGCTATCCCTGACATTTTCTGATAGCTAATATAACACTTACACTATATTCTCTAAACATTGTTGCTATTTCTTCTATTTGATGGCTTTATTGGTTACGGTGTCTATGAAATTCTATACAAAATATATGGAGCTAGTATAAACACATAACAGTCGTTTCGAGTTTAACAGGCAATTTCTACAATGTTTCTTACCATCTTTTATGATCAGACTGTCATAGGAACATGACAGCTTAAATTCGATGTCCATGGAGAGAATGTTGAGTTCCACAGTAGAACCATGAGCATAGATGATCCATGTACAGTCAGCATTATTCTCATACTGCATAGGCCAACCCGGGGAGTAAAACAGGACAGGGGTGTCTCCTATCACTATATACCCTCCACACGCTCCTGGGGAATCAAAAACAGTATCTTTAAGCACTTGTCCCTGAAGCTAAAGGGGCTACATTCTGGGGTTGAGAAGAATACACAGTTAAAAGCATTTCCTGCTCTTCCAAAAGACCCAAGTTGTATTCCCAATACCCACACCAGGCAGGTCACAACCACCTCCATCTCCAAAAAATTCAATCTCTCTTCTGGCCTGTAAAGGCACAAACACATATACAGCACACCATACACTACACATACATCCTAGAAAGACCCCAATACATTGCCAGACACACCTGGAGCAATGGTGGGAACGGTTGCATTAGAAACATCTACTGCAAACCACTCCAGAAGGAATCCCCTTCCTGACACAGAAGAATCAGAAGAAAACTGGAATGTCAGAGAGTTTCTACTGGAGCTAAAGGACTCCGTCTGCATACCACAGTAAGTGCCAAGCAGACGGGAATGAGTGTCAAACCCATCATAAATCTGCATGTAAAAAAAAAAAAAAGCATCGTGATTAGGCAACTACAGATATTTTCTTCATTAAAAACAAAATTCAAAGACTGGTTTGTAACTTATGATTTTACCAAAGTATAAAGAATATCAGGAAAATTCTTTTGGTTTAAAACAAAAAGTCATGTTTAAGTATATCATTATAAATATTCTATAAATAATTATAATATAATAAATTATTATAAATATATTCTAAATACTTATAGTTCCATATAGCTTTGTTGCAGAACTATCCTACTAAACATACTTGTGGGCTATAGTTTACTTGGCAGTTTATAGTCCAATCTGTGGGTGGGGAAGTTTAAACGATTGTAAAGAATTCTATGCTCTAAGGGAGAAAAAAGTAATTAACAGGGAAAGGACCACAGCTGTCAGGGCTCCATACAGTCAAAATACTTAGTAAATCTCTCCCATCTGCCTTAAAATACTATCATACCCATTTAGAGATAGATTTGATAGATAGTTTTCAAATAACTGTAAGAAATTTCACTGTAATAACCACACAATTCACTATTAAGCATATTTTTTCAAATTATGTTTCAAGTATTTCCACACCTACTGGGCATCATGTGGTCAGTCACTAGGTTCTGCTTTGAGTATGAGCTGCCAAGAAGAGTGACTGTGTCATGGCCATGGAATTCACAGAGTAGCCAGTGTAGGGAGGCAAAGGCCACCATAATTTCTTCTATTCTTATTCTCTGATTTTTATATCATTCTTTCGGGTTTTAAGGCTGAGCAAACAGATGGTTTTCTATCTGATTAAGTCTGTTTACTCTGAGTATGCACTATGCTTCCTTCCTCTCTCTCCACCCTAACACTGGGGTTGCATCTGTAACAAAGACTTCTCTTAATAAAATGCCCAGGTTGCTGTTGAGGCTTCGTCTCTTGCTATGTGTTGTTATGCTAAACTTTGTACCCCAAGATCTGAGCATATTAATGAGTTCCTACATTTAAACTTTGGTTGCCCAAACCTTATTCCTTAATTTAATATGATTGGTTTAACAGTATTGGCTACAGCTGCTCACTGGTAGGTGGGTTTGAGTTACCTGATGGAGTGAGGAAAAAGCAGACAGGAAGTAGGAAGCTGCCATGAGGGGAGATGGACCTTGAGCACGGCCAGGAGAAACAACATGTATTAAGGTGTACCGCTGGGAAGGTAGCCAGACCAGCAGTTAGAGGAGTAGATTAGGGGTTACCCCCAACAGCTGTCAAAGCCACATAAAAGAACCATAGTCTGAGTCTCGTTTATTTGAAAGCTGGTTGGAGATAAACCTAACTTGGTTCTATTACATGTTGTTTCAACAAAACATGGCAGAGCAATACAAGCAAATAGAAGAAGAAACAGGAAAGCAGGACAGAAGTCAGAATGAACACGTAAGTAGGGCACATAGACATGCTGAGACAGTCAATAGCACAGTTATAATGCTTCAGACCAATTCGCTACAGAACAGAAAATCACAGATCCAGTTTTGTATGGATGATGGTGAGTCGCCAGCTGTGAGGTGGGAGGACCACCTCCTATGTCTGTTGTTTACTTGAATAGGAATGAATTTCAACTTGTTTTTGCCAATGATATCTATCAAAGTATATAAATATTCCCCCTCACAAAAGAAAGTTACCTTTAAATTGTCATAAAAGCAGTTCATTGTGGGTTCTATGTCCAGATCCAAGATTCTACCGTGGATAATATGAGATGCATCCACATTTACTATCCATCTGTAATTGGCATTTTGGGGGTAGTTTCCAGGCCAGAAGGGAGATGCGATTTTCCCATGAGTACCCACAATATTATCATTGCCAAATACTAGGAGAAAAAACAGAATAGTAAATCAGACCTATTTACAATTGTTCCTTAATTAAATGAAAAACAAAAGAGAACTAAACTGAGGACATAAACAAAGGGCAGGACTGTCGGAAAGGGTGCTTTTAATTGCCTGCCGTTTTTCTTCTGACTACTGAAAGAAATACCGCTTGGCCTTTGGTTTTCTGGACTATTAGCTCAAGGATGGCTGCAATGGAATTGCATCTCCTTAAAAGGCTGCAGGGTATGGAAAGATGAGGCAGCTTCCGTGTGAAAAGGGTCCCAGACACCAGGGGACTTGGGGAGTAGAGCACTATCTCACACCTTAATTATGATTACTAAATTTTCTATGTTTATGAAAGAAAATATTTTCTTTTTAAATTCTAGAAGAGAACCAACACAGGGTATTTCCAATCATGGAAAAGCTTGTTAAAGAATAAAATACTTAATATTTTATCTGCATTTGGAAGAATAGCCCAGGTTTTATCTGAATGACTAAGCCAATCCCAAAGTTTTTCTACAGGTCTAAGTTTGAGAAATGTATTTAAAAGGCCGAATAAACATGTTTGGTGGAACTGTCTGAGGTATATGAAAAGACCAGTCTGCACAAGATCATAAACATTAATAGCAGAAAGAACTGGAGCCTGAAAAGAACACTCAAAGCATTGAGCACACTTTCCTTTTCCATCAGTGAGTCATCCATAAAGAATTGATTTTTTCTGTATATTATTTTACAATCTTGGAAAAGAAGGCCGAGCGGAGGATGCTCCTTAGTTAGTACCACACTAAAACTTACTATTATTCCTAGTCTGCAGGGTGCATTTTGGAAGCCATTATGGAAACAAACCATCTTACTGTTTTTGAACCTGGCCTGGAAGCCCATGCCAGTGCCTGAGCCATCAGAGACAAATCTGACCCACAGAGCATGTCCCTCAGTTGATGAATAATTGCCAGGGAGGGAGTTTCCACAGAATCGTCCTATCAAGGGGCCCGTGGCATTTTCTTCCCGGATTTCCACAAAATCCTTGTTACAGTTTAGAGAATTCTCCAACTGGAAGGATCTAATTTGAAAACAAACAAACAGTTAGAAACAAATAAAAGATTATCCTGATCCCAGTTCCAGAAGATTCAAGCCCTTCTTCTGCCCCCCATGAGCCGAAGGGTTTCAATAGTAAAAATGTTGCTACAATAATAGGACATCCTTCTGGTGCCGAAATCAATTTACAGTTTTCATATGTGCACTCAAATATAAGAAATATATACTCGTACTACAGATGATACCGTCTTTGGAACTTTGAAATAAGCAAATGCACAACAGTACTACCTATAAGGTAAACAGTATAATGCAGGCTCAGTTTCATTACACTTAGTGAAATCAGCCCCCGGGGTGAAACGTACTGAAGCTGTTTTATTCTGCCTTTGAGAAGAGAGAGATGAGGCTTCTCTCATCTCAGAAGGTGATTCCAGGGACTCACTTTGAAACTGTTCTCCTGAAGCCTGCAGGGCGACCCAGTCACCCAGCACCACATGAGCACTCGTTTGAAAGAAAGAATCTGGACCCCATATGCTTTCCTGGGCATTGTTTCCCTTTCCCTTACAGATCTTTTCCCTTGTATATTATAGCTTCTAATTTTGGTTTCATAGTTTATCTCCGTGTGTGACCCTGTCTCAGACTCTGTGTTTCTTATGCTTCTCCTTTTTTGTTTTTCTGATTTGTTTTGTGCTATTCTTGTTTGTCCTTATGTCATTTTCTTTTATAATAATAACTATTATTTTAGGCGATTATATTCTAAGGAGAAGAAAAAGTCTAGATTTGGTTGGGTGAGAAAGGGGATGACCTCGGAGGAACTGGAGGCAGGGAAACCTCAATCAGAAAATATTCTATGAAAATATAGTTTCAAATAAAAAAATAGGTAATTGTACTTTCAGATGATTGGTGGGAGAATCTAGCTCTAAATGGCAACTAAATCAGGGTATGAAATTTAGCAAAACTCAGGTGATTTGAATGTTCCTTAAAATTCTGACCAGTGATTCAGGAGAAGACACGGGGAAAGGCTCTCCTATCTCTCCGACTGCCTCCCAGTTGTAAACAGAAGAAACAGCTTCCCATCAGGAATTACACTGGTGAAACTCACAAAAGTCAAACCAAAATTGTTATGAAAGCTTTATTCTCAGCAATCTTTGTTTTAGACTAGTACATTTTATAAGCAAATCTACCCCTTGGCAAAGATCTGTAAGTAAAAATACAACGTGTAACAAAAATAATGTCGTTTCTGCTTCTGTTTATCTTAGTTCTGATCTGCTACCAGGACCAGTCATTTCCTCATAATCCTCTGCTGGCCTGAAGAGCAGTTTTTGTTAGTCCCCTTGAATATCTGTTTTATAGAAGTTTCATTTCTCCTCTCTCCTTTTCATTGCAAATTCAACTATCATTTATCCATTTTTTCCCTCTCTGCTCAGTTTCACCACAGCATCCATAATCTAAAACCTATGTTTGAGAACTTGATGTGGTTCGCATGCCTGTCACACGCCGCAGGGAAGAGTTCTAGCCCACATCTGGATGTAGTTTAGATCAGGGCAAAAATAACTCAGGGCTGCCTTGCGAAGAAGCCTGTCTCATTAGCATTAACACACACAGTAAAAGCAACTTGCGTTCTCCAAAAACCACTTTAACAACAAAGGCTCATGCAAGGAACACAAAGGTCAAAGAAACAGCATACAGGTGAGCAAAGGAACAACTGAGTCACCGGGTTTTTCTGTTTAGTAATTAGGACTTAATGTCTGTCGCTGGTGCAATGGAGGGCCCTTCCTGTCCTTGTTTGCTTTCTGTTGCTGTGATAGACATCGTTATCAAGACTAACTTCCCAAGGAAAGATTTAACTTGGTTTATAGGTTACAGTCATATGGCTCGGTCTGGTAGGGACTCTAGGCAGGAATCTGGAGAAAAGACCTGAAGCAAAGACCAAGAAGGAACACTGCTTACAGCCTTACGCCCAGGCTGACATGCACCTGCCATTCCTCTACAGTTCAGGACCACACTGGGTAAGGTAACTGTGTGAGCCTGCCCACAGCAATCAAGACACTGCCCTACAGACATGCCCACAGGCTAACTTTAACACCTATGTGCTAGGCTAGTGTGGAGCATGAAGTGTGGTTCCTGAAACACCCCAGAGACTCTTCAGTCATAACAAAGAATAAAAGAAACAGTCTTCACTGAACACTGCTTTATCATGCCCTTGGGCTATGTATTTTAATATTTAGTATCTTTAATCCTAACAGGGAACCTTCAAGTTTATTGGTGTTCCTCTAAGGATGAAATAAATATTTTGAGGTTTCAATTCAATAGTTTTTTAAAAGTTGACTTATCAATAAATTTGTCAAGAACTATTGGAAACTGTTTTGAATGCCTTGATTCAACAGTGTATCCACATGTCCAAACACTAAAGGTCCTTGTCCCCAGTTGGTTTTTTGATCGATCAATCAATCAATCAATAATGATGCCAGCAGCCAATGGCTGGGCAAAGAGAGACAGGGTGGGACCCTTAGAGTTGTGAGGACTACAACATGGGGGAGAGAAAGGGGAGATCAACATGAGTTTGAAAAGAAGGTTAGGATGTCAGAGCTGCAGAGAGAAAGCCAACAAGCCATGTGAGATTTCAGGTTAGTGACCACTGGCCACTTTTCTGATTGGGCCTGGGGTGGCAGGGGAAGGTTTAGGAGTGCCCAGTCTTTGAGGTATCCAAGGCATTTTAAAATTAACTGGTGTGTGTGTGTGTGTGTGTGTGTGTGTGTGTGTGTGTGTTATGTCTTTCATTCAAGAATCCAAAGAGTTCCTTGGAGGGTGGATTGAAGTGCAGGACCAGCCAGGAGCACAAAGTGGTATAGCCCAAACTCACTCTTAAAAGAATAGGACCGACCCTAGTTCCAAGAACCACTGACCATCAGAGGGTGTACAACATAAATGTGGTGAAGGTAGGAGGAAAGAGACCAAGAAAAGAGGCTCAAGTACTTGGCAAGTATTGAGGTACAAGAAGTTGCATGGAGGGCCCTTGAACTTCATCACTAAGACAGGAGGGCACTTTTCTCATCACTATCTGTAAGGCACCCCCAGGGAAGAAGCATGCATCTCTGTGTGCTCAGGATACTGATAAACGTGTCGAATAGAAACACGCATTGTGGAGAGATTATTAGATGTACAGTTGTACAATTTCTTATTACATAAGAAATGTCATGAGTGCAGGGAAAATGAACTCCAAACATCCCTACTTGGCAGTTTAAATCATGCACAGTATGTCACTTGCACCCTGAGGAGGCATGGGCTGACTGATGGATGCAAGAAAGCAACTTGCAGTGTTTGAGCTTGTCTCATTTCTAATCGGTTCTGGTTGCACAAATGGTCATGTCTCCAAGGAAGAGCCAGCAAAGAATGCTCTTCTCTCAACGTAACTGCCAGGGATTGTCATGCATGCCTGTTGTCCCTACATGGCAAGGAAAGGCAGGGGGATCATTGCTGCCCATGCCTGGTATCTCTGCATGGCAAGGCAAGAATCACAAGTTTGGGTCATTGTGGGCTACACACTGAGGACATGTGAAAAGCAACAGCAACAAAGAATCAATGATTTCAACTTGACCCTACTAGCATGTAATATAGTATGACATATGTATGTAATATAGTGTGACATTGAATTCAGAATGGTAACTTAAATGCTAACATGTCTTTAGTACATATTTCTTTGCTTACTATCTATCTCTATATCTGTCTGTCTATTTTTATTTATATATTTTTGAGACAGTCTCTCTATGTAGCTCTGGCTGTCCTGGAGCATATAAGATAGACTAGGCCAGCCTCATATTCAAAGAGATCTGCCTGTCTCTCCCTCTGAGTATTGGAATTAAAGATGTGGTTGCTCATTGGAACTGCTTTACTGCAAAACAAGGCAATCCTATACCACATAACATCTCCCCATTACATCTACTTCTTGGAAATTCTATTGCTGTTAAATCTAACCTAGGTCTACTTGGAACATACAAAATTTCCTTTTCACTCCAATCCACCGTCCATATTCCAAAAGTGTTAAGGTTCAATGAGAATCTTGAAAGTAGTTTTAGGAGCCAACTGTTCATTTAAATAAAACAAAAACCTATCCAAAATCACTTCTCTGATAGGAAAGGAAGGGTGGGTTAGAATATGGATAGAGCACGTGGGTAAAGAAGGCCAAATGAAGTCAAACACTCCCTCTCTCTCTGTCTCTGTCTTTCTCTCTGTCTATCTCTGTCTCTGTCTCTCTGTCTGTCTCTCTGTCTCTGTCTTTCTCTCTGTCTCTCTCTGTCTCTCTCTGTTTCTCTCTGTCTCTCTGTCTCTCTGTCTGTCTCTCTCTCTCTGTTGAAAAAAAATACTCTTGAGAAATTCTTAATTCTTTATACAGCTGAAGCTACAAGTGGAACAGAACATTGGGAAAAGCCTTCTTAGGGTTCCCATGTGTTCTCTCTGCTGACGTGATGGACACAGGCTGCTGGTCAGCCTTAGCAGCAGTGTGTCCTCCCGAAGACTTACCACCCAAGAAGCATGCCCTGAAAAGGACTTACAGAAAGGACAGCTGCAGGTGGTTACCAGGGGAGTTGGCTATGGTCCAGACACACTCTATGTTTGGATGGTAGCTTCCTGGGTAACCAGGACTGTTGAAGATGCCATCGGCGATGTAGAAGGCTCCACCACAAACTGAAAGGCCAAACAAACAAAGGGAGTTTCAGAGCACAGACTACATGGAAGACACCACAGACACAGAAGAAGAGTATTAGAGTATCTGCAGTGAGGGACGAAGCTCTTCCCTTCCATATTGAGAAACATCTGTGTCACACACAGTAACCGAAGGAGGATTCTGCAAACAGAAAGCCAAGAACACCACAGTATGGTGGGCCGCAAAGGAACTTTTCTAAATGCCTTTCTCCATATGAACTAGAACCTTAGATAACAAAAGATTTGTTTTTAATCTTGGCCAGGATGTTCTTCAACCCTGGCCTGGGAGAGAGGGGACTTTTCCCTGGCTGCCATGAGAAAAGAAACTGCCCAGCTTCCCGAGCCAGGAAGAACACACCATTCTCCACCTTCGGCTCCAATGCTGGAGGGCATTCTTTCTTTCCTGCTTATGTGCCTTACCACACAGTGGACCTACCTGACCCCACCAAACACAGACAACAGAAGAGTAACCTTGGGGCTGTACATAAGAGCTTCACCGAACTGGTCGTCATGGAGCACCTTAGCAAACACATGCTGTGACTGCAGAGAACAGGTCTCCCAGACAACAAGGTTTACCTAATGGCCAGGCTTCCAGCTGAGTCTCCTCACTTCAAGACCTCATGGTTGTCAGAATTTAGACTTTCACTTACAGAGAAGGTATAGGGGGTAGTTTCAGGAACTAACTTCCAACTTTCAATGAGAAGAGTCCCAAAGAAGAAGACAAAGATTTCTATCCCATGCCTGCTAACCCTGAGGTCATCTGCTGATGCTAGTACCGCTTACTTACATGACATTGATGCGGAATAGGTGGCAAGGAAGCCATTAGAACTGCGTGTGGCATCAGAGACAAACCTCACTGTCATGGTATTGCCAAATGATACGATGGGATGGGGCAGGGAATCTCCACAGTAACGGCCTAAAGGGTGAAGAGAACCACACGGCAGTGAGTGACGGCACGGCAGGGACCACACATAGCTTCACTAGGCACACACAAGGAATCACAGTGAGAACCAGTCCCAACAGCGTTGTGTCCGAGACAATGCCTGACCACTGAAGATGAACCTCAAATCTGAGCGTGGCCAGGATGATTTACAAACCCGATAGAAAACACTAGGAGGATGGAGGAAAGCTGATGTGACCATATCCAGATGATGGACCAGCTACATTGGTTGGTTCAATGCTTGACTTTTCATTTACTAGCTACGTAATCTGAAACAAGTAATGTGGATGCTGTGTGACTCGGTTGCCTCTTGTGAAGAGGAGGACGTATTAGAAATAATGGAACCCATGTCATAAGCGTGCAAAGACCTGAGTTACCCCTTAAAAAGTACTTAGAACAGTACTCCACAGTAGCCAGGAGGAATAGGCATTATGTGACATAATGGTCCGATGTGAATGGATTCGTATCACAAATAGTACAATGAGGGGTGTGCCTCGGGCTTGCTCTTTGCTCTCTCAGGCTCTGTTCTGAGCACAGGAATAAGCACTGAAGAGCCCTCTGATGGAGCTCACCCTCTGCCAAGGAGGCTTTGCCATGGTAAAGTCTCATGGAGAAAGCTTAAAGCACATGAGGTTGTTTTGTCTGAACCATTTGAGGAGCTACATCATACACTTTATCAGGATGTCTAGCACACTGACTGGGGGAATCTTAATTAAGTTAATTAATTAACTTAAAATATTTTCCTTCCACCGGAGACAGAAGAAACATGTCCAGTGGAATATAAGAAATATATTAAAGTACTGTGCAGAAACTTCTGAAAGAATTTTGTCGATTGCCGAAATAGTCTTTGTTCCACTACTGGTACTGCCTCTGATTGTCATCTAGAATCTTCAACTTGTATTTTAGAAACAAATTAAAATACACAAACTACATGTCGAACATAAATAAGTTGAATTTCATTGGCCCCACACTATCCTGCGTCCCTGCCCTCTGGTTATTTTTATGTGGCTTCTGAGGCTCTTTGTGCTTATTGGAAACACTGTAACCTTGAATGTCAACACAGTGAACACTTGTGTGTGCACATGCACACACACCCACATACACTGGAGCACACACATGCACACACACATGTACATGCACGCATGTGCACACACACCTGTGCACACACACACACACACACACACACACACACACACACACATACACACTACGTGCCAAGACTACAGGTGAAATGACTGAATCTCCGGTACCTAGGACGGGTGCATCGTCATCACGCCCATCCAAAATTTCCACAAAGTCCTGTGTACAATCTGTACTGTCTTGAAGGTAAAAGTGACTGAAGGAGAGACTAATGTGATCGACTGTAGAAAAAAAAGAGAGAGAAGAGTGTTGGTTATTTAATAAAACACTGGCATGCAGCACAGAGAGACTTTTGCCCCTGGTACTCTCAGATGAGGCTTTTCCAGCAAGAAAGAAGGAATTTGGCAGCTTCGTGCAGGGGTGGGGTGAGTAAACAGAGCTGAGGGCTAAGCTTTGTGCTAAAGGGCTTCCTTTGAAGAGTAACAGAATCGATGCTTTTGAAAATGCCTGTAGAATCCAAAATGCCAGGCATGGTAAATCTGGACTCTTGGGTAGGTTCATCCCAGGGACTTCTGGAGACGTCTTATTGAAAAATATAATTTTAGGCTTGTTCTGTTCTTTCTTGTTGTTTGTTAGCCATTGCTGTGTTCCTCTCAGAAGCATTCTCCTAAACAGTTTAGTTTTCTTAGGTTCCGATCTTAGTTTCCTTGCATGCACTTATACTAAGGTACGCTTCTCCCCCTGGACACGGGCCCTAGCATACTCAAGTTTATTTACGGGTCAGAAGCAGCGCCCTAGAGCTTCTGAATCATGCATCAGGCACCCTTTGAGTCATGTAAGGAACAGTCAGTGCCCAGACTACATTTCCCTTTTGTTGTCCTTTACAGCGTTTCTAATCTGCAGAAAGGGATCTTTTCCTGTTGCTGTCCTTGCAGCGGTGAGATCTTTCATCTAGATATTTTTGCAGCTCATTAGAGAACAGGGAGGAGGCACCAAACTGCTGAGCTCAATGCAGGGGGCTTCTTTATCTTGGCTTTGCTAGGGCTCCACCCTCTCTCTCCATCCCCAAAAGGCTAAGGATTACATCATCCATTGGTTTCTGCATGTTATGCATGGTCACAACATACACACTATCAGCTTCTGAAAGTATTAGATAATATGTAAGGTGAATTCTTTTGTGCTGGGACCTGGTTTGCCTAAGTGAGTGTCCTATTTTCACAAGGACATTAACTAAAGAACAGAGAAGAGAACTTAATGGCTTTCCCATGTTGTGTCTTAAATCACACCTTCTTCCTGGAAACATTAAAGGGGGATAGGGTTCAATTGTAAAAGGATTCTTAGTTGGGGCCTGGAATTGTCTACTCGGAGCTATTCTGCCGTGCCTGGAAACTGTGGACAGACTATTACCATGTCGCATAATAGAATTCTAATACCCCAAAAAGAAGAGAAAGTAGTCATTTATTGAGGGCTTCTAGGCCTGCACTGATTTCACAAATACACACACGGCAGGAAAGACCAAGTTTTACAATTAGTTTTCCTTCTAGTGATCAATAGCTTGCAGCCCTGTATCCTCTAACCGTAAGGTATTTCTCCAATCTTTTCTTATCATCCATGTATCCAATCACCATCTACTTCTCTCAGGAACACATTTCAAGAGATGTTCATCTATTAGTTATTGTTGCATACCTTCAATCCCACATGCCTTCCAGTGTACCACACATGAGCACAACTACTGTTTAACAGTGCTGGGGTCCCACCTACGGTTTTGTGCATCATAGACAGGTAAGTGTTCCAGCAATGGCATCCTCAGTCCTTTGTCTTTCGTTTGCTTGCTTGTTTGTTGTTGGGCCAAGGATCTCACTGATCCCAGAGTAGCCTTCAACTGGCTATGAATAGAGGATGACCTTGAACTTCTGGTTCACCTACTTTAGTGCGTGTTGGAATGACAAGCATGTGGTACCATTTTGATTCATTAAGTTCTGAGGATCAAACCAAGAGCTTCAATGGTGATACAATGGTAAGTGCTCAGTCCATTGGGTTCTTCCCAGTCCTTGGTTTGTTTGTTTGCTTTATAGAGACAAGGTCTCCAGATGTTACTCAGGCTGGCCTTGAACTTGCTATTGAGCCAAAGGCTGGTTTCCAACACAAAATCCTTCTGCCTTAGCCAGAAGAGTGTTAGGCTTACCATATCTAGCCTTAAAAATTCTTTTAAATTAATATACATCAATTTTAAATGCTTTTTTGACTAGACCAGAAAATGGCTGTTTCCATGCATCCCAGGAGCCAGAATTTGCAAAAGAAGAAGCCAAACACCAGTTGCTACCCACTGTAGAGGTTAAATGGAACTCGCAGCCTTACCTCCCAAAGAAACCACTTGCCCCAGACTCCCCTCCTTTTTAGTTTTGTTACTTACATGGAGGTTGAGCTTCAATTATCCAGGTACAGTTTTGGGCTGGTGGATAGTAGTTAGGGAAGTGTGGAGAGAAGATACTATCAGAAGAGTCGGTAATGATGTGGGATCCGCACACTGGGAAGTACAGACACATATGTCATACACTTTTGGTCCCATCCAACTATACCAAACAATCATTAAGTGTATGAAAATGCAAACACATTCTTCTTATTTCCATAGCACATGCTAAGGAAGTTGTATATAAGCCATCAGATAATAAGAGAACACTTATTTTACATTTATGTCTTTCAATTACAAGAAGTGGGTACACAGCATAGAACAACACATTAAATGGTTGTGAATTATCTGAATTATTCAGCCAATACTCTGGCTTTGATTCACTTACTCTGTTTGCTCATAAATTATAAGGGGGAAATAGCTTATTCATAATGAGTCTTTTCTCTAGAAACACTCCATGTATAAAGATGATTACAAGTTAAAGAAAGAAGCTTGTTGCTGTGGGAACCAAGGAGAGGAGGGTGTGTTGCATGGTTCGGTCCTGGTCTCCAGAGAAGTCAAGACTGAGCCAGGATGTCTAGGGTGAAAAGAGTGGGGGAGGGGTAGTGCACAGCCTGAGCAATGGAAGGGAAGGAGGGCCATGTTCATACAGTCTTGACTAAAGCATGGGAGGCTTAAACAGAATTGGAAGCAGCATTGTAAAAGGGTCAGGACAGGTTTGGGGACTATAGTTAACAGTTGGAAGGAGTTGCCTTTTATCTTCTAATCCACACAGAGAAAGGACAGCCATGGGGAACCTTAAGGTGATCAGAGTGTGCTTCTCTTACAAGTTATTTGGAAGAAAGATGGAGCAAGGGTGGGTGAGTTTGAGGAGGCTGTTACTGAAGTTCAGACAGGCCTATAGGGAAGTTTTACTCTAAAGCAACACTTAACCATTAAGTATTGAAGAAAAAAGGGTTAAGTACTGGGTTGTCTTTGAAATCAATGAGAATGATAGACCACACATAGTGTCTTCCTCCAATGGCTTCAGTGTACCTTTGAGAGGACTGACTCAGAAATTGTGTCCATCTAGCATTGTTCATTAATGAGATACCTATATGTCTCCTAATATGGGTGTAGACCGTGGTATGATGACTAGCCAGGCAAACATTACTGGAGGTGAGGTCAGTGAGACAGCTCAGTAGATAAAAGCACTTGCCACCGAGCCTGCCAAATGAGTTCAATCTCTGAGACCCAGATGATTCGAGAAGAGACCTGCCCATAAGTTGTCTTCTGACCTCCACAAGTGTACCAACACACACACAAGTAAATACATGTACAATTGTTTTAATTAAAAAATTATTTGAATTTTTTGATGATCTGAGTCATCCAGATAAAAATTAAGGGTCCACTCAAACCAGTGAAAAATCTCTTTAATCTCTGAGTTTCTTCCCTATTGATTTGACGAAGATTAATCTCTGAGAAAAGTCTGATGGATGGCAATGGGTGAAAATGTCGACTTAAGGACAAAAACAATAGAAAACTGTGAGATTCAGCAGTGAGGAAAACCACTCCATGTAGGTAGAGCCTGACTCACAGTTGTGTGTCTCCTTGGATAGCTGCTAGGCAAACGAATTTGGCTAATTCTGTCTTATGTATTGCTGATACTATACCATTAAACATTATTCTAAAAACACAGCACTTAGGAGATTTATGTATCCCAAGACATCATCATCATGCTAGGTACATAAAGATAAATAACTTGTATGAACAGTTAAAATACTCACAAGTTTTCCTATCTGAACATTTGCATGTTAGGTTGGAAGCTGTGATCAGTTTATGAAGTCTGGTGTCATTATACCACTAAGAATGGGTCAGGTGACTCAAAGAATACTTACCTTGCCCAAACTGAGCTCGGAAGCCTCTGCTCTGTCTGGAAGACCCAGACTGGAATCTCACAAAGAGGCTGTTCCCTGAAGAGGTGACAAAGTTAGGTGGCTGTTGTCTTCCACATATTCTGGCAACACGGGTGTTGGCAGAACTTGAGCCATCATATGTCTACAAAGATGAAAGACAGAAAACTGTCTCAATACTGCAAATTAACATGTATAAGACTCATATACTGTGGGCTATCTTTATCTCGTTGAGCAAGTAAAATGTCATATGGACTGGATCTAGAATATTTTTCTTTATTTCCTTATCTTGCTGATAGAGTTCCAGGGACATGCCTGGGTATTCAGTCATTTCTAGAGACACTATACCAATTTCAGTGTGAGGTTTACTGTGAGTACCACCATCACCTCTGTAAGCTCCAACTTTCACACAGCCCTCCTTTCTCTCATGATCACTAGTACATGCCCACAGTGTGTACTGAAAATGTTTGAGGCGAAGTTAAACACAGCAGCAAAATAGATGAGAGATGCAGAACAACTATTCATTGTTAGAAACACAACATTCTTGGAACCCTTTGTCCCTTGGGATTATGGATAACGAGCAAGAGAAATGGCAGAATTCTTCTAATAAAGTGAGTGAGATGAGCTTGGTTTAAGAAAAAAATAACTCACTCAGAGACATGTACTAAGTTTCATCCCAGTCTGGAAATTGCTCTGACCTACCTTCTGTGCCAGGAGAGTGAATTTCATTATCTTATATGCCCAGATTTCTACATCACTCTGTGAAACTCAAACGTTCTCATCAGTCTGGTACTCGAAGTTAACACAAGTTTCTGAACACTTATGTGTGAATAGGTGATAAATGTGTCTCTTGTATTTGTATGGCAATACTTCAATCCTTGCTACCACTAAGTGTATACTCCATCAGAAACTGGATTCAGCCAAGCAGTTTCTCTACCTATATCTCTATCAACAAACTCATAGACAATCTAAGTAATATATAAGTTATATAGCTCCTAAGAGGAAATGAGTCACACTGGGCCAGAAAACTAGACTTCAAACTCTTATTTTGTCCAATATGAGATATCACTTGAACAGGGTGGATATATTGATATAAGTATCTGAAATAAGTTAAAGTAAATTAATAATGACTATCTCATTCCAAACCGATTGCTGTCTATATTTTGTTGAACATTTTGGGGAGATAGCAGACTATTCAAGAATCTAAAGTAAGGAAGGCATTCACAAGTACCTTGGAAAGTCTAGCACTAGCAATAATCAAAATGCTCTCACATAAGCAGGGTTGGGAGGGCATTCTAAGTCGATTTGTGCAAGCACATGAACAAGATGGCAGTAAGATTTAAATTCTCTGAGAAAGGAACCAGGCTTTTAGCGTAAGTAACAAATACAAAGTTAATGTGTTTCTAGAACAGTGCTCCTTTCTCCCTCCCCCCTTACCATTTAATTTTCATACTTTAAATCCAAACATTCAATAAGTAAAACTTTAAAAGTGATTTTTATTCAACCAACATTGACTGGAAATCAAATTATATTCTTCTAGCCAATTTAAAATATGGTTTTCAGTACCAACAATCAGTTGCAGAGGGTGTTCAACCACAAACAAGACATCTGTCTCACACCTTGCCCCACAAGCTCAGAGATTATCCAGGAAGAGGTGAGCAGGTGTGACTGTAGAGTCAGCAAGTAAGGAGGACTGGTCTAAAACAGTTATCTCCTGGACATGATTGGGTCTTTGTACCCATAAACTCACTCAGCTGTGGTTTGCCAGTGTAAGACCTACATTAGATCAAGCTTGTCAATATCCCAACATGGATAAGGGAGGGACCCAAGAGGCTCTGCTCCCTAGGTTAGGAGCTACTGGTATCTGATGAATGACAGAAAGAGGTGAGGTAATTTTCTTCAATGCCATGGGCCTCATTCATGCTCCAGTGTATAGCTCTCTAGCATATGGGAAGCACTACCCTCAGCTGGTCATTCTCAGTCTCAAAATGACCTCCAGTTCCCCAAAGGCACTCCAAATATCCAAAAACGAGCTCAAGCTGGACCATAGGAGTTTTGATGGTTAGTTACAAAACGCCATTCTTCAGGAACTCCTGAAGTGAACTTCTGCCCACCAAAAGAGTCATTTCCCTCACCTCTTGCAGAAGAGATATGGCTACCTGTGGTGCCTATCAGCATAGCAAAGCTGTTGGCCTCCAACTTCCTTCAATATCACAAGTACATTGCACATTTAAAATGCCATTTTAGCCTGTCTCCCCTCCATAAACATGTCCATAGACCAAACCAATGTAGACAATGACTCCTTGAGATTCTCTTCCCAGGCAATTCTTGTAGATGAATTGATGTTATATACCAAATATGTGTGTGTGTGTGTGTGTGTGTGTTGTAATTTTATAAGTACCACTACAAATGCCTCAAATTAGTCTGCACCAACATGTGATTGTTTTTAAATAAAGCAAGACAAATGCTTGTTATGAAATTATGCCCTATCCAAGATAAGCTAGTAACTCATCCAAGATCACACAGCTAGTAAAAATGAATCCTCCTTTATCAAATTCTATATAACATTGCTTCTTCTAAAGCATTTGTGATAGCTGGCTTATTGTCATGTGCTTGTAACCCCAGAATTTGGAAGGTATCATAAACTAATGCCCACAGTGGACTATGATAATAAGACACTATTATAAATAATATTTTACGCATACTTAATCAACATTTTGTAAAATTCCAAAGCCTCAGACTATCAATGAGACAGTGTTTAAAATGTCAATTCTACTTGAGAGTGCTTTCAACATTTGCAACATTAAGACAATAGTATTGCATTTCAATTTTTCCTTTGCAAAGTTATAAGGAAACGCTTCAAGAAAGAAAACATGGGAAACTCTGACCTTGCTTATTTGAAGCTCTGCTGCCCTACACTATCAACATGTGCAGCCCTTTTAGTTCTACTTAGCTCCCAGAGCGGGGCTAGCGACTGTGTCACCACTAGATCTATGTCTAATATACCCAAAATAGAAGTCATTCTCAAGTCTGCTGCCAAGAAAGTCTAGGCTTCGGAATTGATTTTCTGACCTGCTACTTAAGTAGGAGATACCAGAGCAGTGTGCACACAAGACAAAATGCTCCACGTACTCTTTTCCTCTAATGACACTAGTGAAATAAGATGCTTTGACACTGGATCCACAAAATTAAAAATAGCAGCCATGTTCATGGGTTCTAACTCATGGAGCTCTCAAGCTGAGACAGATCGGAGTAACGGGTAAACATTTCCACAGGAAAGGATTAGAAAAGGTATAAAGTCACGAGATTCTAGTGCACATATTAAAAAGCCAAAAAAATGCAACTTTGGTGTATAGAAAGAAAGAAAAATTACAGAACCTGGCACATAATAGCCAGAAAAGGCCAGGTGTATAAACGTACATCATGTGTCAGTTTATAGTTTCCAAGATTAGAGGTCTGGGCTAGGAAAAAAAAAAAAAAAAAGAAGAAGCTGCCCTCTCCCACATGAAGTGGCTATAAAAGCCAAAGTAGACTCAACAATAAAGAGCTCTTCACAAGGATGAGGTCAAGTGTGGCTGCCGTCATGCCAGTTTTTCTATATTCTGGGTCCAGGGACTGAATGGCAGGGGTCCAGTCACAGGGCATAGGCAAGTCTGCACACTCCGCCCCCCCCCCGTGCCTTCCTCTAGCACTGTGGGGGGTGAGGATGAGGCAGGCCAAAGCTGTGGACGTATCTCACAGCTCATGCAACGTGTCAGCTCTTTCCATAGCCCGAGCCCTAGTCAGGAGCAAGAACGGAGCCAGTGGATTAGGAATTTTCATGTTTGACATTTCAATTTCATGAAATTTGACTAAATGTCAACCATCGCCAGGTTAATACACGGCCCCTCGTCATATGTCAAGTGGCACTAGGAAGAAAATCATTCAACTAAGACAATGACATTCCTTCTGGGTGACATTTATAGTTCTGGGGGGAGGGGCTCCACGTTCAGGGTCTTACCGAATGGCTATTTGAGAAAACGCAATAAGAATCTTTACTTTGTTTTACACGATATGTTGATGAAAACATTCATTATTAACAAACTAGACAAGCTGTCAAAATGATGGCAGATTTTTTTTTTAGATGAAAAGATAATCTTATTTAGCAAAGCATCTTTCTAAGCTTCTGTTTGGGACTAATAATGGAGGTAAGGTTGCCTCTTTGAGAGACAAGTCGCTCCCTATCTTGCGCTTCTTAATCATTGCTCAGCTACCTGCTCTGTGAAATGAAGCAATATAGCCCTTATCACATACCATTAGAGAGAGCAAAACGAGTAAAAAGAACCAAGAGAGTTTCCGGTATAGTGTTGGTGTGTAACAGGTAGCTATTTTTCATCTCTCCTCTAGCTCCCAACCCAGAGGGTCAGAATGCTGGCAGTTTGTCCTGGTGTATCTTTGCTTCTGTCTCTTCTCCTCACGCCTGGCGCTTCCTGGTGTCTTAGTATTTTGCCCTTGCCTTGATCACCTTTTCTCTGCCTTGGCTTTGTGTCGTCTTTCAGTCTCCAAACAACGACCACGGTGCCATGTGCTTGTGTCTGCAGTATGACTTGGACTGTGAGGGAAAGCTTCAGGTACTCGGACTACACCAGAGATAAGCAGGCGCCGGTGGCTACCCTTGAGAATGGAACTACACATGACTGATGTGGCTGCCAATAGCCGCTGCAGCCAAGAGTGCCCACTCAGCTCTGCTCATGACCTGGAAGTGATTGAATGGCTCATGAACACCTGATGAAACTATCAGTCACCCCTTAGGACCCCAACTTCACCCTGATTGCAAGGCCAAAATGGATTGCTCCTTTGGCAGTAACACATATTTCCACGTTGAGCTTTGCAGGCGATATTGGGAAGATATAACTGCGTGCTTTCATTTCCATATGGAGCACTCTACCTTTTGTTCCCTCATTTGCAAGTTTTCTAGCAAATATCAAAACAATGCAACAGTTACATGATCGATTGTGTTAGGCAGGGGCTGGTGAAATGGCTTGGAAGGTAATGTCACCTGCAGACAAGCCTGATGACCTGAGTTCGATCCCTGGAATCCACTCACATGATGGAAAGAGAGAAGCAGCTCTACTGTGTGGTCCTCTGACCTCCATATGCATACCCACATGTACACAAAATTAATAATACAAGTGTTCTTAGAATGTTAATTTCATTAGGATGATACGTTGCAGAGTGAAAAAGACCATAATTCTTAAAATTTATAAGTGGGGACTGTTTATGATTTAATAATGATCGTGGGCAAAGAGCTGAGGATTCGGGTTCCAGCTCTGTGTTCCTAAGGCTCAGT
The DNA here is from genome assembly GCF_963924665.1 of Micromys minutus. Taxonomy (NCBI): domain Eukaryota; kingdom Metazoa; phylum Chordata; class Mammalia; order Rodentia; family Muridae; genus Micromys; species Micromys minutus. The sequence continues at coordinate 48,557,578 of NC_137975.1, read as the reverse complement.
GGTTAAGAGCACTGGCTGCTCTTCCAGAGGTCCTGAGTTCAAATCCCAGCAACCACATGGTGGCTCACAACCATCTGTAATGGGATCTGACTCTCTCCTGGTGAGTCTGAAGATAGCAACAGCATTTATTTTGCATACATGAAATAAATGAATAAATCTTTAGAAAAAAAAAAAAAGACAATCCCTGGAGCTTCTTGCTTTTTGAAGACTGTAATAGGGTGTTTCGAAGGCTAATCTCAATTGTCAACTTGACTGTATCTGGAGTTAATGAGGACCCCTGCAGCTGGGCACACCTGTAAGGGGGATTTCTTGGTTGGATCATTTGAGGTCATAAAATTCACTCAAACTCGGGGCCACGCCTTCCTTCTGGCTGAAGCTCACATAGGGAGGAAGGAAACTTGGGCCTTTTGGCTTGCTTGTCCTCATTTTAACTGGCAAGTTCACCTAGCCTGTTCCTTTAGAGATGTGTGACAGATACAGGGACATTGTAGATAGCCTTGTGCTGAGCTCCTGTGGATTTCAAAGTTTGACATCTGTCGTGTATTCTGCTGAAGAGACGTAGCATTTCCAGCACAGCTGATTCATCAAAGTGTCTAGCAAACAGTCCAAGTGTGTAGGCTAATAAATAAACCTAAAATTTCTATTCCTGACTGCTAAATCTGTGCTCTTGGACCTGGGTGTGCTACCAACGGTGCACTACCTTTCTTGGGCCCAGTTGCAGATCTCTGGCAGAGTACAGCTTCTCACTTCCATCCTGACTCCATTTGGCCACCTGGTCCTTACTCTTTACTAGATTTTAACTCCATCTGGCAACAACATCATGTCTTTGCTTAAATGAATTAAATCTTAAAAGGTAAAAGGAACATAGGGGAAGTGCAATAGACGTGGAGGGTAAAAAAGCTATTCATATCTGTCAAGTCCAAAGGAAACTCGGATACTCCAAACTCCCAAAGGCACTCCAGTTATCAAGAAATGAGCTCAACCTGGACTATATAGGTTGGTTGTTGGAAGTTAGATAAAAATCAGCATTCCTCGGGAACTTGTGAAGCCAGTTCCCCTCTACCAAAGGAGTCTTTCCTCTTGCCTCCAGCAAAAGTGAGAAAAAAATATCCAATTAACTTATACCTCTGTCACCTCCCAACATATCAGTGTCTAAGCTGGCCCCAGCCTCCCTCAGTCCCTGTTCACAAGTCCTTGTCATACATTTCAATGCTCTCCAGCCAGTGTCTGGCCTCCCCCACTTCCTATAATCTAGGTCTATCCTCACTAGGCTTTCTTATTCTCTCTCCTACTTCCCCCTCTCACAGATAGCACTGGCCACGTCCAGTCTGCGGGCCATGTTCAGTCTACTTCTTTGTCTAAGTGCACTAGACTCTTTCAGATGCCTCTGACACGCAATCAACCCTTCCCATACCATGGAGCTTTCATGTCATGTTATTACTTTATACAATTCAAGGTACAGAATGAACCTTGAAAACAGAGAACTCACGAACCACCTTCCTGTCACATATGGTAGCCTGGTTGCTAATGGAATTCCCAGCTTCAGATCTGGCTCCAAGAGAGAGGATGTACTAAATGACAAAGAAGGGAGTCTCTCAGGATGTGGTCCATGCTGTTAGTCATAGATGTAATCAGGGAAGGAAACAGAAGCATGACTCCTTGCAGTGGACTCTTTATTGAGGGGAGAGAGGAAGGAAGCGGGCTTCCGCATCAGTGATATTTCCCATTCCATTGTTCTGAAATGGAAAGCCCAGTTAAATGGACATCCTTCCATCTCAGTTCAGGGCTCCTGCTGCTAAGCTGTTTTTGTACACCAAGCCACTCAGCCTTCACATGTTTTCAGAAGACTGGGAGATGTAAGCGGGTCTTTGAGTGGTGCATAAAGATCCCTCGAAAAGGAGGCGTGACCGAGCCAACATGAATGTGAAACAAGATAAACACCCTGGCCCACAACGGGGAGCTGGGAGCTGTGGTTTCAGCTCAACTCCTCACCCTGGCATAGCTACTGGAGATTCGTTTGACTTGGACATGGGAATGGCTAAGCAGATTACTGCAAGTGAGTCACAAAACAAAAGCAGCTCAGTGCAACCTAAAATGTCTGATGGGGATCGAGAAAAAGGAGAGAGAATGGGGAGGGCCTAAAAGGGCAGGAGGAGGTGACTGTCCTGGATTCACTGTGAAACAGTAAATATTTAAAGAAGGCTGTTTCCCTTTCTCTCTTTGTGAAACTCCAGTTATCTGTTATTCCTGCCTCCCTTTGGTTCCCTCTGGGAAGTGACCGAGTTTTAAAAGCAAGCATATCGTGAGCTGCATCACACGGGAAGAAAAAGACAGATTATGGATCCTGCCTAAGGCGCCTGTCCTGTTGAACCCTGGGTGTTATGGGCAGATAATGTGAACAGCAGGCTCTGCTGCCTTGAGTCTGGATTACTTCCATTCAGATCAGATACTTGGCTTTCTTTCCCTTAGACAGGCACCAAAAGCTCCTCCTCCTCCTCCTCCTCCTCTTCAGGCTCCAGCTGTTTGCCTTAGTGCTATTGCTCTGGCCAGTGCTCTGCTTGCTTTTTATCTGCAGATGATTCTCACAGGGCAGACATTCCATTGCGCTGAGCACAGAGGCTGCTGGAAACAGAGGTCAGCCTCCAGGGGCCCTAGGTGTCCCTCAGCTGCCCTCCCTTTCCCCCCTCCCCCCAGTCTGTCCCTCCTCCTCCCTTTCACACAGATCACAGTCATTTTCTCCCAGATAAATAAGAACTTACAGACTCAACAGTACCTAAGGCTCAGAAGAGAAATTCTAATGAAGCAATTGGCTGTTAGAGGTCACTTTAACACTTAGCCTTCAGGAAGGAAGATGTAATGGAGCCACTTTCTCCTGGTGACTACACAGAGCCACCCTCAGCCAGCAGCCACTAACTGTCCAGTCCTAAACACTTATCATTTTCCGAAGCCAGAGGAGAAGTAACAACTCCAGGCTAAAAAGCAGGTGAGTAGAAAACACAGACATTTGGCCAAGTTATATAAAAGTCAGTTCAGGTCAGCTGTGTGTGGGAGACTCAACATTTTAACAGAAGTTTTTAAAGAAATCGGTTTCCTTCCCTTTCCACCGTAGCAGGATGAAATCCTAGGAAATACACCTGTGCCGTGTTTTCTAAGTTTTCATGCAGCTCAGAATAATGAGGTCCTATGTCACTAACAGTGCAGGAGTGAGCTGATTGGGGCAGAGTCCCGCAGGTGTCCTCTGCAAACCTTCAAATGCACAGACCCCCGCAGAAGTACAGATGGCAAGGACTCATTCACTCATATGTTCACGGTGCGTCTATTAGGAGGGAGCCCCGCTTCAGACTGCCGCCTTTGGGTAGAGACTGCGGCAGGGTTATATGAAAGAAGATGGATGATGTTTATTACATCATTACCTCTGTTAATAGTGCATCACAGTGACAGAACACCCGATAGGAACAACTAGAGAGGCAAGATTGCATTTGGCTGATGACTCGACTCCATTTTAAATTTTTAATTCATTTCCTCCACATGCTGAAGTTCACCTTTCATTCCTGGTGCTCCAGCTTGGGGCTACGTGTGGGCTCTCCCTACCTTCCATATGAGCTGCCATCTCTGCGCACAGAGAGAAAGATGAAACTGCCACTCAAACTCCTTGCATTGTAGAGACTGAACAGGACAGGTTTAGTCATGAACGGAGAGCCAGACTTTGACACAATATTGCTCTTACGATCCATTGTAACTCCCCCTCCCTCTTCTTTCCCACAGCAGAGGTTCAGAGTGGATGCTCTTCTCTAGCACCCCAGAGCTCTTAGCAAACTAAGATCCTTAGGTCAAGGGCAAGGGGTGAGGGGAACAGATATGCCACACTCAGTACGATCGGTGACTGCTCATAGTCAATCCCTACACTGAATGAGTGAATGAATGAGTGAGTGAGTGAGAGAGTGAGAGAGTGAGTGAATGAATGAATGAATGAATGAGTGAGTGAGTGAGTGAATGAATGAATTAATGAATGAGTGAGTGAGTGAGTAAATGAATGAATGAAGCAACTGTCAATCAGCTAAGTTCACAGAATATAGACCTCCTGACTTCTAAACAGGAACATTTCCCACTCCATATTTAAATGTTTTCTTTTGGTGATAATTCAAGACTAGGTTCACCAGAAATAGAAGACACTTTTTACATTTTATCAAAGTACTTATTTTTACTTTAGGGAGTGTGATAAGGGTTACCTTTGAGTACTGGGCCTGCTAGTAATGTGTGCCAAACCTTGCCATAGGCCCTATTAATCTCCCTCTTTGTAGAAGAGATTTTTACGGCGATGATACTAAATGACTTGTAATATGTCCTGTCTTCAGCATTCTGTGTCTTTATGACCCGATGACTTTACATTTTCACTATAATCATCCTAATTACTATGTTTTCACCAAAACAGGATGACTTGTCCCTGTGTTTAAACACAGTTTACCGTGGTATCGATGGTACACTTGAACCTTATAAAACTGCCCTGAATGCAGCCATTATTAAAAGCATCATTGGCTGCTGTTATTTTTCCCCTTGTTAATGTCTCTGTCTCAGCACCAGGACTAAGAAATTCACTTCGGTGTCTCTAAAATGAATGATTAGCTTTGTATGAGCTTAAGCTACAGAGATCATTAAGTAAGGCATTGGACGCTGGGGTACATTTTACATCCAGTGTCCATCTGGTCAGAAAGATAAATGGCCAGGGTTTCAATGCTGGCCTTCATGAATCTCTGGATAACTAACTCTATCTTGGAGCCAGGCTTCCAGCCTCACCAGAACATTGCCCAGACTGGCTCCAAACCTCTGTAGACCTCTTGTTCCCACAATCGAGTGTACTTGGCAACTGCACAGCAAATTTCTATCCCAATTTACCTGCATACACTGTTTATATTTAATGATGTTGTTGTGAAGATGGTTTCTGAATCATATAAGAAAGATAACTTCCACAGTTTATGCCATTCACAACATAAATATACAAATCAGAGAAAAGTGGGACACGTATTCTAAGTTCTCATTCTAAAGATCTACAATTATGGGGTCCACTGAGCCACTGCATTGTTTAAATTTGTGTTAGCAGCAGAACATCTGATGGGGGCAACCAAAGGGAGGGAGGTCTTGACTCAGCCGATGGTTTTACGGCCACTTCAGTTTATCGTCACAGAACACAGCATGGTGTGGGAGAGGCTCCATCGCTGGTGGCAAGAATGTGTGAACTGAATAGCACACACCAAAAAACAACAAATTCAGAATGTCAAACAAGCGTGACAGGCACACGGATGTTCTTAGTGAACAACTACTTCTGCTGGCCCACAGGTGGGTTCTTGCCCCCAGCAGCAGCGCCACCTACAGGCGCATCTGTTACCATGGAGAAGGCCAAATATTCCCCAGCTTACACTGGTTCAGACCCCCTAGAAGCCAGCTACTTCACAGCCCACATAAAAGGCTGCCCCACTCCCCGTCACCTGCTCTCTTTTCTTCACTCTCTCTCTCTCCCCCCATTTCTCTCTTCTCCTTGTCTCTGTCCAGTAAATCTCTTCCACGTGGAACTGTGTTGGCCTGGTGTGGTTTGTCCGGACGAGAGCCTTGATTTCTATGATTTCTATCCCAACACACACCAAGACCCAAAGCTCCACAGTCCTCCAAATAGTACCACAACTAAAACCTAAGTGCTGAAATCATTAGCCTTCCGGAGATACCTCAAGACTGTGTATTGATAATATGACTGCATTACTCTTGTCTCTTACATTTGGCTGCTCTTTTAGCATAAGCGCCTCATCCTTATGATATACAGACATACATATATCATATTTTTCTATGACTTTTAAAATATAATTTCAGTCTATTTCTTTTATCCACAGGCCTTTTATCCTTTCATGTCAGTTATGCCTATAATTCAACACTCAAGACGTTCAACACATTCTATCCCGATGTGATCTAGAGTCTTCCAACAACGACCCATACTGACTCTGTTCTTATCACACTGCTGGTTTGTCTGACACCTTTGGTCACATCATCTTAATTCAGCTTCACACTAGGTGTCTCTGTGATCACTCTCTTGTTCTCTGAGCTTTTCTTTGCCCCTTGATATGACCCCTAAAAGTTTAAATAATTCTCATATAAGTGACCATAATTACTCCCATGAATTTAAGAATCACCCAAGTTAAAACACATACACACACACACACACACACACACACACACACACACACACACGCACACACATACATTTCTCCACCTGAGACCCTCCACCTCGATCACCAAACTCTATAGGGTAGCTATGTAAACACTTCCTATTTAACCTGCCATAGCTTAACTTTTTATTCAGTTAATTACGTTGTCATTCACCTCTCTTCACAGAAATAGTTAATTCTACCTTCCACCATCCATCAACCTTCCATCACGTAACTGGCTTGTGGGTCTTTCTCATGGTCACCATGACAGATCTTCAGTATGAATGGTCACTTATTTCCATTCACAAGACAACTGCCCAGAATAAGGCTTTAGCACTCAAGAGTTTGATTCTCAACAGTCTTTACTGAACCTTTTTCTTTTTCTGCCAACTTATTCCTTGCACCACTTATTGTAAAACACAATTCTGAGTGAGTTATTTCTCTTTTTCTTCTTCTTCTTCTTTTTAACCAAGGCGTGGTAGAGCATTCAACTTAGATAGCTTCTGTTTGCTTGGTCTCTGTGCCTCTTAACAACTGTCTACAGTCCAGGTACAAAGCATGTCTTCCCATTCTGGAGCCCATGTGCCTCCTTCTCTGGCAGCCTCCCTCACCCCCTGCCTCACTACATGATCCTCACTTAAATGCCATTACACTCAAATGCCACCTCCAGTGGGAAACCTTCCAGAACCCACGGAATCATTCTCTGCTGCTTTCTTGGGATGATTATGGCAGTGTGCAGAGTCTTGGGTATACTAAGTGCCAGCTGGGATTCTATAAGAAAGACGCGCAACCTTCTGCATCTAAAAAGTCTGAGGGCCAGTATTAAAGACCACAAGCTCCCTACTTGCTCCTGAGCGCAATGATTCTCCCAGCATTCCATGCTGACTCTTCTCCTGCTTGTTGGGCATGCCTGCCTGAAATCACTCATCCCATCAGTAACAGAAGTATGCCAAAGTCTACAGTTGAAAAGCTTCTCTTTGACAGCAAGCCCTTTTCCACATTTTCTCAAATAAATCACCAACAAATGTGGCAGAAACCCTCTTATTAACCTATTCCAGTTCATGAGACTAAAGCTGAACTCTTCTCAGACAGCACAGTTGGCAATGACCACATCTGGACAAAACCCAGGTTCATCCCACCAAAGCACTAGACGTCTGGGCTGCTGCACTATGCTGAGTTGTAGTGTTGGTGCGGTTTACTTTTTGTATGACACCTTGCTGAGTGTTTCAGGGTACCTGCATCTCAGCACCCTCCCACCCACTTGCCTAGGCTACTCCAGCTGTTTCACCCTGTCAATGTGTTCCGATGGTCACATTTTTTGTTTTGATGTATCTGCCAAGCTTATTCCCACCCAGCACCTGTCTGCCAGTTTACATGCTCAACTCCATTTTCTGATGACGAACTATCTGAGGTTTCACTTCCTCTTGGCCATTCTCTCCTGCTGTGATTGGTTAAGCCAAGCCCTTCTGTGCATGGAGACATGTCAGTAGTTAACACAAACTTTTGTCTGTGTATTTGTCCCCAAGGCCCATGGAAATAAATCACTGCTTGAACACAGAAAGGAAAAACACTCCCAAACTGGGTGTGCCTCTAACCTGGGTTTTGATCTTATCACAGTTTGTATGTTTCGCTCTAGAGATCAGGGAATGGATGGAGGAAGAACTGTATCTCCATTCAGCTACATCGTGGATGCTAAGGGAGGGGGAGTTGCCCCAGTCTGTGGGTAGACAGTATGCTTCTAGCCTTTTCAAACTTCTACTGAAGACCCATTTTTGAATAAAGACTTATTTCTATTTTGCTTGTAAAAAAAATCTTTACAAGCCTGTAGCTTCTTTTTTTAGCCAAAATATGTACTTCCATTTGCTTTTGGTTTGTTTGCTTGCTTCTAATTATTGCTATAAAAAGTCAGCATTTAGTCTGTAACATTCTGAAAGATAGTCTTTCTCATCCCATCCCACCCACCCCCACTTTAAGATTTTCTTAAGTAAATATGCCCATTTATTCTGCTTGTGAACTAAGTACTTTTTATTTTAAAATTGCTTTTATCAATTTCAGAAGTCTTAATCCATCATTCACTTGCTATCTGTTGCTTCTGCTTTATTCTCTGAACTTTCCTTGTAGGGTTGTTTTCTGTGCACCTCTCTCGTGTGTCTATGCCTCTCTTGGTCACCTGTGCTTTTCTTCACATTCATTATCTTGTCTTATCTTCTAGGTCCCTATTTCTCACTTCATCTTAAATCTAAATTTCCCAACCATTGTGTAGTCTTCAATTTAGATACTATGTTTTTTTTTTTTTTCTAATTTTTTTATGGTCGCACTGTTACTTTTTATAGTTTGCAATTCTTCACTGGAATACTTTAGTTTGATTTTTATCTTCAGGAGCTTAGGAGTGACATGTCTGGTGGCCACAGTATTTGGCATGGCAGCAAGTTTGCTTTCGTTTGTTGTCCTGCAGTATCTCATTTATATAATACTGTCCTGTCAAGGAGACGAGTGCCTATGACAGGCTGCAGGCTAATGGAAACACACAGGGGTCCAGGATAATTTCTTTTCCCTTTCAGAAGGCTTTAAAGTGTTTCTCCCAATTATCCATACCTAAGCATATAAGCAACAGAATATTTGTTCTCCTCTATCCCTATCTTGAGATTTGTGGGGACACTCAGATGACTGGAAGCTGAGAAGTGGTCCCCATGAAGGCTGTTGTACCTTCATATTATGTAGTATATAACTTTGGTCCTGCAGCTCCTGGGTTCTCAATGACTGTTCTCAATGCTCCAGAAGTCCCAGAAGTACTGCTGACCTTTGCTGAATGGTCAAAGCCCTTACAGGCAAAGGCTGCTCCAAATTCTGTGCTCACTTTTCTCCCACATTAAATGAGACACAGCTACATTTAGAAATGTGTTTTGAAATGTCATCCAACTTTTAAATATTCCTTTCAGGATGGTTGGTCCAAATTAGCACTAAGGGGAATGGGTATCTTACATATGATACCTGGCCCACTCTGACTCTAAAGACTTGTTTAGGGCATATGTATATGACTATAACTCATAAGAACCTTTTCTAATGATCCAACCTTGGAAAATGTTAGTTAAAATGCACACTATCAGACTTGATGATTTTAAAACATGGAAAACCTTTTGGATTTTCCTGAGTCAAATTCCAAAGAGGCTAGCCAGTTGGAATATGTGTAAGGGACTGTTAGGAAGCAAAAATAGGAAGACCTATTAACCAAGAAAGCCTGGTTTGTGTTAGAATGAAATACCTATAAACAAACGAAACATGGAAAATCTATTGCGAGAAAATCAGCATCCAAAACTTGTTAAATTGCAGAGATAAAGAATACTTTACTCCTACATTAATTACAGCATATTGACTTCAAGTCAGAAGCTTTAGCTGTTGGGAGCAGCAAAAACACTTTATCATAAAACCCACTAATAGCCCTTTCTGAACCCTAACTTCTCAGCCTGTTTAGTCCTATCAGAGTATTGATTTGAATGGAAAAACTCTGATCATAAGAAAAGTAAAACTCTCTGGGGATCCCAGAAGGTTAATGATAACCTACCTAAACTAGTTATGACAAGTTAGTTATGCCCACAGCTTGCCAGTTCTAGTTTGTGGCCAGCCATGCCTGCAAGAAAGTTTTTGTAGAAATCATTGCTTATACACACACACACACACACACACACACACACACACACACACACACACACACAGGGGGAGTCCTTTTCTCTTTTTGCCAGAGATAGGGTTAGTGAAGCTATTTTAACACAGCTGCTGGACAAACCTAGATCTTCCACTTTCTGATCATATTTTAAGCAAATAATAATAATAAAATAACAAACAAATAAATTACAATGTGTACATCCTCAAAATCTGTGCATACTGCAGAGGTAATGAATTTGTGTCACTTACCATAAGACAAGAATCTGTAGCTTCAAGGTCAAAATCAGTGATGTTCAAGAGAACACGGTGATGTTTTTCAACTTGAATGATCCAAGAACACTCTGTGTTAGCTCTGTAGTGATTGGGGTAATTTGGAGAATGAATCTCTCCTCTGGGAACCTGGAAAATCCCACCACAACCTGCAAGTAGGAGACACAGTTTAGCCATGAGAGAAATCCCCGCTATACAGAGAAATGTAAGCAATTTGGTGCTAACCATAGACATACAATATCCTGCTTGGCTTGACTACTGTATTCGTTTTATGCAAAACCTTCAACAAACTGAATATCAATATTAACTCATTCATCCCAACATAAATAAGGTAACATGGATAATACAAATTAAGTACTTTAAATATTCTAAGTGTTGGTGTCAAAGTTAATTAAAATAATAATGTAGGCTATAATTCAGGTAGAGTGCTCATCTAGCATGCAGTGGAACCTGGTTCCAAACTCCAGCACTGCATACACTGTGCACAGCCATGCATCCCATAATTCTACCCCGAGGTGGAGAAGGAGAATCAGAAGTTCAGCTATTTGTTACTACATGGAAATTCTGCAGTCAACATGGTCTATATATGACCCGGTCTCAAAATAATAAAAACAGCAGAAAACCTAAGTACAGGTGAACTCATGCTTTAATGGCCCATAAAGTACCCTTTGTTCTCTCAAACATACACTCTAAGAATCACCCCTGCCTTTGAAATGTTTCATAGTCCTATAGCTTATGATGCTATAAATTACTTGATGTTTGGCTCTGGAATTGTTAATATTCTAGGTGGGCTCCATTACGTAAGTTGTGTTTAATTCTTACAATGTTATCAAGTGTCTGTCAGTGCTCCTTAGATTTATGACAGTACCAACAACTGATAGAAAATTTCAGCAATGTTTTTGAACACTGGGGCTAATCTGAAGGCTATACATATAAATTCATATGTCATCCACTCTAAGAGAAATTTCATATAGCTCCATACTCTCTTGGCATTAAGGAGGTGGCTTAAGGTGGCCTCCTGCGACACCTCCATACTAGTATAGAGCCATGGGACCTTGGGCAAGTCAGTGTGTTCTCTAAGCTTCCTGTCTGTGCTTGTAAGATGAAGGTAGACAAAAGACTTCCCTCACAATGTAAGTTCTAAAGATTAAATGAATTATTAGTTAGAAAAGTACCAGGCATATAGCAACCCTTCCATAAAAAACACGAACCTCACCAAACCTGAGTGTCTATTAAAACACTTTGTGATATATGTGTTTTAATGTTATGTGTCTGATATGTGTGTTTAATGTTTAAACTCTGCAGTAAGTAACTTATTTTGAAAACCTGAGATCTTGGGGCAGAAAATCAATATTGCAACACTTAATTTTGGACTTGACAAACTTAATGCTTGTTTCTTTTTACAGTTCCTAAGAATCCAAAACCTATTTTATGGCATGATGTAATTGGACACTTTATGTTGCTGGAGTTTTTGCTACTTTTGCTTTGGCTCCTGGTAGATCCCATGGGTGTACCCACCAAGGAGCTATTTTTGAATCCTCAAATGAAAGAGACACACATTAGCTTATTTTTAAATGCCTTGGCTACCTCAAAGGCTGGGCACTTCTAAACCTTCCCCTGCTACCTCACACCCAACTGGGGAAGTGGCCAGTGACCATTTACCACAAATCTCTCATGGCTGGTTGGCTTCTTCTCCTGCAGCTTCTACATCCCATCCTTCTTCCTTGAATCATGGCAAATCTCCTGATCCTCTGTGCATCCTACCTGTGCAACTCTAAGTGTCCCGCCCAATCCAAGCCATTGGTCATTGGCATCTTTATGGATTGATTAAAAAACAATTGGGGACAAGAACATTCAGCATGGACATAGAGATTCCCACTTGAATCAAACCATTAGTACCAATCTACAACAACGTACTGGTATCACCTGGAGAATAGGAATGAGTCATGTGTTTAGCTAACAAGTCTCTCCAACCACCTCAGTTCTGCTCTTCCATGGCTAGCTTATTCATATCCTTAGACAGTTAGACCCTGTCATGATAGTTAAGGAAGACCACATCGCAAAGCAATACTGGTCACTTGAAAAGTCACAAAGTCATCAGGGGACAGTTCTCATGTCTTCTTCCAGTGATTTTGTAATGATTTCCAGTGATTTTTTTCAGGATGCCTCCATGAGTTCACTTACCTCCAGGGACTGCTTGCCATGAAGCATTGAAACCTCTCCCATTTACAGTGCCATCCGTCTTAAATCGGATTGCGAGTTCATTGTCAGTGCTGGAGACCTGAATGGGGGTTGCAAGCCGTGATCGGGAACACAACTGGGCAATTCTTGGAGAGTGAAAATCAAGACTTGTGTAGATCTAATAGGGATGCAAAAAGGAAAAAAAAAAAAGGATATTAGTTAAAAGATACACCAAGGCATATCAGCCCTGCTTTGAGCTCCTTTTTGCAACCAAATCTTGGAATCTATCATGATTAGTGATGGTATTCAGCCTCCCGTAGTGGGATGAACTATAAACCTGGACCGGGTATTTATGGGCACTCCCTCTGCCTTAGAAACACACACTTTCAATCACTTACGAAATATCTAATTGTTTCATCAAAATGGAAAAGACCCAGATTACTCTAAAATCGTCCCTATCTTTTGCTTTCTTCTTTCTCACATGTCTGGGCATTCTTGCTTTCTCTGGAGAGATGCTACATATAATATAGTATAAAGATTGATTTTTTAAATCTTGGAAGTCTCGGGTGAATGCTGGTTTTGCTCTTGTTGAGTTCACTGAAGGCTGTTGATTCTCTAGTTACACTTTTAGGAAATCTCATCTACCCTGAAAATTGGATATTTTACAAGATTAGGAGTCAAACACAGCAAGTTTGTTTCTTCAGAGGAAGTCAAAATACAACCTGAAAAAGTGTATTTTGGACATCTCAGGAGTAACATGCATTCTCTCATGTCAGCACTGAAGCGCTAGGCCAGCCAGGGTCTCCTACCTCCCATGTGGAAACTCTCCCACATGTCTGCATCCTCACAAGTACCCCGAAATTTGCCTAACTGTATGACTGACTTGGACCCCTCAACTTGGTGGTACCTTCTACAGAAAAGGGTTTCCTTTCCTCAGCCCTATTCCAGAAGAACATGCTGAACGCTTATCTAAAGTGTGCATTGAACTAGGTGAAGGGGAGATAACACTTAAAGAGAAAACACTGGCACCCCTACTCTTGCCTCCAAGGTCTCATCAAAGTTGCTTTGCAGAAGACAGACCACTTTGGGTGAGAGTTTTCATGTATGTTTGTGTCTGAGTCCTTCACAGCACCCAGGGCCAAAGCCAGGCCAGAAGGCAGCTCTGGGTAATGTCTTAATGGGCAGCAACCCTTCACCTCTCACTGGGCCTCTCTCCCCCATCCTCCCAAATTCCCTCCCTTTCTTACTCATTTTCAAGCCCTCAGCTGACTGATGGGGAATTCACTGGAGAGTTCCCTGGGGGAGACAGTGAGAACAAGAAACCTACTTTGGAGGAGGAGTACATGACTCGAATCTATAATGATTTCTTTGTCTGATTAATCCACCCTCCCTTCCCCCCAGCAAAGCAGGAATTAAAGTAAGAAGAAACTGCTGTTTCCCAGAGGGCTGAGCATAAGGCCAGTAATTGCAAAGGAATGAAGCCAGCAATTGCTCTGGGTTTATTTTCATTAGGAGGAGTTGCTGTTTACTGTTTGTGAATCCCTGAAAGGGCCATAAAAAGCAGGGCTTCGGGAAGAGCTTCCTCTGGCCCCTTCTACATACACACATGTGAATGCAAGCTCATCTTGTCAAGAGCTCCTTCCCCAGGTCTGTCTTTCCTTCCTGCCCAGGACCTGCAGCCAGCAGCCTGTGCTCCTAATCACAGTGCTGCCACCAGCACATATTTCCAGAAAACATGGAGCTGGCACTAGTGCTAACAAAAAAAAAAAAAAAACCTACAAGTGAGCGGACTACTCTTTATTTTCCCTGTTCATCTATCCCCTTGAGATCATACACATAATGGCTATGAGGCCCAGAAGCCTCCAAAGAATAAACACCACCACCAGTCACTTCTGACATCCTTTGCTTCCCCTGGTGCTGGGCTGAACTCACAAATGACCAGTGCTGAGAGGCCCTGGCTGTGCTAACTGCCCACACCAAGCCATTGTGTTGTTTTATTGTGCCAGGGAGGAGCTCTCCTCTCTTGGAAGCTAATCCAGGTACTGCACGGAGCTCTCTTGGAGACTGAAAACAAAATCAGCCTGGGATTTTCATAAAGAAAACAAGAGAATAGCGATTTTTTTGGTGTCCATAAATGAAACTGATAGTTTGCATGTGGTCACAAGTGGGAAGGGACGGAAAGAATTTCAGGGTGTGATCCATTCCAGTCCAGTGTTGTGTCTAAGCCCTGTGGGGGGAAGAAATGGTGTGCTGGTCAGAGATTAAAGTGTGTTTTTAGCAAATGCCCGTGATGGAGAGTATTTCAAAGCCTGCAGTGTTGATCTGTTCTGAACATTGCTTTCTGCTCTGTTAGCTCCATTTAGTTTGAAGATCAAGTCAGCATTCCGGGGTTATGAGTAGCTATACTGGGGCTGTTTTGTGCAACGGGCCGCTTTCTGGACAGTGATTCTTTGGGGGAAGAAATGGCTCCTGGTAAAACCTAGTGAATCCCAGAAAGTTCAGTGTGTCTAGTGATGGTAAGTTTTATTTGGTTGTGCTTAGCAGAATAAAAGAAAAAAAGTGAGTGTCCAAGTTGAGAAAGTTAACCTTGTTTCTGGATCATACAGCCATCTGGTTAGCAGATTTAGAAACCTACTGTCAATATATTATCAGACTAAGGAAAAAAAAAACAAAAAATAAAATGAAACCAAAACAACAACAAAAACAGCCTCCTCACACTCATCTTAAAACTAATTCATTACAGAACTTTCCGTGTAAGCTGAGCACTGGCAGAGATAGGAAAAAGATTTGTGAATGAAAGGCCAAGGAGTCACTCTTTATAACCTTTGGGGTCTTGACATATTCCTTCAAACTAGGTTCTTAGTAGAACTTAGGGGCCCACAGAACTGTCAGCTTGACTGGATAAATGCAAACTCAAGCAGGCTGTCTCTTGTCACAGACATCTTTGAGCTGGCATAGGACCACCTACCCCCAACAGTGCTACTTGCTCCTGGAGTCTCCCATGCCCTATGTTCTGAGGCTGCTTGTAGAGGACCACCCCTGTCCCTGCTTTTTCATGTAATGGGTGTGACGAGGCCCAAAGCACAATGAATCCATTTACATTTTGCCAAGTGGGCACTAATCACATGTACTTGGAATATGAAAATAAAGGGCTTGGGACCTGGAACAGAACATGTTCCTAACGGCTAATCGGAGGCCAGCCTTTTGTAAGAGCGATGGGTTTTATGCAACCAAGTAGTATCCGTGCTGGTAGAGGAGCCACTTTAGCCTTGCATGGGTTAGTGTTGGTGGTCTTTCTTCACATTATGAGGGTGAATTTCAGGAGGTACCATGTCCTCTGTTAACCACCATTCCTTCTGTAACATGGAGGAATCACACAGTAGCAGGTCTGCCGCTGAGAAAGCAGTGGCTTTGACACAGCACTCCCTAGCTCTGGCTCTGACTTCGTTCCTCTTACCACCACTTTCTTGCAGAGGGAACTGGGGTGCTGAGCATAATTCTTAGTGACTGTACCCACCATTAGGGGACAGCTTGAGAACCCCACTTCTTCATTCCACATAATTCTTAAGGGTCAAACTTTTCCAAAAAGGACTCTCTACTCTTCAGTCTTCCCCTGTGCCTCACTTTTATCTGGGCAGAGCAAAGAGGGGTGGCTAGGTCCATCCCATAGGCCTTCCGTTTATGGAAGAGAGTGCTCGCCAGAGAAATCTATATGGAGATATCATATAGGAGAAGTCAGCTGGCAGAGAAGGCTTTGAAATGCTTCACTTCCTAGCTATATAGAAAAATGCATGCCTAAGTAAAGCCTGGGGTGTCTAAGTGTGGGAGAGGCTTGGGCTATAAAGGTGGTGAGTCCAGCACACTTAGGGTCATGTTTTCCCCTCAGCTTACTAGCCCACTCTCATTTCATTTTCTTAATAATTCTCTCTGTGTCTACTTATATGGTTCATTTCTTCACCTGGGACACATGAAACTGGAAACTTTGTTCAGTACCATCTAAGCCTATAACAGCCACCATCCCAGAGGTCATAGTAAAGGTCATGAATGTGAGACTTGACTTTGACAGTTATCGTAAGTGGACAGCACCCTCTCCCTTACTTCATGGGGCTATTCACATCCAAGTGAGAATGTGGTTGGATATGTTTGCCAAGAGCCACATGTGCCTTATTGACATGTGTCAGTCAGAGGTTTGGATGTCTTTGCTCATCCTCAAGCCTCAGGTGATTTCTCTATGTCACCTGCTTGGCACCACGAACGTGGGGGAAAATAGAACAAACCAAATACCCAACCTCATGGTATTTGCTGTGGAATTATGTGGAATAGCAGTCCCCAGTGCTGACAAGTTGGGGGATTTGTGCGTGCTTAGAAACCATTCAATTTTGCTGGTAGGTCCAAGTCAATTATAATCAACTTTAAGGCCCAATGTTTGCAAAGGTTGCCTTAATTTTGTGAGATTAAACTCTTGAAGTTGCATTGGAAAGTTTTTGAAGATGAAGGCCACACTAAGTAACAACAACAACAACAACAACAACAACAAAAAGCAAACCAAACCAAACGAAACCAAAAAGTCAGAGCCAACCCTCTGCAGCAGCTGCAGCTGAAGGATACTGAGCCACCCGTGGCAGAGCTGCTGCTGTAAAGGGGACTCTGACACTTACATTGTGCTGGGGACCATCTTCTCCCTGATCCCCAAACACAGACCACTTTCTCTAAGGGAGATTCCTCGGGCTGTTAAAGAACCCAAGCACAGTTTTTATCAACAGGACCAAAAGATAGGGGACCAATGAACCAGCCTCCTATCTACCCCTAAAAGAGACCAAACCGAGCCTGCCCACTGGGACTCCTTCTTCCTGCTGGGGCTCCTTTTCTGTTTTTTGATCATTTTGCCTCCTAATTGCTGTTAGCCGCCCTTACTTCCTAGAGAGCTGCGTCTAGCAAAGGCCCTCAAGCATTACTAGGAAAGAAAGCAAACTGGTATATTAATCCCTTATGTCTACTAGCATTGTCCATTAAGGGGGGATATTTGCTAGAATGCCTAAGAATAGGCCAGGACTAGCCACAGGAAAGAATATGGGGGCATCTCCGGTTCTACCTGAGATTGTGTGATACACTGAAGGACAAGCGGACTTCCTACCTCCAGGGTGTCATAGTTGCAGCTTGCATGATATTCCATGTCAAAGTCATGGATGGTGAGCTGAATGCTATTCCCTGGGTCCACGTGGATGCTCCAGATACACTCCTTGTTGTGAGGATAGCTGTTAGGATACCCAGGACTGCTGAATGAGCCCGAGGTTCCAGACATCTCTCCACCACAGCCTGTTGAGCAAAGAAAACTGTTAACACAAAGTGGGAACAGTTGTCAGAACGTATTCAAACCTTCATCTCACCAAAGGTGACAAAGAACATGCCATGGCTCCTATAGGAGAGAAGTTATACAAAGGCTTAATGTTGCTATAATAAAACATAAAAAAAAAAAAAAAAAAAAAAAAACCTTCTGGGTATGGGATAAAGTAAGTGGTAGAACACATGTCTACAATATATAAAACCCAGAGTTTAATCCCCAGAAGAGAGGAAAATCATTATTAAATTTATTCGAGGAACACAGTGGATTCTGGGAATGAGGGTCCTAATAGGAGCCAATAGGAGAATTTCCAATCTATAAAGAACTCGATTCTAGCCAGGCATGGGGGTGCTGGTCTGCAGTCCTAGGAGGGGAGATGGAGACAGGGTCAGTGATCAATAGGATTACATAGCAAAGTTGAACTCAGCCTGTAATACTTTAGATTGCCTTGGGAAGAAGGGAGAGGGGAGAGGGAGAATAGTCAGGGAGACAGAGTACATGTGGTGGGGAGAGAAGGGGGACAGGGAAGAGAAGGGAGGAGATGAAAGCAGATGAAGAGGGAGAGCGAGAAGGAGAGAGGGAAAGAGAGAGAGTTTAAGCCCTTGATTCTGGCTAAAGTTCTGAGTGCTACCACTTTCTTCATGTGCGTTTCTCCTACTTTGTCCTGAACTTTGTGTTTCCATACTTTAAATCTATAGCTCAAGGCAAATCTTTTCCCATGTCTTACAGTGTTTCTCCTTTTATTTGGGGGTGGGGAATAGTGTGTGTCCTATGTAGAAAATCGCTATTTAAAAGTAAGCATATTGGTATTACTTATAGCCTGTGAAGAACGGTATGAACAGTAAGTGACATCAAAGACTAGGAAATATTTTTTCCAACTGTGAAACGGTACTGAAAATATCCCTGAAGCCAAAAGCAGCATAGCTGTTACACTTCTTCAATAACTCCGGTAAACTGTAGGGAGCAGCACTCAAGGTCTACTTACTCTAGAAATTGGTACTTCCTGAGTCTGGGCCCCTGTGGTGCCCAGACTTACTTTCTAGAGTAATTAGGCTGTGAGTACTGCCCCCTAGAGTTCTTACACTTTTTGTTTTTTTTTTCTTTCTTATTTTAAGACAGTCTCATTATGTAGCCTTGGTTGGTCTGGAACTCATTATGTAGGCATAAAGATCTCTGCCTTTCTGAGTCCTGGGATTAAAGATTAAACTACACTGGGTGTTTCAATGGTCTTAATACCATTGAATGAATGAATAATCATGTCATAGTCTGTTAGGTTGGTGACTTTGGGTATGAGACATAAAGTCACAGGAAGGGTAAACTGAGGATGAAGGGTGTTATGGCAACCAACAGCTACCAGGACATAGCATGGCGGGGAGGGGATCACACGACCAACAACGCGTGATCACATTGCATTTTTGGTTGAGTAAATCACAAATTACAGAAGAAACAGGGAGGTTTGGGGTAACGAGGTATATATAACTAAAATAGATGACAGTTCACTTAGGAAAGGCATGCCAGGGCTCTGCATGGAGAATGTGATAAAATGATTAAAATGTCAACTAGTGAGAGACAGGGAGTATGATAATGTATTCTCCCCAGAGTTTAAACAGTTCATCAAAGGCTTTCATGGAGAACCCAGCATTTCGAACTGTTGAATTAGAGACAGAAGATCAAACACTTTCAGAAGCATCGTAGCATGTGGGCTAAATGCGGATTATGACATAAGACAGAATGGGCTCCAACACTAAGATTTCTTCTCTGTAATCTTCAGATCATCTGCTTGGTTATTAGTATCCAACATTGTGTAGGTCGATAATAGTTAAAATAAGGTTTTTGGAAAGTGTCTTCAATGGGAATCAGTGTTCTGCTTGTCCTATGTATTGTCTCTTAACAAGAGTTTATCTAGAGATAAGATACATCTTATAATATATATAAGAATATACTGTATAAAAACCCCTGGAGCTAGGAGGAGAGTTATTGGCTAAGCATTTAGCTAGCAATGGGAAAAAAAGATACAAAATTAGTTATTTATTAAGTTGTAAACTTTTAAAAACAGTTATATGAATATGGTAGTTTAGTTTTCAAAATGATTTTAATAAGCACAGTAGCTTGTCTGAAATTCCTAACAGCATGAAGCAGGCGCGAGCGGTATGAAGCTCACTTCAGAGAAGATCTGTGCGTCCAAGTCTCTTAGTGAATTCTGCTAGAGAAAATCCTCAGTTATTCGGACACCTCCCAGCCCCTCTTCATTTCTAGTTCTGTGATGTCTTCAGTAAGCTCATTGGCTAATCCTGCCTGGCAGTACTGTGGGGCTGTAATGACAGCATTGTACACTACCCTCGTGGCTGCTCTGTTCACTGACTACACAGAGAATGACCACAGCAACCCGGAGAGAGGCAGCAGAGCGAAGTCTTCTCATTGACTTCGAGGCAAATCTGACAGGGTCTGGATGTTAGTGTCTAGATGCAGCCGGACTGGGCCACAATAATGCTTTGAAGTGACTCACACATTTTTTTCCCAGTTTTAAATAGTTATCTTTACAAAACCTTTCCCACTGACTGATAATCTGTTTGGTTTTATTTCCCTCCAAATCCTAGTCATCAGCTGAGAGGAAGTGTTTACCTTATCAGCAGGAAGCACACTGCTCTCCAGAGCTCTGAGCAAGAAAGAGTTGAAAGCCGTTGCTGGGTCTGTTTATTTGGGTAGACAATTTAAAATTTTGTTCATGAAAGAACTCACCTAATACTGTTTTTGTTTCATCTAAAGCAAGCTATGAATTTTTAAACTGTAGCACAGAAATACAGTAAAGCTCTTGTGGGTTCTGTCTTTAAGACAATTATGATCTGGGACAAGATGCTTCAGTTAATCCTCCTGTGACCCACGGTCACTCAAAAGTGTCACTTCTTCATTCTTTTTCTGTTTTCCTAACACTGTAATATAAAAGCCATTTTGTCAGAAGAGGTGCCTGTATGGAACAAATAAGACTAAAGTCTACTAATGCTGGGTGAACGGAACTATGGAGCCAGCTTCCAGGGTGGCCTCACATCCTCTTCTCTGCTTCCCGGGGCCATGCCTGAGAGATCAGCAGTTCATTGTTTAAAGCCCAAGAGCCAACCTATAGCAAAACCATAACTACAATGAAAACAAATGTTAAATATAACATAAATGAGAAGGCTCACATACTCAACTGAGTATTGATTTGTGTTGTGATAGTCTTTCTATGTTCTTAAAAATGCACACCCTTTGTTCTGGAATACCTTGAAGTGAGATCACTGGGCAGGCCAATTTTCCTCTAGCATATAAAAAGGTTTCTTAGTGCCTCTGCCTATAGTTGGCTATTTCGTCTCTAGTTTGTGTTGTTGACACTTGTTTATATTTAAAACACACAAGCACAAAAGCCTAAAGACAACAGAGCATGCACAGAAGAGCCTCATTTTATTTTCTGTAGGAATTCTAAAACGCATGGCTCGTGCCAGATAGAACAGAAACATTGCTGGGAGAGCCGTTTTATGAACAGAACTCTAAGTTATCTTTAAAAGTAAGCAAGTTTAGCAACAGCCAGAGAGGAAGAGAAGAAGAGCCGGGGAGGGCGGGGGAAGATCTGGGAGTGGAGCTCCACTCTTGGCAGAGTAGGTTTGCTGGGAATCCAGGGAGGATCCAAACCATGGCAAGCTAAACTTGCCAGGCTCTCTTGTTTACTTCACTCCATAATCAAGGTAGCTCGGGTCCTTGCTCTCACAAAAAAATGCTAGCCCACAAAGATTCCCAGGAAAATGAATCTGCAAATTCTGAAGTTCATGTCAGTCCTGACAAATTTGGGATACTTTGTCTTTGCCTTGCTGTCAAAGACAAGAAATGTGACATTCTCTTCAACAAAAGGGAGGAAATAAGACAGGAACAAAAAAAAAAAAAAAAAATGGGACAAAGCTAGAGAGAAGGAGAATTGTTCAAAGTCACAGAACAGAACATTCTGGAATACGTGGATTTGTTCCCCAATTCCATGTCTGCCAGGAACCTGAAAATGTGACAGAGAGGTCTCTGCAATGTTATCAAGTCAAGGATTTGTTACCAGGTTAGGGTGGTACTAAAATCTCTCGTGAGAAGAGATAAAGTAAGTCAACCAAACACTGAGGGAAGGCACTTGTGTAAAGTTAGAGGCAGAAGTTGAGGTTGTAGCTGTTTAAGCCACAAACCACAACACTTTCCAGTAGACAACATTAGTTGGGAGAGACAGGAAGATTCTTCTCCAGAGCGCCACTTGATGTGATGGTCTTGACTTTAGATCTGTGCCTTCTAGAATAAAGTAATACATTCTCGTCTTAAGCTGCCTATTCTGGATACATTATTACAATGGCCTTAAGATGCTAATACAGCTCATTCTTTTGCTCATAACAGAGGCAGCCAACCTCTCAAGCAGTCATGAGGTGGCAGCAGCTCTGGTATCACACAGAAAGGAGGGTGATATGTAGGTTCTCCCTGTATCTTAGACTAACCATCATCTTGAACACTGGATGATGGTTAGACAAGCATGAGGTTAGAAATAGAAAAGATCTACCATCGAGAAAAGCAGCAACAGACTCTGGGTCTGGTACTTCATTACAGGGAAGCAAGGAGTTAACAGAATGACCTTCTCTTTTTAGGATTTAAGAAGGCATGAGGGGTTAGACAGTTTCATCTTCCATGGAGACTTCACTACTACTCTACACTTTGTGATAGTAAATTGTAATTGATTTCTATATAGCCATATGAGTGAAATTACCTGTTTTTAATTGTATAGGCCAAAACGCAAAACAAACAAACCCTTATCATGAAGTATGTGACTTGAACAAAAAATATCAGAAGTGCAAAATCAATGGTACCTATAGCTATAAAATTACAGGAATGACTATGCAAGCTATCATATGGGTATGTAAGATTAAGACAGTCATGGCCTCTAGCTATTGGAGATGACCTGGATCTGAATATTGAAGATCTTCCCCCAAGCACACCAGTATGTGGGATAAATCAGAATGGCCACTGTTTATATTAAATTTAACTCCCTATACTAAAGGATAGACATCTTTTATTTTAGTCCAGAGAAGTATATCTGGTCTCAGCACCATTTCATTGACATGAACTCTACTGAGTTCCTTCTAATCTATTTTTTTTTTCTATTTTGAATTTCTAGTCAGATTCAGAGTGTTTGCTCAGTAGGAATTCTTTGTTTGCAGATCTCCATTGTTTGTAATGAATCTATTAGTTACAGCCATTCTATCTATTATCTACCTTCTCTCTGTCTCTCAGAGAGTTTTGAAAACAAAGTGTAGTAAGAAATATCTTCAAAGCAAATGAAATGAATGAAATGGGACAAATACCGTTCAAAAGAAGAAGTTGTCTCTAAGACTACTAACAGATTCTACAAACAGGCAAAAATAACGGGATCATGCCCTCAGGCATTTGCAAGCCCAACATTCACATTTCTATTTTAAAGTTTTCAAACCTTCGAGTCTTCAATATCATTACTTTAGACAAAATTTTCCAAAGAGAGGCTCGGGAAGCCTTCAAGGCTCCACCTCACCCGTTTCTCTCTAATTCTTCTGTGTACTTTGCCCTCGATTCCCAAGCTTTTCTCCACAGGGAGGTTGCTCCACACCCAAGACAGCACAAAAACAAGCAGCACCAAGATGGTGGTGCTGATAGAACCACAAATAGAATCAAGTCAAGGAGGGTCAAGGAGAAGCTGCTGCCCTGCAGTTGGGGTGGCCTTCAAAGCTGTCCTCTAAGAGGGAAAACTTGGACACAAACATGCAGATGTGGGAAGGCTGTGTAAAGAGGGCAACAGAGGTTGTGGTTAGAGACAGATGATTCCAAGATCATTTTCTCTTAGCATTATGTCCAGGGCTGTAGTCAGCCAGCCAGTCAGCCTGAATTTCTCTCTGAATTGAAGCAGAACATCTACATCTGCTAAGTCCCCACACACCCCACCTCACACTCAGGGTCTCTGTGGAGGCATCCAATGTCTTCTGAAGACAACTAGCCTGTCCCTCTCGTTGTAGCCTAACTCCTCCTTGTAAGCTCCTTTCTGGAGCTAGTCCTAGGTAACAGCCTAGCTAATCCTCTGTTTTTTCCCAGATGAATTAAGTCCATTGATCATGTGTGGTGGTTCCAAAACAACATTCCAAAAATGAATGGAGACAGGGATGTATCATAGCTCAGTGGTATAGTACATGCTTAGCAAGCATGACTGTGCTCAATTCATGGAAAGAAAGGCAGACATTAAGCAGAAAGGTGGACAAACATGAGCTGTTTTGAGCTAGTCCTCTATCTGACAATGTGCTCAGACGTCACGGCAAGACTCCACAGTTCATTGGTGCTTGAACAGAAGGGAAAATGAATGAATGATGTAAATTTGTGAGGCGCTCTTGAAACAAGAACATAACTCACATGTGCAAGATTCTATGGATTCCTTTTAAATGTTTATTGTTATGAAGTTCATTTATAAAATTAGCTACCGCAAGCTTTAGACTTCCTCAGATTACCATGTGATACCACCTTTTCACAATGAAACTTGTGGGAGAAATTGCTGATTTCAGACAGCAAGCCACTGCTTAAAGCACAGACTTTGGTGTCTGACACCAAAGGATTTTTTTCTGTGCTGATCGCACCGTCTCTGGACCTCTGAGTCTGTTAGTCACTTAATGTTTTGAAGGTGCCTTTCTCAGTCATTTTTATCTACAATGTGAGACAATGTTGCTCCCTTCACAGAAGTATTAGAATGAGATAGGAGATAATATTTTAAAGTACCGAGTACACTGAAATGATTATTTTTCAAATAACAACACCAAGAAGGATAATAAGCAACATGCCAGTAAGGTCAGTGCACTAAATATTAATCATATTTTAATTCAATTTTCACAGGCCAGTGTAATTTGCTTTGTCAGAGTTAATAACTTGAGACAGAGTTACAGGCAGAGAGGTGACTCAACAGCTAAAGGTTTGCTGACAGCTAACGTGATGGAAGCAGGCAGATGGCCATTATAAATTGACCTCTGACCTCCACATGCATATATGGTATGCATACCTGCATACTATACACGTAAATACATGAATACTATAAGTAAATAAAATGTTTTTAAAATTCCTAAAGACAGATTTAAAATTATTCTTAGGTGATTGAACTTACTCATTGTATAGTCTATATAATGAAAAGAAAAAGCATAAAATGATTTTTGTATCACTCATCACATATATGCAGAATATAATTCTACTAACTTCAATAGTATCATTCTGTCCTATATCAGAGACTCTATTTGGTGAGAGGAAGATGACATGCTTGCTGGGCTCACAGCAGCAATCAAATAAAATTAATCTAGGGATGTGTGATGGCTAAGAGATATTAAAAAGATCAATGTTCCATACTGGACATAATGACCTCCTGTGTGAGTTTGGGCATTTGTGTTTGTTCTAGTTTTAAAGTTGAAAAGAAAAGAGCCAATCGCTTCCCTTTTCACATAGTTTGAAGTGAGGAATCTCCTGGAAAGAATGTGCAATTTCCATCAGGGATGTGGTTGCTAGGAAACCAAAACACAAACAGAAAATTTGAGAAAACTCTCCCTTTGGCCCCAAATCAAGGACTATTTTGAATTGTGCAACATAGGATTTTGGAAGGTCATGATTGTTTAAGGGTTATTTTCCCCCCATTTTATAACAGTTTGAAAACGAAGCAGTGGAAATAGCTCTCAGACGGTTTCAAACAGTGCTAAGGTGGGAATTGGAATATGAGATCCCGAAGACTCTAGCCACAGACTCAGAGCCAACACTAAATGCAGATCAACTTTATGGGTGTGTGTGTGTGTGTGTGTGTGTGTGTGTGTGTGTGTTTACTGTCGTTGTCAAGGATGCAGAAAGGCAAATATAAATAAAAAAGTGATATCGCTTTTCCATGCCCCGTGAAAGATCCATACAAGTTAAACACTGCATTTGCTCATAGACCTTGCCATGAAGACTCTGGAGCCTGAGGCAAAATGAGCCACAAAACTGATTTTGAGAAAACTATTCCAGCAGTGAGACTATTGGCAAATCGATTTCTTTGTTTTTGAGACAAGATCACTCTATATTGCCCATGCTAATCTCAAACCCATGAGCTCGAGTGAACCTCTTGCTCAGTCCCTAAGCATCTAGAAATGCAGGAAGGCACTACTTGTGTGTCTGGGTAAACAGATTTTTTTAAAATCAACATTACTCATTCAGAAATCATTTTAAACAAAGCTATAACGGAGAATTTGTCAAAAATCAAAAGTCAGCTATAGGATCATAATCAAAACTCTGAACATGTTTCTATCCTAAGACAATATTCATTTCTAATATTCACCCCTAAAAATGTTTTCAAGTAGCACAAAGACAGAAATCCAAAATATGAAAGTGGGCAAAATAGAAATACACATTGATGCATACAGTATGCGAAAATCTGAGGGGAGATTTCGTGAGCCGTTTTTGTGTATGAACACAACTAGTCGCTTCTCCTTTGCATTTCCTTAAATCTCTGTCCAAACAAAACAGAATTTATGTCACAGTATAACCACAGAAGAATGGCAGGACTTCATCTCTTTTTCCATCTCTTCTAATCACTTGCTTAAAGGTTTGGTGCATGAGCGAGGTGTATCTTGGTCATAAGTGAAGGCCCAGTAGAGACAGGGGAGTTTCTGTGTGCTCTCCTCTCTCTCATGCTATACTTGTCACAGCTTAGCAGGAAGTACCACCCTGAAAGTAATCCCATCACCAGCTGAGAGGAAGGGCTCTCTGAGAGTCGTTGATGCACAGGCTGGTTTTACTGACTGGATCTTTGCTGACCACAATTTATGGAATCACTTTCATTGCCAATGCCATGAAGAAACATGGCTCAAGACAGGCACGAAAGACCCATCATGAAATAGTTCAAAAGGTCCCAAAATAATGTTCAAACATGAAAACCTGAATGATATGATTTCCTCACTGTAACTTTGAAGAAAGTATCAGGAAAAGAAAATGTGGCATTTATGTATTAGAATTTGATACAGGGCTGTATCACCAACTAATTACTCTAACCCTGTCTCTGTCTCTTTGTGTGCATTTCTGTATGTTCGGGTGTGTGTGTGTGTGTGTGTGTGTGCATGTATTCATTTTTTTAATTTACACACATGGGTGTTTTGCCTTCAGGAATGTCTGTGTACCACGTGTAGGCCTGACACCTAGAGAGGCCAGAGAGCACTATATTGACTGGAACTGTAGTTATAGGTTGTTGCGAGATGCCAGTGGGTGCTGGGAACAGAACCCAGGTCCTCTGCAAAAGCAGCCAGTGCACTTACATGCTGAGCCATTTCTTCATAGGCACCTTCAGATCATTGTTTCTATGTGCCTGAGAAAGACAGCCCCAGCACCTACGATACTATTACACATTGTCCATCTGTGCAAGTCACTACATCCCCTTATATACCTATAGTCCCAGAGCTCAAATTAAAAATCCATCTCTGGGGATTGTGATGTAATGTAGCAGAGATATGGAGCCCTTGCTCAGCATACCCAAAGCCTTGAGATCCATCCCTAGTAACAGGGAAAAAAAATCATCTATGGTCTTTCCCTGGTGGCAAGAAAATATATTAGCTTTCTGCATTTGTCTTTTATCAGTTGGACAGGCAGCTCTGCATTAATTTCTATTACATGCTTTACTTAGTGTTTTTCAGCCTTTTGTTCATTATCGGTCTGCCCCCTACAGAGCCTTTCAAGGTATCTTCTAGCTTTTTATTCATAGCATTTGATACTGAGATATCCTAAATATTTTCTGTGTACTGCACATGCCTGTGCTATGCTAGGATGCTTGTTATCTATACATTTTAAATTAGAATTTTTTTTAAGACAGGGACCATAGATGCTGTGAGCTGTCCCTCTGTATCTACCCAGGCAATTCACTAAGAAACAGACAGTATTGAAAACTTGGACTCACAGAAACCCAAACTTACAACTCTAAGTCACAAAAACAAATGAAAGGGTCAAATTAGAAGAAATTCCCCAGACAGACCAACAGTAGTACAAACTACTGACTGTCCCAAAGAGCCAGAATGAGGGTTGAAAAGAAACATGGCTGATGCTCTAGAAGCTCCTGGCCAGCATTGAGAAGAGAAGCCCTTGGTGCGGGACTGGATGTCCAGTTAGCCAGGAAGGCATTATCTTTTGAACCCAGTCACTCACAGAAGGTCTTGAAAAATGTTTTAAAATGTGCTCCCAAACCAACTTCTAAAAACTCTAGAGTCTCAGAAATCTCATTAACAACTAAAAAGAAAAGAGAATGCGGTGGCCCCCATCTGGGAGAATGATGTCATCTATCTCCCAAAGAAAAGGCCACACTTTCCTTTGTGGAAGTCCATGGTGACATCACCTCCTGATCACATGCCACTTAGCTCTTCCCCTGCTGGTTCCCTAGCTAAAGAGCCTGCTGCCTTTGCAAATGTCACTCTCTGTTCACAAAGCTCCTTGACCTTGTTTGTATGCTCTAGCCCACTGCCAAGTGAGAGGAGGCCTGAGGGAGCCACAGGGGAAGGGAGGAGGGGTGTGTGCAGCTGACTGGGAGGCTTCTATTCACACAACTTATGGGAAGTTCTATATACCCTTCAACAGCCCAGACCGAGGCTCCCAGGATAGAATTCAGCTTCTGAACAATGCTGTCAATGCTGAATGCTGTGAACCGATTAGCCAGGCAGGGCGACTGTGGCCGTTTCTTTATTTCCAGGGTGGGATTCTCTTTGAAGATCTGCATAAAGGCACTGCAGTGTAGGTTTTATTTTGCATCTACAGAGCCACATTCAAAACGGACCCACAGAGAAAGCTTACTTGTAGACCCATTTTCTTGAAGTAAAGAGAAGATTTGTGCTGTTGACAAAAAAGGCACACTGGATAAACGGATTTATTTATCACTGAGCAAAATGAATGAAGTGTGTAGGGATTCCTGAGCCACAGTGCTCAGGATATGACGTCACTGCCAACCCCAGGCTCCGCAAGCAAGCATTTGCTGAGCTCTGATAGCATGTGTGGAAAGGAGACAGAGGGGAGAGGGCTTCATGTGATTGAATTCTGAGCAGAAACCGGAAGGGCAATGCAGAGACTCATCTTTAAATGTTGTCTGCTGATTCCCTGTACGCATTCATGTACACACAAACACACGTAAGAGTATCAGTTTTGCACGTGAAGACTGAGAGTCACATGCTACCAAATGAAGCTCAGTCATGGATGTGCAGCACAGAGCTGGGTAGCCCCACAGATGAGCAAGTAAGCCTGCAGCAAGCTTAGTTGGTGTGAGGATCCTACAGTGCTCACATGATGAAATGGGTTGACAACAACGCATTGCTTTAAAAGGACCCTGTTCAGTGGTGCATGACTCTGGTTAGTATACATTTTGTATTGCATCCTGTATTTTAAAACCCAGAGTTTATCATGCTGTATGAAGGACCTGCCCAGGGGAAAACACTGAGCGTTAATGTGAACTTCCCAGTCTCCTCTAGAGTTTTACTTTTTGATCTTGATTCTCTTGCTCCCCCCGATTCCTTGTGTCATGGGGTCTTTCCTTTCCCTTCCCCTATTTGACCAGATAGCACCTGCTTAATTCTCAGGTTTTAGTTCAGAGGTTACAGTTTTACAGAAGAAGCCTTCCCTGCCTGCCCACCCACCAGCTCACCTGCCCAACTGCCTCACTATCCGTCTGCTCCAATCCTATCCAATCTCTTTCTGTGTGTTTCCTCATCCCTAATAAGATTTGATTGTGCATATTCATTTGCATGCTTAATGCCTTCCCTTTACTGCAGAGGATGTGGAAACTAAACCATTTCAGTGTCCCAAGTCAGAGCATGTGTCCCTAGTCGGAGCTTGCTATCCGGTACGGACACATTAAGCCTGTAGCTTTAATAAACAGAGGAAGGGCAGCTTAGACTTTAGTCTTCCTCTAACTACTAATCAGGGTACCATTCACAGTAAAGACCTTCTGCCTGATGCTTTCTCTGTTGCTCTGTTGACTCCTCCTCTCAAGCCATCTCTTTACATAGTTTAGCTATAGAACATAAGATGAACTAGTCTAGCATATCATGCCATAGCAATTCATTTTATATTGATTTGAACTACTCATGATCTCCTTCCGGAAGATGACTGTCAGGTACCATTTACATACAGTAGACAGTACAGAGTTAACAAAAAGTTTCTCTTTAAAGTTGTGTCCTAATTAGTAAAATATTGTTGCATAACTTTGGCTCTGAATTTAGCAAATTTCCAGCACATGGGGAAAAATTTTGCAATCGTAAACAGGAAAAGAGAATAGACAGAGGGTGCCTTTGACTCTCTTGAAAGAAGACATATTCCAAAAAGAAGTGAAAGAAAAATCTTGGCTCAACAAAACCTTTCAACAGAGGTCTTGGCATGTTGCCTAGACGAACCCAGATATACAGTACGTTGAGTGTACTGAGTGTACGCCGCAATGACCATCCAGTCAAGCACGCTCTTTAGGGTAGCCTCCAGCCAGAATGGCTAGAACAGTCTGGGGGGGGGGGGGAGGGTGAGTAGCCTCTTGAATAAAGAGATCAGCTATCAAAAGGACTGCCAGCATCTCTTCAATCTTCAACCTGACTGGACGGGATTAAAAATGGCAGTGGTCAAACGACCAATAGAATTCCATCGCTCAAGATTCTCGCGTGTTTAATCTCCTACACAATTCCTACGTGTACCTAACACTGAGGACCACATTCTGAAGCCTTTAGCTCAAGACACTTTCCATGTCTAGGCCCTTTTGATCTTTGAATCAGAAAGTTGCCTCTTTCAGGGACGCTTGCTGCCCTCCGGGTGCCATTTAAACCTACTTAGGACAGTAC
Organism: Micromys minutus; assembly: GCF_963924665.1. Taxonomy (NCBI): domain Eukaryota; kingdom Metazoa; phylum Chordata; class Mammalia; order Rodentia; family Muridae; genus Micromys; species Micromys minutus. The sequence continues at coordinate 48,527,069 of NC_137975.1, read as the reverse complement.
ATGATTTGAACTCCTTAGCAGGATTCTCTGGGTTCTGGAAATTCTGCCTTTCTACCATTTTATTTTACCAAGTACAATGCCATTTTTTCTTGCTCCTAAAATTGAGTTATGTGTAATAGTAACCTTATTGTCCACAGTGAGTGTCTTAGAAATTCCAGTTGATGTACCTCACTATTCTGTATTTACAAGATTTGCCAATGAGGGCTAAGAATGTAACTCATCACTGGAGTGCTTGCCTAGCATGTGTGAGGCCCTGATTTGGATTCCTGGGCATCACAGACAACAATAACCAGGAGAAACTTAGTTGTTCTGTGGATATAAACAACTGATAAACACTGCTCTCAAGAGTATTCACAGGCGCCAACAGTTTGGGCTATTTCTCAAAACTTTCCTGTTTGTTCTCTGTCTTTCTAGACCATCTCTAGATTACTTAGAATCACAATACTGCTGAACAGCAGAACACTGAAAAAAAATAAACAATATACTGGGGAGAGATCTCCAAATCCTTTTATTAATCAGCTAATAAAATGATCTGTAAGTTTAAAACTCACGTGATGAAGAGAAACGTCCAGAAATTCTACAAGATTGACCACCGTTTCTCATTTACTCTTGAGAATCATAATCTGTATTTCAAGTAACTAGTAGCCCTATGGCTTGCCATTGAATGTTTAAATATGGAGAAGTCTCCATTCAGATTTAAATATATATATGTATATGTGTGTGTGTGTGTGTGTGTGTGTGTGTGTGTGTGTATACATATACTCAACCCACAGTGCACAATATCAAAAGAGTGTCCACTGTTCTTACAGAGATAATTCATACCTCCAAATGATTGAAAGTGATAACCAATCAGGAGAATACATATTTTGAAATTTTAATTTCATATGACATACTTGTTGCTACTTTATAAAATAGGCTTTATATTCAACAAGTTTACCAACTGTAGATTACCTAAGCGTTTTGAGCAAGTTTAAAGTAGGTTAGGCTAATAATAATATTTAAGTTAGACACATGACATGACTAGATACTTTCACTTTATAGTGGGCTCATTGGTACATCGCTCCATCATAAATGGAAAGGTTTTTATCCTGATAAATAAGAGATCTACAGTTAAGAAGTCTTTGAGATTTACATGGGAGGGAGGTAATGCCAATAAATCTTAAGTCTTAAATGCTCATGTGTTTGCTTCTGTACCTTTGATTCGTGTCCCACCCCACCCCACCCCTGCTCTTGCTCAATCTCCCTCATACGTACATCTCACACTCCCACTCTATCTGTTTTTGTGTGCATCTACATGTGCAGACTCATGCCAGAGATGTATAGACACTGTACATTTGTAGGTAGAGGTCTGAGAACAATGTTGAGTATTGGTCCTTAGGGACTTTCCACCTTTTGTTTAAGGCAAAGTCTCCCATGGATCTAAAACTCTTTCAAATAGAATAGCCAAGTTGGTAAGTCAGCACCATGATTCTGCTGGTCCTCATCTCCCATCTTTTCAATGATGCCTTTATAGGAGCACATTACTGGTCATGGCTGGGGTTCAGTGATTTAACTAGATTCTCATAGTTGTCAGGAAAATTCTTTACTGACTGAGACATCTCACCAGCCTTTACCACTGATTTTAGCAGGATTGTAATTTAGGTATCTGTTAGTTTTTTGGTCTACCACTGCAGCTCTATCTCTCCTCTGTCTATTGAGTTCTAACACTATGTCTGACTGGTTGAGAACTGTAGATGTAGGGTAGGGGTTAAGAATTTGTCTTTCTGAAAAGTTCCTGTGCTACTGCTGTTACTGGGAACCACATTTTAAAAACCATTGCTCTGGGACCATCAGCCTGTAGATTGACCCACAGTAGATAAATTTTGAAGTCTCATGACTCTTATTAATAACAAGTTTTAGAGAAGTAATTATTTCCACCTGCTCCTCAACCACTGGTTTGTAGGTGGTCTTCAGTATGTTCCTACTCTGTTTAGCAGACACAAGGCACAATCCTGGATTCTTGCATTCAATTCAAATGATCTGTTCCCACAATTTCTCTCAGCCCAGTCCTTTCTTTCTCTGACCTTTCTGACTCCCATTCTTTATATTGGCCTGGCCATTCTTTCTCTGACAAATTCAAGGTGAGCCTTGGGTATCTATCTGTTCTATGACACTTGTGACACTCACATGTCACCACCATGTAGTGTGTCTGTTCTAAAGCAGATTATTGCTCCATCTGCTCAAGCCGTTACCCAAATCTCTTCTACTTTAACTTCATTTCTTCTTGAACTCCAGCAAAATTTATCTCCTGGAATTCCACAGACGTTCTGGTAAGTTCTCTAAGGCCTAGCTCTAGGTTACTACTTCATTTTCGTTACTTGCTGAGGCCACTATTTCCATGGATATAATCAATAAGGAAAGAATTCTTCACCAAATAACAATTATTAATACAACAAAGATCAGCGAGAGGCTTACCGTGAGTGAACCACTGCATCCTAAATCCTTTCTCCCCAGTACCAACTCCATCTGTATGGAACAGTACATGAAGTTTGGAACCCGTTGTAGCTCCTGATGGGGGACTATTATTTCCACAGTAGCGTCCCATCCTTTGTGGTCCATCATAGAGCTGAAATCAAAGAGACATTTCCCTGAGTGAAACATTGCTCATGTTTTTAGTTTATGTGTTTGTTTGTTTTCAGGGAAAGGACCTTTCTCTTTCTACTTAGGAGAAAAGAATGTCTCAAATGTGACCTCCTCACATGGCAGGCCACCAGATTGCCTCTGAGTCACCCAGCAGCCCACCTGTATCACTTCATTCCAGTTACCTTGGGATGAGCTGCCTGTAATAACAAAGTGGAATAACAAATCAGGAAATACGCACATAGAATTCCTGGACTATTGTTTTTGTTGTGGTTGTTTTTTTGTTTTGTTTGAGAATCTCTCCATACAGCCGTGGCTGACCCAGAACTCACTCTGTAGACCAAGCTGGCTTTACACTCAGAGATCCACCTGCCTCTGCCTTCCAACTGCTGGGATTAAAGGCCACTATGCCTGGTCTCTGATTGTTCTTACAGGCTGTCTTGTCCCAGTGTGGTTCTTCCCCTCTCCTGTGTTCACCAAGCAATCCTATCGCTTTACCACCCTCGGCTTTTTTCCTCACTGTTTAGTGGCTATACATTCTGTACACCTGTGAATACATAATATGGAATCAGCGATTTTCAAACTGATCATAAGTTATTGTATGTACTAAATGTGATAATACATCGACTCAGCTATAAAAACCTTATATCCGGATTTTGCATAGTGTTCCCGTGGAACCTTTCCTAATTGCAATGATTAGATGTGAGGTTTTCCACTTTTGAACGAACCATCTTGCCCCTTTGGGCCTTTTCCTTTGGCTTGTTTTGAGACAGGGTCTCACTCTGCAGCCTAGGTAGGCTTGAAAATTACTATGCAAGCAATCATGGCTTAACCTTATAGCAATTTACCTGCCTTAGCTTCCCGTGTACTGGCTTTTCAGCGTTGAGCCACTATGCCTAGTGACTCTCAGCTCTTCACTGTGTCACTAGGCATCTGTACCATGCCTAGTGACTCTCATCTCTTCACTGTGTCACTAGGCATCTCTCACATCCACTCCCTTCCTAGTGATACACACAGCATCCCTTTACCCCTATGACTGCAAGTTTCCTAAGGGCATAGGCCACTCCTGGGTTTCCTGTTCCTCACTGTTAAGAGCAGAGCCCTCTGAGGGCAGGATTCCATAGAGCACCAGTGAATGGACACTTTGGTTTCTGCCACGAGCACATTTACTCTAAGGACATCATCTGTCCTACTACTTCTGTATAGTTAGGTAAGGATTTGCATCACACAATTGCAAGTATCAGTCCAATCATTTTCTGCAGTAAAAGATTTGAATCACTTTGTGGTCATCCTGTATAGTGGGCACCTGGATGTTGTCTTGTTCAAGCTCATAATGAATTTCAGATTTCTCAATGTCGACCTGCCTCATCAAATTCTCAGTTGCTCATCCTGCAAGTGGGATGTAGGCATGACCACTGGGGATTTAAAATGAGAAGCAGAGTCCAATATGCCAATCACTGCTTGGTACAAAATCCATGTTTTTTTTTAAGTAAATGGATCATGATAGAATTCATTTTTTCAGGTTCATTGCCTTACCTCTCTTGTTTCTGTTTTATAAATACTCTTGCTTAAAAACATGTATTTCTTGTCAGGTTTCTAGCATTGGCTGGTTTTATATCAACTTCATAAAACCTTGAGACATTTGGGAAGATGGATCCTCAATTTAAAATGTTCTTTCCAGATTGGCTTCTGGGTAAGGCCATGGAGCATTATCTTAATTAATGACTGATGTGGGAGGGAGCTCATGGTGGGCAGTGCTACTCCTAGGCTGGTGGTCCTCGACACTATTAGAAATATGGTTAATAGAGCCATGAAAAGCAAGCTAATAAGCAGCACTCCTTATGGCCCTGCTTCCTATTCCTGCCTCCAGTTTTCTGCCTCCAGGTTCCTGCCTCCAGGTTCCTGCCTCCAGGTTCCTGCCTTGACCTCCCTCAGTGATGGACTGTGTGATGTGTAACTGCAAACTTTTTAAAAAATAAATGACTCTTTCATTCCTGAGTTGTTTTAGGACATGGTGTTTTGTTGCAGTAATAAAAAGTTTGATAACACTTCATGTTGACCGAAGCCAGGCAAAGGAGAGAGAATTAAAGAAAGAAGAGAAAAGGGAAAGAAACAAACAAAGGAAACAAACACAATAAGAAAATCAGAAGAGACAAGAGCCAAGGCCCTTCCCTCAAGTCTTAGGCTCTATCACCTTCTCAATCTGGGTGTAGAGGCATGACGGAGCCAGGCTATGCCATGACTGCTCCCAGGGTGTGCTGTGAGTGCTCCCAGGTAGTACCAGGAGTGCTCCGGAATCATTGTCTCATAGCAGAGTGTTTGTCTCAGTTTCAAGATTTTCATCTGTTTTGTTGCAAGAAGTCTACTTTGAAACTAAGTAAAAAATAAATGCTGTCACCAAATACTGAACTAGTAAGCAAGTCTTTCAGCTTAAGTCTTAAAACACAAGATTCTAACTTTGGGTTGTTGTTTAGTGACCAAAGCTGAAATTACTTAATCTTTAACTTACTTAAGGTGAGCACCTTTTTAAGCACCCTCTAGCTAATGGATGGTAGTAAGCAACAGGTAGCAGTGATGTGGGGACCACAGTCTGATTCTACACGTCATTATATGTTATAATACATTATAAAGCACTTTTTTCTACCCAGCTCAACAAGGTTAAGAGTTGTGACAGTTTAAATGATGTAGACAGTATTTTTTTATTCCCTCTAATAGGGTCTTTTCCACTAAAGAAGAGCCCCTAAATATCAGAAGCCAGTGATCTGAAGGGCCCCTAGATGCCAGAAGCCAGTGGTCTTAAAATAGCACATTGTAAGTGAGACTGGGCAGGGTAGTTAGACAAAAAAGATGGGCTTGTGGGAACACTGAGAAATAATAACTAAATGTTCTTATCTTTTGGGAAGAATGAAATGATGCATTAAAATAAACATTAAGTGGACATATTTGAAAATGCTTAAATAAAACGTCAAATAAATTAATGAATTAATTACTGCCCATCAATACATCTACCAGAAAAAGGGGCAACAACACACCCGCTCCTTCAGTCTTATGTCCTTTTAACATTTACATTTAATTAAACTGGGTTTTTGTTTGTTAGTCTATCTTCACAGAGATGGCTAGTGTCACCTCCACAATTCACGCCGGAGTAAACTAACCACACAAAAAGTAACAGTCATTTTTCAAAGAATACAAACACCGGTCACCGTGGAAACCAGGGGTGCCCTTCTGCTCTGGATTCTGTTTTCAAGCAGAATGTTAACCGCAGGACATTCCAGCCGTGACTCATAGGCACGACCAGAAAGCTTTCTGGTTTGGGTCTGTTAAAGCTGTGATTTCTGCTCTCAGCAAGCCTGGGATCTATCTACTCCACAGAACCATCGAGAAGGTCTGAACTCATTTAAAGGAAATAAGAAACTACAGATGAGATTTTATCACCTTGATTATGATTTCTAGTTTGTGTCACTGCAGGTCTTTTTAAAAATAAAATATTTGAAATGCTTCTCACTTTGCCATGTTAGCCATCAAACACACCTCAAATGGATACTGTGTATCATATGACCTTTTGTGTTCAATCTTGTGAGTTTGTCTCTTAGGAGCACAATTCATGTATGATGCTTGTCATTCAAGTGTTTCTCACCTTCACCACAACAAAAACATCTCAGTCCTTCTCAGGACACACAGGAAAGGAATTTACTTTCCAAAATGCTGGGATACTTGGTTACTTCCTATGTGTTTGGCTGATGCAAATAAATACAGAAACCATTATAACTTCTGACTTTAATTACAATATGAAATGATTCATGGGTCCTTCTCAATATTAAGGGCCCTGGAGATTAAATACCACGGGCATTCCTCTACACTGGGGCATCAAGCCTCAAAGGACCAAGGGCCTCTGTCTCCCATTGATGCCTCACAAGGCCTTCCTCTGCTACGTATGCCACTGGATGCTTCAGTCCTTCTTAGAAGGGAAAACAAAATACTCACAGGAGGAAACACAGAGACAAAGTGTGGAGCAGAGGCTGAAGAAAAGAAAATCCTGAGACTGCCCCACCTGGGAATCCATTTCATATGCAGTCACCAAATCCAGACACTATCGTGGATGTCAAGAAGTGCATGCTGACAGGAGCCTGATACAGCTGTCTCCTGAGAGGCTCTGCCAGAGCCTGACAAATACAGAGGCAGATGCTCACAGCCAACCATTGGACTGAGAACAGGGTCCCCAATGGAGGAGTTAGAGAAAGGACTGAAGAAACACAGTCTTTTAGAAGTTACGTTACATCTTGAATGTGAACTCTTTTTCTGAATATGCAAGTCTGGTATCACATGGTACTTACAGCTTTGTACATGACAAAACTACATGGTGACATGGTAGAGTGTGTTTGAAAAGTTCTTCTAAATTTTGGTCTGATATAAAGGGAACTCCTTTTTTTAAACTAAAGAAACCACCCAGAAGTATCTTTGTGCAATGAAATATGGTCTAGACAGCTGCTGCTGACTCACACTAAACACTTTACAGAATGATCACTGGCTGAGCAGGCAGGGAAGAAATGAATCAAGCCCAGAGATGGAGGAGAGCCCTTGCTTGCATCCCGTTGCTGGGGTAACCTTGGTCTGAGTTGTGAATGCAGCCATCCTGACATTCTGTGTGGAGAGCCAAACACAAATCACCATGAGTGTGGGGAGGGATGTTAAGTGTATGTGCAGGAGGTGAAGTGTGGTCCATCTTGGTAGAGGATAGCCCAACAAGAGAGAGGCCATCAGAAGCTGCTGAGGCAAACATGGTGAGGCGAAAAGGGGCTGCATGAGCTGAAGTGAATGTGCTTTTCCTTATTTTAGTGAGCTTTCTCCTCACTGTCTTTCTGGGCTGTGGCTCAAGCTGCTTAAGGTCTGAAACACAAGGGGGCAGGAGATGCTGAATTCTTGAAACACCTGTTTATCCCTCCCAGAAAACCACAATTGCAGAATGCCTATGGTACGGACTCATTATCTTTCCGGCGCTGTAGATGAAGCCGGGACATTGTGTAGGCTGTGAAGGAACTCCACCCATGAGCTATAGCCCATGCACAAGATTCATCCTAATGGACGTTGTTAAGTTTTACACACATTGTCTTAGTAAGAAGCATGAGACCTTTATAGGTCACTTTAAAATGTACAGGTTTTGGAATACTTCTGTAATTCTGCCAGATAAAAACCACAGAGTAAGATACCGATATGGAGTTGTCATTAGGAACAGTGTGGAATCTGTCGATGAATTGCAGAAGGGAAAGGAGCCAAATGTTGCTGAAGGCTGAGAGTGTAGGATACACAACACAGTTCTCCACCACGGCTCTGTGGGGCCGTAGTGCCTCTCCCCACTAAACATGCAGCCATTCTCCCACAGCACACTGGCATCAGGAACTCACATACATGTCCTCACTACAGGAAAAGCCACAATGCCACGTGCTGTCAGGGTGGGGCAGGGTATGTGAGATGCCCGTCTAAAGTCAGTGGTTACTCATAATGTCGGGCTTTGCACGCCAGCAACAGACCAGCAGATGACCACATTCTGAGTTATTCTGAGTTATTTTGTATCGCTTTGAATTAGGGGTTGATCTCAGATCCAGATGGCACAGTGGCCTCTCGGGGGCTGGCTGTTCGTGGTCTGTGGGCTGGATGCTCGAAGTTCGCTCTTACTGCCTTCATGGTTTTAAGCCCTGGTTTCTGAGGACTGCTTACATCAGGAGGCACAAAGGCTGATTTTGCTCATCTTGTCTTTTGTTTTGCTTTGTTTTATTTTTTTTAATCAGTGCATTACCATGGATGTAGGCTAACATGTAACTACAAAGATGATTATCTCAGAAAGGTTTCTAAATGTCTCACAGAGGCTGTGCTGTGGCAATGGGAATGAGAACCTGAAAAGAACACACATTATAGATTATATGTGCCCCATAAAAAATGTCATCACTGGGGAGAATGCATGGATAATCTTCAAATTCTAAAATAAAATAAACATAAAAAGAACGGGAAATGAATACCACTAAATATTATTAGTAGCAGTGCGATTTAACTTTTTTGTTTTGTTTCCTCTAGGTTCTTCTATGTTTTCCCAATCTCCTGAAGTAAATATGTGTTCTCTTTTTATTAAATAAATTTATTTTAATATATTATCTCTGCAGAACTATTGACACCCTAATATAAATATAACTTAGCAATATTTTCCCTACATTAGAATTAAGCGCTCCAGATTTCCAGACACTCAGCTGGCCCACTAAAACTCTTCTGCTATTTCTATATCTCTTCTCTTTGCTCAGAATCAAACCAACATTTGTCTTAAAATGTTACTCCAGAAATTTGTTCCAGCATTATTTTCAAATCATTTTAATCCTGAGCATATTCTTTTTCATGGTCATTATTATTAATTATTCTAATTCTTTTTAAAAATTATGTCTCTAGTAGTCCAGGGACATCTGTAAATATTGGATTTTATTACCACTGATGGAACAGTGAAGGCCTAGTCCTTCCCCAGGGAGAAGGGAAAGACTTTGAGATCCAAGAACACTCTCCTGTGGCTATGTAAGTGGTTAGTTCCATGAGCTGCAGTCTTCAATTGTCTTGCCATAGTGAAACACTAAGTGTTTAAATATATATTACCATGCCTTCTGCTGCAGATAGACCCTGGGACAGAGAAAAGCCTACTTCACAGAGCAAAATAAAATCATGGAGCCTTGAGCCTTAGAGACTTATAGCGCTTGCACCTGCTAAATAAGACCTAAAATTAAAGTGTTTTTAATATGCAAAATGAAAGAAGAGGGGAGCTATAAAAAAGTGGCCCACAAGATAAATCAAAATGAATATGAAAATGCAGTGATTATTTTGCAGACCAACTTAAAAGGCTAATATATGTAGGTATGTATGTATGTATGTATGTATGTATGTATGTATGTATGTATGCATGTATGTATGTATATAATGTCTCTAATGTTGCAATTAGAAATCTTCCCCATTAAAAAAAAACTTAAACCAGATTCCATATTTGGATTCATGAGATTTAAAACTTAACCTTGTGACCAGCATTTCCTATTGGTGTAGTGTGCCTGTATGCACAGTCCTCCCTGTGCAGTGTGCCTGTACCCATGGTCCTCCCTGTGATTTAAAAAAAAAAAAATCACATTTTACCCAGACAATTTTGGAGTCAATATTTTGTGTAAGATGCATCTTGATCTGCTTAATGACAAAAGAGAGTTCAGCTACATTGCTATCCTTTTCAAAGTTCTGAATGTAGATTATCCCATTCTCCCAGCCATTATCAAGACAAATATCCGGACTCTAGAATGTACCTAAACTCACTCGAGAGTGACAGTTACTCTACTATAAGCAGGGCTCTAAGCAGATTGCTAAAGTTCTGGACACCAACTTCCCCTGAAGGACAGTTCCAGGAAGCATGACTCATCTGCTCAGGAAGTGAGCAAGGAGGGGCTCCCTGATCAAAGAATGAGACACACTGTGGCTCACACACACAGAACCTCTTTTGCTTCTCTGCTTTGTTCTAACCAGGAAGGGAAATTTTAATTACCAGGCTGCTCAGATTCAGACAGAGGAGCCCTGTGGCTTTTGGAAGGAGGCTGAGAGGCAGAGGGAAGAAGCTCTGGTGTCCACATATGGGGACACTCTGTGTACAACTCTGTTAATCGTAGTGAGGAAAACTTTATTGTAGACTATAGCTTGTGCAATGGGTATGTAAGTATTTATGCGTAGAGGGTGTTTTCTCGAGCAGGTGGGTCTAAGCACACATGTGTGCTGCCCTGTGAAGGTCAGAGATCAACAATGGGTGTCTTCAGTTACTCTCTATTCTGTTTTTTTAAGACAAAGTTTCTCTCCAATTTAACTAGGTTGGCTGGCCAGATCCAGGGATCCTCCTGTTTCCACACCCCTACCCTGAGTCCTGGGGCTACAGAGATGTACAGTGTACTATCACAGCAGCTTTTTACAGAGGAGTCTGCATGCAGATCCTCACGCTCGTATGGCCAATACTTTAGTAGCCAAAACTACTCCCCAGGTCTCAAATATAGCTTTTGACTTAGCACAGAAGGCTCTAAGAGCTGAGTAGTCATCTGTGAAATTCTGTTCATGCTAAAAGAATAATGCACTGTTTATGGGCACATGTTATGTGCTGGGCCTTAGTGGGGGTCAAAATGCCTAGCAACTCTGCAATGACGTCAGCCCTGCCATCTCCAGTGTGGAGCTCTACAGACTGAGGTGGGTGTAGGTGTAATTCATGCAAAGTCATAAAAATCATCAACTATTCAAGGAAAAATGTGAATTCGCTTCACCAGAATTTTCTTTCTAAAAAAACAACAATTATTAAGTTGTAGCGAATATACTCATCTGCTGCCAATGGGTTATAGAGAACCACAGAACAGCTTTGAAAGGTGTAATGACAGTTCCCAAACCTTTGGTGTGTCTATGGAACCTCTCCTTCATTCTGTTTCCTCACAGAGCTTCGGTTAACTCCGTGGCTTAGAATACGGGTGTTGTCATTTCTCATTTATAATTTGTGGAATGTGCCAAGATGCATTAAGGAAGCTGGATGCAGACAGACGGCAGTTAGAAAGGAAGAATCCGGAAGGAGGGACGACTCACTCCCTCTGCCTGCAGGATAGATGTACTCTGAACTACTGTGTCTGTTCAGGAGCTCGGCTACCATTAGTGCCACTAACAGCAGTGAGTGTGTGCTTGCTATGCGCCGGGCTCTGTTCTCATTCTTAATGCTTATTAGCTCATTTACTTTGATGGTTCCATCTTACCGAGGGAAATGATGCGCACTGAACAGCCCACCCAAGGTTATGCAAGCTTCGGTTTAGATTCAGGCTCACTGGCTCTAGAGTCTTCCTTCTGAAATGGCCCGATCTACTGAGCAGCATAGGAAGACTGAGCAGGACAGCAATGGAGCCTGAGACCTGTGGTCACTTCCAGCCAGGGAATATTTAAGGACCGGTAAGCTTTATTCTTACCACCCACAGCTACTGTCAAGCTCAACTGATTTGATGAAAGCCTACTTAAGCAGATTTGATTCTAATGATGGGCTCTTCAACAACACAAGAAAGCAATATCATTTCCAATGATATTTTTCATGGAGAACTAAAGGCTACTCACAGATTGAAACTAGGATTTCTGGATCCTGAGAGACTGTTCTGGAATCCTGCATGAAAGCAGTTATATGGCCATGTGACAAGCACTTATGTGCACATACAAACATCCCTTTTCACTTCCCTTACTGGGGTTATATTAAAAAAAAAAAACTTTAACTGGATTAAAAACTTTCATCTTTAAACAGATTCCAAGAGAGAAAGAGAAGTCAGCATCCTAACCAGAGCTGCACATGTGGAATAAGGGGATGTGGAAGTCAAAGGCCACCCACGGTGAGCTGTGGGTGCTGCTGAAGAAAGAGCCCAGCTCTCTGCCTGGGGCAGGAAGACAGATATCAACAGGCTCAGTTGCTGGTCAGCTGGAGAAACACAGATGGCATTTTCAAGAGAGGAGTAAGTACTGTAATAGGGGTAAAAACCATCTTCCTGAAATGTCCTGAGAAGGCTTGGAGTGGCCAAGGATGATTGTTAAGCTCTCTCCAGGAGTCTGGAAGAAGGGTCAAGAGAGCGATTCTCGAATGTTCTTAAAATTCCTGTTTAAACATTCTTTCTCCACAACAATGCGAGGCTTGGCCCCATCTCTTCTACTTTCCACATAAGCCTCTTAATGGGTCTCCATATTACTTGATCCAGAATCATCTTTTAAAAAAATATGGATCTGAAAACAGCATGGTGGAACTTGCCTGCAATCTCAACACTCATCAGGCTGAGACAAGAGAATTAGGAGTTTAAAGCCAATCCTGGTTCAAAACAAAAACAAAAACAAAACAAACAAAACAAAAATAAAACAACAAAAACCCTATACATGTTCATTTAAGTGAAATATTACACTATGAAAAGTACCTATTTGATTATGCTGTTTCTTTGATCTGTCCCTTGAGAAACTTACTGTTCTGAAAAGGAACACTGAAATTCATGACCTTCCTACTGACACCCTGGAAGTCTCTTGTGGTCCACCTTCAGGTCTGCAGACCCAGCTTTCCCTTGTCCATCTTCAACCTTTCTGATATCCGGGTATCTTTTCCCCCAGGTTTACCTTCTCGAGTCATCAGAAGAACTAGATTGCTTCCCTATCTGATGCCTTCAGAGCACCTGTCAGCTTCCCCTCTTAATAGATAACAAAGTCCATGGTAGAATGTTCATTGTATGATATGCTAGCACCTGTTTCATCTACTGTGACATAAAAAACTAAAGAACACAGTTCATTTCCACAGTCTAGGTGTCTAAAATATATTCTACTGTCTGGATGGTGAACAGTAGGCTACTGATAACCTAAAGAAGCAATTGACCAGCCATCCTAAATTGTGTTTAACTCAGCATTTCCCTCATTCAGTACAACTCGAGACTTGTTTGTGAATCATCCCTCAATGTCTGCGGCGTATAGCAACGTGGTTACCCTGAACAGACCTCCCTGTTGTCTGTGTTCATGAATCGCTATATAGAAAGCTAAGAATCAGTGTTATGACTCTGATGGGACTGAGCAATAGTTTTGCATGAAGCATTAGCAACTGTGTTTGAGTTCTCCACAAAACCCAACTAGCACTGTGTTGGGTGATTACGATACCATGTGGTCGACACATGGGATCGGGGGAAATAGCTCAGGATATAGATGTAAGGATTATGGTGCCAAAATGGAGAATTCAGGGACCCTGGTAATGGGTTTGTTAATCCATTTATTTGAAATGCATTATTTTGCCATTGAAAGATTCTGTAGTGTAGTGGTGGTTTTGCAATTAAAAAGAGGATGTGAGAATAACATATATAATGATATAAACATCTGGAGAGCAGGATGACATCAGTACTGGATTTGGCAAGAGATGAAACAGATTTTACACACTAGAAAAAATGCATTTGACTGAAGGCCCTGACATAATCAGGAAGAACTAGAAACTTCCTTAAGTTGAAAAGGGAAAAGGACAGAAGGGGTTGAAAGGATGGGATGGAAGAGTGTGCAGGCTAGTTTTATGTCAATTTGACTCAAGCTAGCGTCATCTGAAACAATGAAACATCAGTTGAGAAAATGTGGCTGTAAGATCCAGCTGTTCGGCATTTTCTTAGTTAGTGATTGATGGGAGAGGGCCCAGCCCATTGTGGGTGGGACCATCCTGGTAGTGGGTTTGGCCTAATGCTGTTTGTATTCTATTGCTAATTTGGGTACCCCAAAATTGTTTGCATGAGAGAATCTACCCCTTGTAGCTATGGGAAAGTCAGATTCATTGTAAAGAGAAATATTTATTGTATACAAAGCTTGATACTAAGATACCTAACAGAACACTTGTAACTTTCCAATAGAGCTTTGAAATGAAGATATTACCATCAGTGATGGTTGAACCAGGCTACAGACAATGCTGCCCAAAGGCATGTGGAACCGGGCTAGACTCCTCCTGGGTTCTGGTGAAGTCCGAGATAGAGTTTTGGAAAATGCTTCTCTATCTAATGGGATTCCTAGTTGATTTTGGACTGCAGCTAGATTTAATAGCTAGTTTTAACTGCTATATTTTTAAATCAGTAGAGGCAATTTTTGAAAGTTCTATTATTTATCAATCATCTGATCTATTTATCAATCATCAACTTATGTGTGTGTGTGTGTGTGTGTGTGTGTGTGTGTGTGTGTGTGTGTGTGTGTGTGTGTACTCTGAGAACCCTGGAAGTGGCCAAAAGAGAATATCTGGCATCTTTATCATTCTCTGCCTTTCTTTTTTTTTCCCCCAGAGTCTCTCCTCAAACCTGAGGTTCATGTTTTTCTTAGCTAGTCTGGAAGATAGCAATCTGCGCCAGCAAGCCCTCCATCTTTCCTTCCCATAGGATTACAGTTACCCTGTTGGATCTGAAAAGCACTGGCCCTCATGTTTATGCCACGAGTGTTCTTAACTACCAAGCCAACTCTCTAATTTCTAGACTGCAGTCTTTACAAAGAAAAAATGTCAACACCACACGGGCGCGTTCACATGATCTGCAGAAATGGTAACTGGAAGTTCGATCAACCACGTGGGCCCTGTTATATGTCATGTTTTCACAAAACTATAGATTTTGTAGAATCATTTCTGTAGTTATTTCTCAGAAATGAAAAGTACTATTGTGAACTTATTGTAATGCTGGAAAATGAGTGGTTATTGTGGAAGTGACCAAATGCTTGGGCCAAGTGGTAAACTGACCCAAAGAACTGAGTCAGCTGAACATGCCCATCATGAACCTAAGATGTAGGTGACTGAGATTTCAAAGTGAGCCAGGAGACGATCTCAACATAGGTCAAGAAAGAAAGAAAATTTCTTTAAAAATGTTTAAAGGGGAGAAAAAGGAAAGGAAAACAAAGTTTCAGATAAGAGATAGATTATTAAAAATAAATTATGCTATGAATCAGAAGTAACAAAAAGGAAACTTCTCAAGGAAGCAACCTAGGAAGCTCTCTGACTATCCTATTAGGATGTGTACAAACCAGCTAAACTCCGGGGTATAACATAACTAGGGAAAGCGTTCTAATTTTTAAAGCTATGGTTGGCGGAAGATGTAAGTAGATGACTGAGTTGGTGGTAGATACCTTCAGAAGAAGAAGAACTTGACACAGAGAAGGTAGAGGAGAGTTCGATCCCGAGACTGGAGGAAGAAACATAGACATGTTCAGCAGATAGGCCGGCTACTTGAACTGAGTCTTTTCAGGAATGAGTGAACCCTATCTTTGTAGTAGCTACTCACACAGAAAGAATGGCATCTTGGTGACCGGTTGTTGTACAATATTTTAGAATGACAGCGGAATCATGACCCTGCTCACAGCTTTCGCTTACAGACACCAGTGTGAGAAGGGCTGGCCGTACCACTTCAAGGGTTGCCCTGTACAAGCAGGCTAGATCCTCACCTTTGCTACTTCCTAACCACTGAACCACTGATATCAAGTGCCTGAAGTTCATGCCCCATGCACAAGCATGGCTTTAGTGGCCATGGTGACGCTGCAGTAACAGGGACAAGGAAACTCTCCGGAGCCTCTGGAGAAAAGACTCCATGGAAACAGCCATGAGGAAGCAGCAGATCTTCACAAGAGGGTGAAGGCCAGGGAGTTCACTCCTGGGCCTTTCCTGGATTCTTGGCCTCTCCTGTGTGGTCCATGCCTCTCACAACAGCAAGCCCACAGCAAACACTAAAACACGCCCTGACTATAAGGCGGAAAAGTGAACGCTAGGAGAACCACGTAAGTTATGTAGTTGTAAGTTGCCTTTCAGTTGGCAAAATCTAGAAAAGTTCTGTTCTGACATTTCATAATGAGTTGGGAGTGACATGAATTTCAGCCAAAATTCTAAATTAGACACTGAAAGGAATTTTAGGACGTACAAGAAATTGTGGTTGCAGAAGAAGACTACCATGGGGACTCCACAGTAAAACAGCCCAATGCCTCTTTACAACAATGTCACAAGCATAGATGTGAGGGACCCAAGAGCATCCCCTCATGCCTTCTGTGAAGGTGGCAGAAAGTTATGTCATGGCATCTACAGTGTGTGAAGAAGGGTCACTGCCAATGGCACTGGTACAAGGAGCAGTGTCTGGTGTTCCGCCTGCCCGACTCTTAGTACTATTATGTTTAGTTGTGAGAAGCCCACATCTACAACTTTTCTCCACCTATAGAATGAGAACAATGTTTCCTGTGTCACCTAGCTATAATATATGCTTAGCAATGATGCTAGATATTAGCTATTGTTATTTCCTGGATGTTAAAATGAAAATATTTCCTAAATATTCAGAAATAAATCATTTAACCTAAAACCACCGTAAGAGAATATTTAAAACAGGTGCAATCCTGTGGGATTTTTATTATCAGTTGTGTTTGTAGAAGTTTTGTGCTTATTCATAACAGATAATGAATAATGTTCTAAAGACTATTTGCCTCCTGCTATTCCCCAGCATGGCCTCGCTTGGTCATGCTCATCTTTAAGTGAACTGTGTCCATCCTCACCACCCCCTCTGATGGCAATCTCTTTCACCTTCCATTACCCTCTCTTTGTTTCACAGAGACAACCCCTTTCTCTGGCTTTTCTCTCACTCACATGCCCCTATTGACCTAACACCTGCCACTGGCTTTATACATAGGTGTCGCTTCGGCCCGTGTTGTCAGTGACCTAGTAGAAATGTCTTCTAAGTCTTTCTAGGACAAAAATGAAGACAAACAAGACAGGTCAAGTTAGAAAACACAGAAGGAGCCCTCAGCACTGACTTCACATAGCTGCATAGACAATGCCCAACTTCTCCAAACAAGCAAACTGTACTCGCACCGAGATGCTATTTCTAAACCTGGTGGGTTTCGTTTTGGCCAGAGGATAAAGCAATAAAGGGTAGGTTGTGGGCTGGACCCAATCCAGTCTTTTTTATAGTTTCTGTTTTATTAATTCAAAATAATTAATTTCTGGCTCCAGCAATTGTCATTCATTGGGGAATTGGCAAGTCACTTGAAGAAAAGGGGGAAAAAAACCCTTTTAATTAGAAGTTATTAAAATAATGGAAGCTAGAGTTTTTTATGCCTGCAGGGTTTTTTTTTTTTCTCTCCTTAAATGGTTGCATTTTGAACTTTTCCATCATAGACCAGCCTCTGTGGCTATGCTCTGGTCTTGCCCCTTGGCTTACAGCAATGGAAAAACAATCTCTTCCCACTGCTGTCATGCCAATCTTTGGAAGGCTTTTCTAAACTCTTGGTTCTCATACTTCAGCGCTTTCGCCATCAATAGTGCCTAAAGGGAGCAGCATGCCAGGAACAAGACAGGCAAACCATCCCAAGGGGCCTCTTTGTAGCCTTTGGAGCAAGTGTTCTTATTTGGGTTTTGAAACACTTTTCAAAATGACCTGAAGAAATTATGGGGAGCATTGTCCTCGTAGGCAAATCCAAAGAAGTGGGGTACATAGTTCCTGGAAATGTTTCCTCTCATTTCTTCCCTACTCTTTCTCCCAAATAAAGACCAGTCCAGTCACTCCCTCTTCTCATTAGCTCTCCTCAGGGTACTATCTCAGATCCCTACAAACTGCCCACTGAGCATGGTGTTTGTTACACACCCAACACTTAGCATCTGTCCCATGTTGTGGGTCTGTGCTCAGAGCAATAGGACTGTACTTAACGTGTAGGAATTTACAGAAAGATTTGAATCAAACTCAGTTGTTTCTCATTAATTAATAGCAATTATTAAACTCCAGCTGAAATATGGCTAGGACAATTCACCCTCAGTTTCTCAAACTTGTGCAGTACCTCAGTAGAAAGTGAAGGCCTGGTCAAGTTAATAGCACACAGCAAGCACTTTGAGAAGTCAAGAGTCCAGGAGGTGATGAGAGTACTAACTGGTAAAACCTGCTATTTAAACCATGAGCAAAATCTCATCTGGGAAGAAAAGTATAATTCAGTTATGTAAATGGAAAAGGGCCATTCCTGAGCTTGTAGATGCCCCTGACTCAAGGGAAGAGGACCTGAAAATCACTTACAAGCCAGCCATGGATAAACCTATTATCCCAGTATTTGGGAGGTGGAGGAATCAAACACATTTTCTCAAGGCCAACCTTGGCTACACAGCAAGTTTGAGGCTAACGTGACCTACAACAGGAGTCCCTATTTCCAAATTATAGACGTCAAGCAATAAAAACAACATTCCAAGTTCATTCTTGCAAATCTGATGTGTAGTGCAGCATATTTTTTAAAGCAACTAGTTTATATAGCTTTTTGATGTGTGAATACAATTTCTGCATGCTGTTGCTTCTACATATAAATGAAGGAACAACTAGTTTGCTTGATTGTTCTCTCTTTTTTAAACTGAGACAGAATCTTATTATTGCCCAGGTTGGCCTCAGGCCGATAATGCTCCTGCCTCAGCCTCCTAAGGGCTGAGAGTACAGGTATACATCTCCATGGCTGGTCAAAGGTTTCGATGATTTTTATTGTTGTTACCCCAAGAGAACTTTTCCCAAAACAAACAAACAAAACTATCCTTTCTCGAATTCTTGACTTTAAGCAAAAGTCCCTCAAAGAAAAGTTGTTCTGTCTTCTTGTGTTGAAAGCCAATGCTGTACTTAGAAAAGGCATGATGGTCTCAGACAGTATGATCACATTAGTCTTTGAGTAAAATTGGTCAAAGAGAATGAAGGAAAATGTGCAAGAGTTTGTTTTCCCTGGGGATATTGCTTCAGCTGACAAGTGTTGATACTATAAATCTTTGCAATGATGATTTCTATACAACACAGGTCATTTCTTCTGCAACAGGTTTTGAACCTGGGACTTTGAACATTCTAGACAAGCTCTTTGCCATTAGCTACATCCTCACTAATAATCTTAAAAATACTACACTAATTCATTGTTATATAGTTGGCGGAAGACCATAAAAATGACCTATGTACTCAGTCTACACTTCAGAAAGTCACATCTTTAATGAACACACCAGATGTGGACACAGTCGAATCATATGTCAACAGCACAGAGGTAAATAAAAGAAATATGTCAGCTGACTCAAAGAGTGATGTCATTATTCATGGAAAATAGATGTCACAGATATGCCATTGTTCAACTTAGTTTGTTGTATGATACAGAGAATATAAACCAAAATCTAAACAATATTCACATGATTGACTATTAATATTAAACTAAATAAAATAAATTTCTTAATAATTCTGAAAATCCATAATCCTAAAAGTTGAATATACAAGTCATCAGAACAACTTTCTTAAGTGCCATTTATATGACAATAATAGCAGATTATCTCATAATCCACATTGAGTCACTATTAAATTCCACATTTAACAGTAAAGCACCTTTTGTCAACTAGGATTACATAAAGAATATCTAATACCTATTTTTCAAAAGAAAAATTGTTTCAAATGAACTTTATTTTTTAAACATAGAAATCATACTTAGTACCTGGAAAATCAAGTATAGAGTATATCAATCATTTTCATTTTCTGTTATGTATAGAGATCAAACATAGAAGCAGCTAGCAAGATAATCATTTTAAAGTTAAGGTTAAGTTAAGGCTAAAATGTTTCAATGAGAGACATGAAACACACCCATTCACATACCAGTGACGGGTGATACACTTTAGACTCACAGGGCAGGGCTAAGGACTTGATCCTGGAAGGTAGGAAGGACTTCTAGCATAGTTTGGTTTTCTCCATACAACCATGGAGTTATTTATTGAGCTTTGGAACACTTACCTCTAAATATTCTGTGGAGCAGTTTAAGTAATCTTCCATATCAAATCCTAGAAACGTGTAGTTCACAGTGTTGCCTTCTGTTGCTTGGATGGTCCAGTTACAACGTTGGTTCGTATCATAGGGTTGTGGATAATTTATGCTCTCCAGGATGCCAGAAGTTTGATTTACTATCACCACGTTGTTACATGCTGAGGGGAAAAAAAACGTCCATGAGTGTTAAGAACTCCACCTATGTCATGGTGTCTTTGAGATGCATGTGGAATTCCTTTTGAAAAGACATTTAATTTTTCCACTTTCCCCCTCTCGATTAATAAATATAGATGTATATATGACATGTCATTTTTATTCTGAATAAGTCTCTAGTTACAATAATGTAAAGTAATAGGTTAATTAAGGCATTAAAGTGTCATAAAAAGCTACATTAAAATTGACATCTGATTCCTACATATTGGTAAACATGTAATGTGGCTTTGCTCCAATCTCTCTGATGGAATAAGAAATATGTAGTGAGCATTCTGTGTTCTGTTTTCAAACCTTTCATATTTTGTAGACATGAACATTCTAATATTGGAATGCAGCAGTTTAGAATATAATTCCTTTGTGAACATCACATGAACAACAGAGCACACAGCTGTTAGCATGAGTCCTCAACAAAGGCTGCCTTATTCCTCAAGTTACTCATCATGAAATTATGAGTGAACAGAAGAAACACAAAATGGAAAAAAATAAATACAATCCCTCAATTTTGGACAAGTTTGAAATACCACGGGTAGCATTTTCTAGAGGTGAATTTTCAGCAATACCACACAAAAAGCACTAGTGTTAAACAAGTCCAGCCAATCAAAAATGACTTGAACAAAGTAAATGCACCCCCTGCCTTTTCTCATTGTTTATATAAGTTTTTTCTATACAATAAGATAGTATTTTCTATTTCAATATTTAAGATAGTATCTTCTATTTCAATAAAAGAAAATGAGAAAATAAACATTGCTTTAAAAGACTTGCCTCTGCAGTGTGGCTCCTAAATATTGTTTTTTATTCAACATTGTGGGGATGCCACTTAGAGACTTGGGGATGTATCATGTGGCCCTTCAAATTCTTCCTTTGCTGGAGCACACTTGATAACCACATGTGCTCCTGAAAATCTCTAGGCCATATTTTTGTTAACAGAGGATTTCTTATATATATTCTTTAGATATGTGTGGGAGAATATGTCCATAGGCGACAGGTACCACAGGCCAGTGGCAGGTCAAACCAACAGAGGTGATGTATTCCAAACTTACAGAGCTGGCTCTGTCATCTCATAAATCATGTTGTCTGCAAGTTTTCAATTTCAAATGACAAGGATTTTGTTTTTTGGGGGGAGGGGGCAGAGTAGAGGTGGGGTGGGGTGGGGTCATGTAGCACAGGCCTGCTATATAGGATGACCTTGAAGTCCGGATCCTCCTGCCTCTACCTCTCACATACTGGGATTGTACACACATGCCGTTACCCTTAGTTATATGAAGTTCTGGAGGTAGAACTTAGAACTTTATATTAGGCAAAAACTCTGCTAACTGATCCATATTCCCAGCCTCTACCTCCACGTGTAAGGATTGAGATCCTATGAATAAAAACTATTGGGGGTGGGGGAATCAAAGGCAAATGGTTTAAAAACCTGACGATAGCCAAGGGAAAGAGAGGCAAAGCAATAACAAAATTAAAGGAATGATCACACACTCAATCAAACAGACACACTCTGCATGGAGAATTAAGAAGCTATTTGCATATAGAACAATGAAGACTTTCTGAAGAACCCAGCAGGCCAAAGGAAGGAGCTGGACAAGGAAGATATGTTCTACAGTAGAGGACATGGCTTCTCCATGCATGTGATTCTATTTAATAACACTCAGGCAGAAGACAGAACCTAGGCTAAGAGGTATCTTTGTTTCCCGGACAATGTCTAATTAAAGGATGTAATGTGTGGCATGACTGGAATCTACAAGTCATTAGAGAGTTTAGCATGATCCTGAGATGAACTACAGCTGTCTCTACAGAGTAAAACCTAGCCTGCGTTTCTTGTTTAACAGATGCTTTGGTAATATGAGATTGGATTTAATATGCAGGCATTTTCCCTCTCGATGACTTTAGGGTTTCCACATCAGAATCCAAGACTAGCTCCAGTGGCTCAAACCGCTGGTTAACATTAGCTGGGTTGTCTCACTAAGTCCGGAGGCCTGCTGGGGGCTCTGGGACGCTAGAGTTGGCACTTACTCTGCCGGTAGTTGATCTCAAAGCCACGCCCTTGTTGATCTGCATCAGTCCTGAGTTTCAACAGCACGATGTCTTTGGTGGAGCGGATGGGAGCAGGTGTCATATCCCCACACAGTTTAGTTATCAGACGGGAGCTGGTACTCGGGCCATCAAACACCTTTAAAAGACATTTTTGCACACGATACAGTCAAGTCTCTGAGTGCAAAGGACTCTTCAGAAAAGGGATGAGAGCAAAATGGGCGCATGCTTTCAAAAACAGCTCGTCCTAAATTCTATGAAAGCATCTCTGAACTTGGTCCATAAGCTGAGACGCTTGACAGTAAGCACGTGAAGGAAGATTGCAGTCCGACTGAGACTGGGGGCTGAACATGCAAAGAGAAAGTTCCAAAAAAAAAAAAAAAAAAAAAAAAAAAAAAAAAAAAAACTGAGACCATAACTGAGAAGTGTTTCTGGGATTTTTTTTTAATCCAAAAGGTATAATTTGTAAAATGTCAGCTCGTTTTATCTATAGGATTCTAGAAGAACTTGGTGAATTGCAGGAACTACATGAAGATATAGCTAGATGAGTTTGGTATCTCCCTTAGTTGCCCTCAGTAGGTCAGAGCATTGTGAGTTTTCAATGCCTGTCTAAAATCATGGACATTGTAGTTAGGACAAGGTCCGTAATGACTCAGGATATTTCAAAAACATCTTTATAACTTATGGAAAATTACCTAAGTACTTAATGTATCAAGTCCCCATGTACGCATCATGCTTGGAAGACTGTTGTTCTTACCCTATCACTTTAAGATTTGACTTTGCTTAAGTCTTTTACATAAATGTTCCTCTTAAATCTTCCCACTTGTTAAATCTTAAAACTATTTTTAGTGCATTTTGCGCACTGGGTTGGGGGGGCAAAGACGACATAGAGGTGCATTGTACGTACGGCCAAGTAATCCAGAGAGCAGCTGGGGTGCTGTTCCAGGTGGAAGTCTTGGAATTCCAGTTGGAAAGGACTGCCGTGGCTGGCTTCAAGCCGCCAGTAGCATTCGGAGCTGTGGTAATAGGGCATCGGGTAGTTGGGCGACGTGAGCACCCCTGTGGGCGTGGTGAGGTTGCCTCCACAGCCTGCGGGGGAACACAGCGGATGAAGCAAGTCCTTTCTTTCGGCAAGATAAACCTTGGCCAAAGTACCCTTCTGATGGTCTGCTGTCCTCTGTATCCGGGTCAGAGCCCTGGACCTCACACATGCTAAGCAAGAGCTCTATACCGAGCCACGCACTTCAAGCCTGTGGCTTTCAGAGACAAAAACTCACTGTGTAGTCCAAGCCTGCCTCCAACTTGGAATCCTCCTGCCTCTGCCTCCTGGCACTGGGATCACAGGGGCTTACCCCCCACCACCCAACCTGTGCTCCACGTTAAAGCACCACAAATCACGAAGTCGTCTAAAGCTCTGCTTCACACTCATTTTCTTTTTCTAGTCAAGATCAGTATCTTGGAGTCTCTTGGGGAACTAGAACTTTCTTCTTCCTTCAAAATGCATGCTGCTAATTAATCCAGAGTTACCCACGAGGTTGGAGCTTATGATCAAGATCGGTGAGCGATAAAGGATGACTAGAAAAATTGCGGGGTAGCAACATAACACGACAAACGGAGACAATAATCAGCTTGGTCTCTCCAGTAAAACGTAAGGTCCTTGCTACCTACCTGTTGATGACCCATCCCAGTAAGCTGAGAAGCCCTTTGCTGTGAGTGCAGTGTCGCTCTTAAACCTTAGCCATAGTTTGTTACTGTGGGAGATGAAGGTAGGAGGTAAAACGGAGCCACAGTAAATCCCAACAAGTGGTGAGGTTTCGAAGCCTCCATCCCTGTGACAGGAGCAGACATAGAAGCGGATTGGATTACAAGCTGACTGAGACGTACAATCAACACAGAAGGCTAAAGGACAGGCAGGGAGCTCACTGCCTCCGCTACCATTGCCCGGACACTATTTACAAAACGCAATTTTAAGTTCTCAGGTCTTAGTGCTTTACAGACTAGAATTTGAATGACGTTAGTAAAACAAACAAACAATCTATTACTTATGGCTTGTCTGGCATCTTTATACCATCTGCAGAGAGATTGTATTTGAGATTCATCTTAAGATGTCTGCCAAGTACATCAGAGGATACAGAACACAAAAACTGCAGCTATTCATAATATAAGTCAGTATTTCTACAGAGAAATCTTACATATTTCTTGCTTATTGTGGAATCACCAAGATGCGGTATATTTCTTATGTTTGGGACAATTGTAGAAATAATTGTTTTCCTTAGAAGTGTCAGGGATTTTAAATCTAAAAATGTCTTTTAAAAGGATGATTTATTGAGTAATAAAGCCAAGTGTTTAGTTGCTGTAAATTAAGAAAATTAATCTTGGCATGAAAATTCACACTTATATTCACAGCACTCAGTAGGCTGAGTCAGGAGAATTTCTCTGACTTTGAAAACATCTGGGAAAATATAGACAATTCTTGACCATCCCAGGTTACAGAGTGAGACTCTTAAACTTCTCACCTCCCCAAAATAAAACTGCTGGTTTAAGCTGATATGGTTCAATTATAATTTGCTAATTTTGTATCTTACTTTACACCAAAAATAAAATTTATTACAAAAATGTTGAAAGGTTTCATGCTTGATTGAAATGACAAGTCAAATATTTCTACAGCTGCTTGCCAAAACAATCAGCCGAATATTGCTTGATGTAATGATATAGAAAATATCTATATACTAATATACCACTTCAAGTGATATAATTTTAAAATATATTTTTCAAAATACATGAAAATGCCACACACTGAAATCCACAATTTCAGACTTCTATTATTCAAACACTAGGTAAGGATGCTGTTGTGAGAGAGATTGTAATGATACAGCTAGATTAGACAGACAGCAAAGGCCAAAAACTTAGACTGATTTTACATAAACAATGAAGGTATTGATTACTAGCTTGACACAATCCAGTATCACCTGAGAAAGGGATCTCAGTGCTGCAGATGACTTGACCAGTGGCCAACTGTCTGTGAGGATGTTGTCTTAATCAAATTAATCAACAGAGGACAAGCCAGCCCACTGGATGACATCAATCTCTAGACACATTCTCACATTACTATGGGAGAGCAGAGAACTAGAGCTGACCACAAGCAATGAAGTAACCTAGCAAAGAGCGTGCATGAATTTATGTCTTTTTGCTCTTGATTAAGGGTGTGATGTAACTCACTTAGTACCTGGCACCTTGCTCATCTGTTCAGAGAGACTATAACCTGAAACTGTGCTCATAACTCCCTTATTTCCCCTAAGTTTCTTTGTGTCAAGGTGTTTTAATCACAGCAACAGCAATGTAACTTTAATGTCAACAACAGTGAACATAGCATTCAGAGTGGTAGCACTTCTCTGACAATTACGGTAAAATATTCCTAATGCAAGAATACGAAGCAACTATCAGAAACTGGATAGGTCAGCAGTTAAGATTACTTACTGCTCTTACAAAATAGTAGGGTTCGAGTCCCAGTGTTCAGAACGAGTAGCTCACAGCCACCTGTAACTACAGAGGATCAAACATCCTCTTCCTGCCTCCACAGGCACCATGCTTCCTTGCATATAACTATACTCACATACAAACATAATTTAAATCAACAAGTAAAAGTTAACCATCAAATCCTATACAATTCCTCTTTTCCTTCTAGATCACGTTTAAAATGACAAACTTTATATTTTATAATACAGAACATGTAAGGTAATTTTACAAAACATTCTATATTCCATAAATCTTTTCTGCGAAGATTTTTAATCAAAATAAAGGTTATAGTGAAATAAAAGCACACACCTGATTTCCACAAAATCTACACAATTTTGCCCAAAATAGTCCTCCAAGGTGAAGTTTGTGAAATGCAATGCAATCTGTTGGTTGAGTCCCACAGTGATCCTGTATATGCAGTCTGAGTTATGAGGATAATTATTGGGGAAGTTCGGGGAGGTGATCCTCCCAAAAGTATCTGTATAGTCATATGAGCACGCTGTGAAAAGAAACAGAGAGAAAGATAGAAAACATTGTACATTTGCATGTTTTTTTTTAATTTCAGGTGCAATCAATTGCTAAATCTTAACGATGAAACAGACATAGTCACATGTATTCTGACAAAATGACAGTCAGGGTCCTCGAAGTGTTACAAATTTACTAACTCATGTAAATTACCATAAACATTGAAATTAGGTTAAAGTACACAGACTTAGAAACAATTAATTTCTGTACTTCTCTTCATAACTTCACTTTATGAACGCACATATTCATGAGAAGTGACCAGGTAGGAAGTCTTAGTCATGGAGGAAGAGTGGGAATCCAGAGCTAGGTGTGACCATGCCCACCCACAGTTAAAGAGACCTTCTCTATCAAAGCCTGTCTTGAATACAGACAGGCTACTTGAGCAAGCCACACCATCTCCCAATAACAGTTTCCTCTTTTCTATGATGGATGTGGTTGCTGACCTTTAGTACTGCTTGATGCAGCTCAAGTATCTGCCTCACCATACATCTGTAGCAACAGTCCCCAATATATTTGAAAGAGAATAAACCTAAGAGAACTGTAATCATGAGAAGTAAGTTTAACTATTCCCACGAGATGATTAGCAGTCTACCCGGAATGCTGCATCCTAATTAAACACGAATTGCTCCAGTTTGTTTGGACGTTGCCTATTCAGTCTCTTCAGAGTCTGTCCAATAACCAACCCACCATTCCCTTATACCCTTACAATCTGAGATGTTTGACAAAGAAAGTCTGGATTAACTGGAATACTCATCTAGCTTCAAATTTTATTCAATAATGACCTAAGTCTGGGGCCTTTGGGTAGCAGAATCTCTGACAAAAGACTGAAGAGAACAAGTATATATATATATATAATTGCAAGTGAAATAAAGGTAGAGGATGTGCAGCTACATTTACTCAATTGCTGCCACATATTCATCCATGTTGGGAGAATCATCATTGGTATTGGGAACACAAAGGCACATATAAAATGCAATAGTCTCTACTATCTATGTATGTCCCAGGAAGTAACAAATAGTCATCAAACATTTGAGTTTACGCTACAAATCAAGGCTTTACTGTGTTGAGGAAGCTCACGGTGCTTGTTCCCTCAAAAGGAAGGCAAGGTAGGAAGAAGTGATTGAAGAAGGTAAAAGAGAAGAAAAAAAGATGATGGGGGTGAGAAGGGGCAATAAATGAAAAGGGAAGAGACTTATCTTAAATGTTCCATACTCTATCATGAATATTACTAGATAGAATTTATCAGGCTAAATTAGAAATATTCACTAAAATATACTACAAAAAGAAAAGCGAAAGAGACTTGAGGCCACCTACTGTGAGGACTGCTATTTGAATCTGGTAGGTGGCCATACCTTTACCCTCAGCTGTATGTGCACCCTTCCCTAAGTGGCACTTGTGTGCTGTACCCAAGGCAATCCTTATTTGATAGAACACAGAAGACCACTACTTTACAGTTGAAGATCAGACTGGCCACATGCCCCCCCCCCTTTTGAACAAGTTCTCATGGGAAACAAATTAAACAAACAAACAAAAATACAGTTAGGAAAAAAATACAGATGAGAAGTAAAGTCAAGCAAAATGGAATGGAAATAGATAATAATATAAAAATACTCCCATTGATTAAAAACTGAAAATGATAGGTTTAGCACAAGTGATCGTGAAGAAGGAAGAATGTGAATTGTTATTTTAAGAATGAGATATGAACAGTCACTATAGAGCCTCCAGCCACTAAAAGAACAGTGCACATAAACTTGACAAATACGTTGCCAGCTACCATCTGCTACAGCTAACTCAAAAGAAAATGATAACAGCTTCCATGGCCACAATCATTCCAATAAATTCAATGTGCCATTAAAACCCTTCTACAAAGACAACGATGTATTTGTTTAACCCCTGGTGAGAGTCAAGCAAATGAAGGTCATATCAAAACTATCCAGACTTAGGAAATAAGAAGAGATGACTGTTTCTAGCTCATTTAATAAGACCAAATATTAGTCTTATGCTCAAACAAAACAAACTTGCAACAAAAACACTACAGATGAACATGTGTCATAAATACAGATAAAGTACCTGACATAAAACTTAAGCATATAGTTCCAGAGGATGTGAATATAATATTGTAGCAAGCACTGCTTGCCCTGGGAGTATCAGGTTGTTTGATTTGGGAATAATCAATCAAAACAATCCATCACATTAACTAGATTTTTTTTAAAAATCTTCTCATTAAATTATCTGGAAAAATCAACATCCATTCTTGATGAAGACGCTCAGTAAACAGGACCAAAACTGAAATCTTTGAAATCTCATCATTGTTCTTAAAGAACAGAAGATGAAATGCTTCCTTGACAAGATGAAGAATGAGAATAATGTCTAGCCTCACCCCTTCTACAGAACACTGTATGGTCCTACTCAGTGCAATAAGAAAGAAGGAGAAAGCGTAGGACAGTAATTCACAGTTGGGACCATTTATAAATATCATGTATCCAATAAAATTGTTGGCACCAATAACTGAATTTGAAAAGTCAACATAATACAATTAATATCTGGAAAATCAGTTTAGAATGCATATATTGGTCAAACTGGAATGTAAGGCACAAAGGAGCATACAACATCGTAAAGCATATGACAATCTTAGTGAAAACGTAAAAATCAACACTCAGAGTTTAAAACCAGTGCTCATAGAAGCAGAGAAACTATAACTAATGGTCAAGTTAGAATATGCTCATGGAGTGGAAGACACAGTTTGAGATGTCCTGAGATCCCAAATTGATCTATGAATTCAATTGGATTTCAGTCAATTCTTTTAAAATGGCTTTAAAAATTTGTTTCTAAAATGTGTATTGCAACGTAAAAGGATCTAAGATTACCAAAGAAAAGCTTTGAAATACAAAGGTCAATGTAGAAATCTCCTTGAAGCCAATAATCTTGTATAACAGACTGTAATTTTACTATAAGGCCCAATATAGACATCATGGGATAGAGTAGGGATTCCAGAGGCAGCCGCATAATATCCATGGACAATTGTCAGCAATGGGTTAAATTCAGTGTGTATGGGTAGGTAGAGTTGGGAAAGATGAGTTCAAGCCACAGGCCTAGCACAGATAAATACCACTTTCCTTAATGAATGGACGTGGAAACTTAGTCCACCACACTAGGAAATTAAGATAAATTTTCGACATTAATGTTTAAGCTATAAAACTTCTAGAAGACACACAGAGGGATGTTCCCATAATTTTGACAAGCAAACATTTTCTATATAGAAAACAGAAGCCTATTAACGATAAAATGAAGGGAAAAAAGACTTGAGTGTACCATCTGATCAAGCACACACTTGTAATACAAACACACAAACACAAACACACAGGAATATACACAAGCAAAGGTTAATACATTCACAACAAAAGAGAATATATGAATTGTCAAAAATAAACTGTATAGACTAATACAAAAATTATAAAACTACATTTTTGTAACAATGACTATGTGTTTCTGGTTGAATAAGTGCTTTCATAAAATCTTTTATAGCATACCATTAAAGGTGGTCAAAGGAGAAACTGGGAGGTATCCATTCAACCCACAAAGCCATGACAAATACCAGCCACAAGAAGAAGGCAGATTCTCTATGGACAGAGAATTTATTGCACACGAAGATGTGGTTTCCAAAATATGAGAAAGACTTGGTTTCTGAGTGAACACACACCACCTTATATTCTCTAGGACACTGGCTTTCAACCTTCCCAATGCTGAGACCCTTTAATGCAGTTCCTCGTGTTGTGGTAACTCTCAGTCATAAAATTATTTTTGTTGCCACTTCATAATAGTAATTTTTCTAACATTGTGAATTGTGATGTAAATACCTGTGTTTTCTCCTGGTTTTAGGGGACCTCTGTGGAAGGGTTGTTCAACCATAAAATGGTTACAACCTATAGGTTGAGGACTGCTGCTCTAGATATGAAATAAGCTGACGGAGAACATGAAGTTCTCCATCGTGCAATGGAGTCCACATTTTAAAGCAAAGATGTAAGGAAAGACAAAGTTACACATTTCGCTCCCTCAGAGAAGAGGAATTTGTCATTCTGCGTCAGTTTGCTGCCACGTGATTGGTCACTACCTTTTCTTTGTCCTTGCAGATGACCTATTAGATGATCATGAAGAAACGCAGAACAGCCATTATAGAACTATGGGGGACATCAGCAATCACATTTTTAAATTTGGCAAGGCCATGCCCTTTACACATGTGATATAATTTGTGTGTCCCTGCATGTATACACATTCATGCACAAATTTGTCTGTTCATAGGAAGGCCGTAGATCAACGCCAATGTTTCCTTCATCACTTATTCACCTTAATTTTTGAAACAGGATCTGTCACTAAACCCACATCTTATTTATTCTACCTGGATGTATGTCTAATGAACCCCAGGGGTCCTCCTGTTCCCTCTTTCCCAGCACTGGTACCATATGTGTGCACATTCATGTGTAGCTTTCTAACATAGCTGGTGGAGGCTAAACCCAAGCAGACACTACATCATTGCACTGTCCTTCTGGACCGCCATGATGCCATTTTTATATTGCAATGACACAGTCATCACCTCTAGTTAAAGGGCTATGGAAGGAATAGGATACTTTGAGATTAGATTTAAAATTTAATTTTAACTTTAACACTAGGTAAGAGTTGAACTCTTTTTTTTTCTTCAAATCTTGAACTCTTTAATGATCCCTAGTTTCTCTTTTTATGTATGGGTACATGAGTGTACACATGTGTGCTAGTGTGGGGGTAATGTACAGAGTCCAAAGGTTGATTGTCAGATGACTTCCTTAATTATATTTCCATTTAGTTTTTTAGGAAGGTTTCCTAATTTGACCAAGAGCCCTGGGATTCTTCCTGCTCCTATCCTTCCAGCACTTATTCTATGAGAGTCGCGATTTTATTTTATACATGGGTACCTGAGCTATGGACTCAGGTCCTTATACTTACATCACCCACTTTACCCGATGAGCCATCTCCCAGCCTGTAATTTCCCTAGTTTTCTACAGAAGGAATGTCAATTTTGACTAGTAAGGGATAAAGTATATCACAATTAAACACTGTTTCCATTCTAAGGACATACACACATATGTATACACACACACACACACACACACAAAACCTAGAAAAGAATTGATGGGTTATCTGCACACCCAAACATTGAAAAGAAGTTTAAAATTTACTAGAGGAAATGAGTTTACAGATTAATAAATTTGCTAAAAAATAATAATCTCAAAAAGTATTTGAGCATGTAATATCGGAAATTTCAGATAGAGGTATACAAGCAAGGGCGACCTGAAACCTGCCTAAGGTACTCTAATAGTAAGCTTCCATCCAGCAGACTGACTCTCTCAGGCCTTCGTGTCAGTCTACAATGGATAGGCCCTATAATTGTGAGTTTAATTTGTTTTTTATTATCTTTTATTTATAACAGTTTTAAAATAAAGTATAAAGACAAAATTCAATTAGATCTGCTTGAATTGTTCAGTAAATGCATACCATAGAGCTTAATCAGAATTTCTAATTCAACCATGGTACCTGAGCTTATGACCATGGTATATGAAATAATCTTTTCTTTCTGGAGTTTAAAAATGATCGTTCTAATCTGAGAATGTTGCTCTTAGCACCCTGGGATATAAGAATAGAAACATAATGTTCTCTACCCGCTTGTTTTTTTTTTGTTTTTTTTTTTTTTTTTTTTTTAATAAATCCCGTGACCATCTTGGTTATCACTTCCTAACTTCAATCCTTTCCTTTCTGGGCTCATTCCAAGGTGACTGATGAAAACTCAGACTGCAGTGTAAGGGGGAATAAAAGGCTGGAAGATCCCAGTGAATTCACTTTTTAAATGTATATTTGCTCATAAGATTGTGCTTTGGGCCATGCTAGCTACTCCTCTGGATAACTGTGGAGCTCTTTTCTTTGTAAAAAGCAAAAAAAAAAAATAAAAAAACATTCATCATAGTTTCATTGTCGCCCCGGAGAGAATGGCAACAAAAATCCAAGGCACGGTGAAGCCTGTTTGCTTAGTTTGGCTCTTAAACCAGCTAGCTGGTTATTATTGGGAAGACAGGTTCAACATTCTAGACTGATATCTCCTCCTTTCAAAGATTGGGGTAGTTGGGGTAGACTGTACTTTATAATTTCTAGACACTTCATAAACATACAATTCAATCATGCTTACTGAGAATTTTAGACAGATTTCATGAAGCGATGCTTAATTCTGTATGGCACCTCTGATCATTTCCACTCCGCTTTTCGCTTCTATATTTTTAATGAACATAGTCATGAGTGAATCAGGAATTAATCTGAAGAATAATGGAGTAGTATTATGTAGATATTATGTACCCTGAAAGTTCTAAGTACATTTCTGCTCTCATTCACACTTGTAAAGTTCTCTGTTACTGGTTCTATATTAAGTCCGTGGATAAGTAATAGCTGTTATGGGCTCTCAGGTTATGATTTAGATTGCAAATATACGTCAGTTATCTCAATATGCAGCTATTTTCTACTTCATGCTAGTAAACGTCGATAGTCATCATCGATGGCAGGGCGTTCTTATGAGAGTCTACCCAGCACAGTTACTTTTGTTGTGTCTTGTGTTTTCTTTCTTTGAACATTTCAATGGGCTGCGGCAGAGTGCTCAGGGAGGGAGTCAGAGTATGAACAGGAAACCAACCTCCTTACTCCCAAACACATATTTGAGGGCTGACATCATAGAATTATTGCAAGAACTAGAGAGAGATGTAACAGGATTCGAGTCAGGAAAATTTGACTCTAGTAAATGAAAGCAGGCCAGAGTCAGGGGAAACGTCATGGGTCGTACTAAGAAGATAGACCTCAGAAGTCCAAACCTTCATCATTACTCTAAAAATAACTTCTTTTGGATCGATGAAATAACTTACAGGCCAACGATTGCCTGTCCTCTGGTGCTTTTATCTGACATGATTTCAGTCTACAAAATTAGCCAGAAGAAGATGCTAGCTGAAAAGACAGTCCACGTCTCTGTCTTTCCAGTCAGCAGCTCATTTCACCCAAGCTCCTGGGAACATCAGCCAACTGTCTGACCACCACCTCTTCTGGTCTCATAGCCAGCTGTGCTATGAGAGACATCACAGGGCTACAACAACTCCTGTCGTCCAGCCACCCATAAGCCTTCCTGGGTCTCACCATCTGATTGCTATTTCAAATGATAAGACTGTGCCAACCAGTCCTGTGAGTTCATCTAGCAAAAGGCAGACACACAGTGAGCAGTCAAGTGTAGAAAAGCATGTGCTCCCTTCTCTGTGACCTCAGCTCTGTCCAGACAGGCAGGGACCGAAGCCATGACTATCACACACGGAAGCAGGGGAAAGTCTTTGCAGTTGTTCCTTCGGGGTCTGCTTTTTGAGCCACTGGGTCTCTCCCTACATTTCCTCCCTCCCCTTTGTTCTTGTGTGTTTGAAGGGTTTTGGGAGGAATTGAACCCAGTCATGCATGCTGAACACATGCTGGAGTTGAGCATGTTCCATTCCCTACTCTCTCTATTAGTTTTCCTTCCTGTCTACTGGACTTATTGCTTTGTGAGTTTTATACAAATATTATCTTTATTAACAATTTCATTAAAATTTAAATTTATTCTCTTCATCCCCAGGTTATATTAACAGCTTTTCCCTTCATACTGCCCCCCAAAGCTAGTGTAGTGTTAACACAATCATTTCAGCCATTTCAGAATTCTGTTTCATTTTGTATACTACTGCAGAGATCACCATGATATTTTCAGAGGGTACTGCCTGAACTACATGTTATTTAAGAAACAACCAGTTTATTCATGCAGCAAATTAAAATTATGTTCATAGGAGATTAGAAGCAGAAAACATTCTAAAAATCATCAAATCTAATCTTTTAATTACACAGATGAGAAAGTTGTACCCCACAGAGTTCAGCTGACTTACTCCAAATCTAGTATTTGGTGTGGTTTGGGGCCAAACACACTAGAGAGATGAGACTACAGAAGTATGGAAAATTGTGCACACACTGTAATTTCCTGAGACATTCACTTTGGTCTTTGGCTGTTAACCACTTGAGTAAGGGGGCTCAGTAAAAAATGTCAATTACACAGCACAACACACCATATGTTAGATCTTTGGGTTTTAACTCTACCTATGCTTGGGCTAGATAGCAGGGTATCTGTTAGAGTGATTCACACCAGTGATCAATGTACACATTTCTCTTGCACTTTGGAGTTTTCAAGCCATGCTTCCATAAACACAGAAGCTGAACTACTTCTGCCTGGATTAAAGTATATGACCAAGCTTTCTAGAGGAGAAATAACTGAATACCTGGCTGGGAATTTATAGTAAAGATTTTTTAAAATGTATGATGGGAATTGAGGTTTAAGAAGATAAAGATTCTCAGGTGGAATATGTCCAGGCCCAGAAAAAAAAATCCTCCAAGCCCTCGGATGCTTGCCAACTAGGGCTACCATGGGCCAGCTGTGAACATGCACTGGATGCTACTTTTCTGTATCAAACATCTTCTATGATAGAAACATTAAGTCCCAGAATCACTGAAATGGCACACAGTTCAGGTAACAGTATTACTCTATTTTTAATCAGGTGGACACTGTCGCTATACGTTATTGCAAGTATGTATTTGTGTAATTTTAGATATTAGATCCCTTTTGCAGTAGAGGAATTGTTACCTGAAGATGCGTCAATTGCTTCATAATTTATGGAAAAGCCTTCATGGGCAAGAGCAGAGTCAGACACGAAAATCAGCTTTATTGAATTGGAGCTGCTGGTAAGAGAAGGCGGGATGGATTTTCCACAGTATCTGTTCCAAATAAAGAAAGAAGACACACACACATTTTTAAATGGTTGATAGATTTGAACTAATATTCCAAACAATAGGTATTAATAAAGATGATATTGGGTTGTGATCTATTTCACATCAACCTGGATACCAAGTATATTTCAGTAACAATATAAACACACTGGAAGAGTTGTGTGTCTTGCTGAGTGCCTTGACATACATGAAAAAGATGTAATGAGACTAGGAAGTAGGGGCTACAGTCACCTGCTGTTAGAGAGCTGAGGAACTTATTCATAAGCCTATACTAAAGAAATTAACCCACTCAAAACTCATCCAGCACAGCCCTAGACAGCCCTGTCACTCAGGTGCATTGTGACGTTGGACATATGGCTTAATTGCTCTGGGTCATTTTCTCTCTAGACTTCATATCATTTAGAACCTGTAGATCAGGTAAGACACTGTAGCTAAGCATTGGGAAGACGCTGTAGCTGAGCACTCGGAACAGTGACTGAATAGTGACCTCTGTATACATTGTCTGCTGTCTTAAAATGGCTCACTTAAGAAGAACTAAGAGTATCATCAGTAAGCCATGTCACTGTTCCTTCAAGACAAAGAAAGATTTAGTCATAAAAAATCTATTCTAGTAAACCCCAAACACGGCTACAACACATGACAGGATGCCGTGATGTTTGTCTGGATGAAGAGCTTAGAAAACTGGAAATCTTGAGACCATGCATGCTTAGAACAAGAGAGGAAAATAATATGGTACCAAAAATCAATTAAAATGCTGAATATGAGAAAAGGAAAATTAAATAAGTTCGGTGTAGAACAATAGTGATAACAGAGATTTATCATCTTAAGAAGACTGAAGACACATAGATTAAATAACAGTGCACACATGGTGTTATATCCTAAACTGGGACATGATCAGTGAAGCTTATTTTTCTGAGCAAAAACTGCATTTTGTGATGGTTAAAAATTCTCATATATTACTTTTTAAAAGAGAAGAAGGAAGTTTTAGATGAAAGACTAATATAAGAAGCAAAAGAAGGTGAGGAGCAGTAAAGACAGAAGAAAGAACTTTAGAGGCTAATTTAAAAAGATAATGTTTACAAAGTTAATAGATGAAAACATACATGAAAAACTTTGAAAAGAAGCAATCAGAGAAGGCTAGAGAGACAGATCAGCAGTTATGTGCACTAGCTGATCTTCTAGAAGATAGGGGTTCGATTCCTAGCATCTTAGTAACTGTCTACAACACTAGTGCCAGGGGATCAAATTCTAGCCTCTGTGTGCACCATACACATGACACAGATACATACTTAGAACCAGTAAACTTGTACCCAATAATAAATGAATATTTAAGCATTTAAAAGCAATCAGAGAAACTCTACTGTCAGCACAAATATAATAATGGAGACCTGGTTTAACTTTGTACTCAAAAGTCTGAAATCCTAGGAAAACACATAAATGTCCCTCAAGAAGCTAAATATCAAATGAGGAAGGGAACACCTCAAAGACAGGAAATAAATGAATTAAAACAGATACTGGAAAGGACCAACTTGGGTTCAAGAAACTTAACACCATTCCAGGACAAAGTTCAAATATATTTTTATAAGAATGTAAAATGGCTGGTGTCCAAAACTTAAAATTAAAAATTCTCAACAGTCTATCAAATATTATTAAGTTAAAAAAAAGAAGAAAGTACAACTCATAAGACAGAATAGTCAACTAAACCATAGTAAGTAATTATATAATCATGGAATGAATAAAGATATTAAAATAATTAGAACTATCACATAGATCTAGAAGGTATGGCAAACTGGAACAATCAATACATAGAGGAGCAGACTGTTTACAGTCGTGTGGCACTAAATGATGGGAAACCCAAACATGTATATGCAAAAAAAAAAATTGAGATAAAAAAATCAATTCAAATAGTATTAAGTATGAGAAATAACGTGACTAAACAGAGGAACACAGGGAAAACACTTCATGGATACTGGTCTGAAAAAGGATTTCTGTATCTATAACTTCGAAAGCACGGGCAAGTCAAGACAGACAGGTAGGATTCTAGCAATCTACAAATCTTCTCCATAGCTAAGAACACAGCAAAATGGAGACTCAGCCCATGAAACAAGAATTAATGGCAAACTACATACATTGGAGAAGCAGCCAATACTCAAGAAATGTGAAGACTACAAATCACTTAGTAATAACAACAAGAAGCAAATACTCTAATCAAAACAATGGTCAAAAGCCATGAGTAGGCATTACCCCAAACAAGGCAGAGATGAGTCATGGGTCCATGAGAAACCATTGTTATTTACACATTAACAAGGAGATGCAAACTCAAGTGCACAATGATATACTATTTCTGTCTTAGTCACTGTTCTATTGCTGGGAAGAGACCCCACGATCAACACAACTCTGATAAAAGAAAGCATTTAATCAGGGCCCTCCTCACAGCTTCAGAAGGCTAGTCCATTATCAACATGGCAGGAAGCAGACAGTTTGGTACTAGGGTACTAGCTTAGAGCTTTACAGCCTGATCAGCAGCTAGCAGGCTCGGTAACACTGGGACTGGAGTGAGCTTTGGAAACCTCAATGTGACTCCTAATGACATCTCTCCTTCAACAAGGCCACACCTACTCCACTGAAAGCACACCTCCCAATCCTTCTCAAGAGTGCCACTAACTGGGATCAAGCATTCAAATGTATGAGTCAATGGAGTAATTCTCATTCACCATTACAATCTCATCCCATTATAACCAGTGTGTGTGTGTGTGTGTGTGTGTGTGTGTGTGTGTGTGTGTGTGCGTGTGTAGGAATTATTGAGGAAAACTAACACTTATGCATTGTTAATGGGTATATGAATAATCCATTGAGGAAAGCTAAATAGAAAGTTCTTTACATTAAAAATGTAACTATCTTATGGTCAATAATGTAATTATCTTACTACCGAGACTGTATCTGAAGAGAATTAAAGCTGCATGCTGAAGGGGTAACTATACTCTCATGCTCACTACTGCATTGAACACAATAGCAAAGGTATGTAACACCCTGTGTCCGTCAACAGATGAGTAAAGGAAATGTGGTGTTGATATGAATACCACAGAACACTCAGTTATATGGAATAAAATCTTGCCATGCAGAACAAACTAGGTAAACTTGGAGGACATTATATGAAGTTTAATAAGCCAGGTAGAGAAGCACAAGTACCACATGATCTATCTCACCCATACGTGATTCTAAAATGGTAGAGAATGTACCGAATGGTGTTACCAGTGTCCAGAGCAATTGGGGTAGGAGTAAAGAAGGAAAGATGTTGGTAAAAGGCAGGTAATTTAAGTTAGAAAGGAGAAGAAATTCTGAAATATTTATTACACAGCAGGGTGACTATGGTCAGTGTTATATTGTTTGTTTAAAAAAACATACACAAAGTGGGTATTTTGAGTTACTGCCCATAAAATGGTGAATATGCTAAGCTGTGTATTTATCAGTAAGGTCCACTTTATTTTATGCACTTTACTTCAAAATATGTATGTAAAAATATGTAAGGTCAAAATATGTTGCTAATTTATAAAATAAGATAAACTGGCTATAACATCATTTAAGTGCATTGTAGCCTTTGATTATCTATGTACAAAAATCTAAACACTATGGTTCAAAGTTCAGCATAAAATAACAAACCATTCTCACCTCCCAAGAGATGTCTGAGCAACAGTGTCATAAACTTCCAGGTAGTCATATACACAGTTGAAATGAAACTCCAGGTAAAATGAACTGAATACCAAACGAATCAGTTGGTGGCGTTGGACTACTATATGCCAAGTACAATTTACACCACTTGGGTAGACATTTGGATGACCAGGACTTTCAATGATCCCTGTAGATGCCGTGAGAACTTCTCCACATTCTGTGTAATAATTAGTAATAATAAAACAATAGTCATCACCTCAACAGTCAACAAATGACCTACATGAGTCCGCAAATAAAAACAATAATCACCTTCACAACAGTTAATGTTAATCTGCATGAGTCCCAAAATAAAATGTGCTTCTCATCAGTTAAAAGTGCAGAAGAGAAAACGCTGTTCTTATATGCAACTTATAATAACTTAGTTTTTTCTTTTGTTAATAGGTACACGACAACTATTGTTAAGTATTTGCAGAAAGTATAGTCTTTGTTTTAAACATACTTTATAAATTTTCACAGAACAATTGACTTTTATATAATTTACTTATTGTAAGGCACTTGTATTTTCAAAGGTGGGAACTGACCCCAGAGACTTACACACATAAACATTCCTGTACAACTGACTGCCCATTTATTCTGACAGCAGCATAAAGGGGGACAGAGAAACATGCTCCTACCTAATTTCTCACTGCTGAATCTAGCCATGAAGCCACCGTTTTCCATAGAAGAACTTTTCACAAATGTAACATAAAGAACATTGTATACAGATGTTATAAATGATGGTATGTTTGTGCCACAAAACTTCTCATTTTCAGGAGTTCCCAAGACAGAGCTGGGACCAATCTAAGGGAAAATAGATACAGCCAAGTTAATTTTTGTTAAATATCCATTTGGAAAATTGCTGCCGGTGGTGAAGCAGCCTGTGGAGAAAATGCAGAACCAATCTTTTGGGGGGTCTGAGAGAAGAACAAGGTTTATTTCCTGCTTTCCAGTCAGGGTGCATCTTTTGCTTGTATCATGGCTTTAGGGAGAGTTCCCAGTAAAATGCTGAGCATAGTGAGAAGATGACAAGGTACCTACCAACCAGTCACCGCGACAAAGCATTTGGCACCTCTATCACTGTGTGATGCCACTTCAGAGGCTTCGGTGCCTCTTATCAAATAAGGGAGTTCTTTTTTTCACAGTGCTTTTTTAAAATTGTTTTTCTTATAAGATGCAGGTGGATCCTGCCACATGCCTTTTGTTCATTCTAAGTAAAAACGTTATCCCCCACTTTATTGATGCTATTCTATATTGTACGACAATGTTCGCAGATTTTTAGAATATAATAATCTACATACATTAGTATAAATCCCCTTTCATTATTATATACATGTATATTGTATATATTATATGTATACACATTATATATATATATATATATATATATATATATATATATATATATATATATATATATATATATAATGCATGTATACTAGATTCTATTAAGTAGCATTCTACTAGGAAATTTTATGGCTATATTTATGAGATTTTAATCTGTACAAACAATGGTCCTTTTAACATAAATACAGTGCCTGTTACCTAAATAAATAATGCAGTAATGTTTCCCTCTTACCTCAATGTAATCTGTATCACAGGAGGAAGAACTTCCAATCTGAAAATCGGTGAAGTTAAGAAGAACAACTTCTCTTTGAGGTTGGGAGATGGCCCACCTGCAGGTTCTTTGTCCAGGATATATATTAGGATAGAAAGGTGATCGAAATACTCCTTCTCCTCTTAATATACCCCCACAGGCTGTAAATACAAAAATGAGAAACCTATTTGCTCAGGAATAAAGAATTAGAGACCTCAATTTTCTTGACAATTTAACTCTGCCTAAAAACACAGCAGAATGTGACACTTTTATGGGAATATTTTTCCTATCATTCAAGAACATATAAGAACTAAGTAAATTAAAATTAATATGTTAGAATAATGTGTGATTTTGACATTTAAAAAACAAGTGGGAAGGAATGGTTAAGGGGCCAGAGATATTGCTGGGTAGTTAAAAGCCTTGGCTGCTCTTCCAGAGGATCTAGGTTTGGTTCCCAGCACACATAAGTCGACTCACAACCAACTGTGTATCCAGTCTCAATGGACCTGACAGTTCTCTTGGTCTCTGAGAACATGGCACCCACATGCTGTGTCCAGACATTTATGGATGCAAAAGGCCCATTCTCATAAAATAATAAAACAATTAAAAAATAGATATGGATGAGAACATGATTCGTCAATAAAGTATACTTCTATATGCATGAATTCTCATCTCCAGCAACCAGGAAGCTGGGTATAATGGTGTGTGTGTGTAATCAATCTCAGACCTGGAGGTGGGAGCAGGAAGCACAGAAGTAGATGTTTCCCTAGAGCTCAGCAAATGCAGCTGAGTTCAGTGATCACTGAGGGACATGTCTCAATAGGGTGGGAAGAAAATAAGGAAGAGATTCAACACCAACATCCTGGTCTCTATCAGCACATCGCAGAAACACATGCATGCACACACATACACAAACACACAGAGAAAGAGAAAGAGACACAGACAGACAGACAGACAGAGAGACAGACAGACAGACAGACAGACAGAAGCAGAAGTTTCCTTACCAACTTGATAGTAAGCTCTGAAACTAGCCTTCTGGACTAAAGCGTCTATTTTCAGTCTGATCCAGACCTTATTAGAAACTGATCTAATGGGGAACAAGGTTTCGTTGCCACAGATCTTTCGAAGTAAGCTGTCATGGTCTCCAACCTAAGCAGAAAATTAAAGAAGGATTTGTAATGCTAATTAGAAAATCATTTTGGTAGATGTTATAGTGTTTGGAGACTAATCAATAGCACATCCAAAACAAATGCAAATTTAATTTAGTATTGTCTATATTACATTTAGAAGTAGCCAGTGGGTCAATTTTAATACAAACAACTGGCATCAGAAATCGATAACAATATTAAGTCAATACATCCTATAACTACATCATTCTTAAGATGTCTTAATTTCTGTAATATCAAAGAGGCCATAAATCTGGAACATAGCTTCCCCAAACAACAAAAACCAATAATATAGCATATCAAAAAATGAAAGTTCAACTAAATTTGCAATCCAAGGAATAAACTTTGTTTATTACCAAAAACAGTTTTTAAAAGATAGGAAGGCCAGAGAAGAAGGGAGAGGAGGAGGGAGGAAGCAAGGGAAGGTGAAAGAATCAATGCTAAATACTGAGACTAAAACCACTAAAGAAAAATTAATAAGCTAAGGTTTAAGCCTCATTATTAAAATATAAAGTAAAATCATGAATGCACTTAGGTACAGATTTATAGAGGAGGATTGGAAATGGACATACCAAAGGCAAATTTTAGATAAATCTATAAAAAAGAAAAAAATATGCCTCCTAAGTATACAAAATGATAAAAATGCTACAGATACACAATCTAAGAAGCAGGCAATTAATTAAATGTAATCCTGTCTACAGTTTTTGTCTATGTATTTAATTCTCAAGTTAGATTATCTTAATAAAATTATAGAAATGAGTAAAAGGATCTGAAGAAGAGGAAAACAGGAGTGACTGCCCCATGGATAAAGTGGAGCATCACTGGATAACTCCTCCACCTGCTTCCCCCCTAAGAGGGAAGCACTGTGAGAAGGTGTGTGTTTGCTAAGTCTTCTACCCCTTTAAGAATGAGATAATTCCCCATGTATAGAGCCGCAAGCATGACACAGTTCTCTATTATCATATCCCAACCGAAGTAAAATTAAAACCAGGCATCGATTCCATGTACAAACACATGAATCCTACATGGAATCGATAACAAAGTCCTAGAAAAATAAATGTACAGACTATTGCTAGACTTATATACCAAACAACATGATAGCTCCCCAAGTTCTTAAATGTCTGTTGGCATTCCTGATTGATTAAAACATTAAAAGACTCTCTCCACAGTTGAGAATTGTACGGAGTATACATAAGACTCTCGCTCCATAAAATTAGTCTAGAGGACAGACTAGCCCTGACTAATCTATTCTCAATCAGCATTATCAAGGCATAGGTAAATAAGCAGCCCCACTGGCAGGAGCCCTGTGGGACAGTCAGTGCTCACAGGGACTCTCTGGTGCCATACAAGTGTCTCTGAAGACTGCGGCTCAGTGGGTACCACAACTAGGTATCTGGGAAACTGTAAGGACTTCATTTTTGTTTGTTTGATTGTCTCTGTCTATTATTCTGATGTTGGCGAGGCATGACTCGCATAGAACAGGTAAGAAGCACACTACCAGCGGAGCAGTGATAGCACGTGCCTTTAACCCCAGCCCTAGGGACGCAGGAGCAGGAAGATCTCCAGCCTTGAGGCTAGCCTGGGCTATATAAAGTGAGTTCCACCACTGCCAGGGCTGCACAGGAAAATCTGGTCTTGAAATGAACAGAACCAAACAAGAATCACATCGTTAATCTAGCACGTGCTGGTCATTCCCAAGGATTCCCTGACATCCTGTGTGACTTCACTTGGGTAAAAACATTGCTGTGAGGCACAGGTGGCTGTCCACATTTGCATATTAAACAAGGTATTTTAGGAAATTTTAAATATTCACAGTTTTCCAGGGTGATCAATGGAACCCAAGTGAAAAACTACTGTTTTCATCTGCCTGCATTTATTGTGGGGAAATGTTGGCAGTTTGGGAGACGAACAGCTGCCTGTGTTTTATCTCAAGCTGGGGCTTGCCCAGGTTTCTCACATATTGAAATAAATATGTTTTTTTATTTTGTTGACTTAATTTAACTCATAATAATGTTTTTAATGCAGTGCATGTAAATCTATATTGACAAATTTCACTTCAAAGTAGGAGAATAATGACATATAACAATCTTACAATAGAAAAGTGCTCTGAACACCTGCAGGAAATTATGGAGTATTCAGAATACATGTCTTTAAGCCAAGGTCAGTAAGAATTATTTAGGTTAAAGGCAGTGGGTAGAGAGGAAAGATTGGTGGGACAGTGTGACATTGTTCCTCTTTTCCAAAACTAGTAGTTCTTAAAGGATGCTTATCAATTATATATCATGGGCATTGAACCCAAAGTGCTTCCATCAGAACATCTGAGATGCAGACAGATTTGCATGTAGATTCATACATATCCAAGGATGTTCTGCAAAGGTAAGAACTGACACTGTTTTAGGAACTCAGCCATGTGACAGACTCACATGCCACTCCACTGAGTCAGGCTCATTCCAGTTCCTTATTCTAAGCTCTTGACATCTGTAGCACCTGATTTCTTAGTCTTAAGTCAAGTTATGCTACTTGGTTGAACAAAAAGATTCAGATGGTCAAGAAAGTATCCCTTTAGTATCTCACAAACCCAAAACAAAACAAAAGACAAAACCTCTATAAATAGGCATTTTTTATAGTACTTGACCAATTAACATGAAAGTGCACAATCTTCAATTCAGTCTTCAGCAGACGCAACATCCGTACTACTGCTCTCCAAGACAAGAGCACAGGAAACACGAGTAAGATGGTGCCCTGCCCTAATCCCCTGGGTTCTATTTGCTTCTTATACAATCATTGTCTCTCCTTTCTATTAGTCCATTAGAAGATGACAAGAAGGAAGAAAACCAGCCAGACAGCTTTAGAGCTAGGTGAAGTGGGCCGGTCCCTTGGGTCCTTATTAATGAGGCTCAAGGACTTTAGCAAGGGAGCTCAGCTGCCGTCCAGATGTTATGAGAAGAGCTTCCAGGCCTCAAGGGCCTGAATCCTGGAAGGCACAATTGATTTTGGCTGTGTTTCTCTTTGTGCAAGGAAAGCTTGTTAATTCTGAAAGCCAGTATTCCCTCTGGACCCCAGGCACAGCAATACTATCACCATCACATTTTAAAGAGAGATCCTGGAATAAAATGTATCAAGAGCTCAAACTGACCCCAAATCCATTTGTACT
Organism: Micromys minutus; assembly: GCF_963924665.1. NCBI lineage: Eukaryota > Metazoa > Chordata > Mammalia > Rodentia > Muridae > Micromys > Micromys minutus. The sequence continues at coordinate 48,482,372 of NC_137975.1, read as the reverse complement.
TAATGACTGAGCACTTGTAAATTTGTACTCTCATCCAAAAGAAATCTCTTTCCTTTGTGCTTGGAAGCTGGAATAGACAATTTCAAAGTTCATAATTACTGGCTCCTTTTATGTGAGAAGATTGAATATCTGTTCTCTGCCTCCCAATGGAGCATGACTGTGGGCTCCGCCACAGCAATGGCTCAGCCCTGAGGAACGTGAGGAGTCATGATGAGCCTATCTCTACAGCCTTGGCTGTCAGTGGGTGACCCAATCATTGTTTCCTTTTCCTCTTGAGAGACCAGGAGCATGGGTCCTACGTAGCCAAAACCACATCAACTAAGCCTGATGTGGAACAGATCCCAAACCAACAGGCTGACACGGGTAGGGAATAAACACACCAGTGAACCATGGAGTGGCTTTTGTTTGTTATCCCTTTTGATTTGCCAGGGGAATACTCCTAGTTGCTTACCATAAGACAAGCTAAAGAAAGGTAAAGGTAACTACTTTTGAAACTGGGTTTGCAGTCACCAATTTTCTCTTCTTTTAAGAAGTCATGGATATCATGGAATGGTCCCTTGCAGAGGGAGTACAGTAAATTCATCAATTTAGTGGTCACGCTGGCAAAGGAGCTGCAGGACCTAGTGGGAAACACCAGTGTTCCGTGAACTAGACTCTGCTTTCTCCAGGATTTATTTTGTTTCAACTGTACATGTGTGGGTGCTTGTGTTTGTACAGGTGCACAAGTATGTTAGGGTGTACACATGTGTGTGAAGTGACATACACATATGAAGGCTAAAGGACTCCTTAGGGTATCATCTTCAAAACACACCACACTGCCTCCTTTGAGATGAAGTTTCTAATTGGCCTGGAGCTCACAAACTAGGATAGACTGGCTGACCTCAGGGAGCCTCCTATCCTGAGTACCCAGGTGCTGACTGGGTTTACAGACATGTGCCCCTGCATACAGGTTAGGGATCAAACTCAGGCCCTCACGCTTACAAGGTAAGTTCCTTAGCCGCTGAGCACCATCACCTGCCTCTAGGGGATTTATTTATTCATTTTGTAAATGCTGAATATTACAAACCCACAGCCCCAGGATATAACGAATAACCCAGGATATTTAGCCTATGAAGTATTGCAAATGGCACTTAGAGGTGGAACCAGATCCTAAAGAAAAATTCCTCATTAAACCCTGAGTACTTACAAAGGAATGATTTCCTGCACAGAGAACTGAGATCAACTGGGCTGCAAAACACGGTTCGTATGGTATTTTAAATGTGATCTGCAGAGCTGAGTAAGCAGAGGGGCTTTGACATGTGGAACTGATCGGGTCTAAAAGCCGTGGCTTAATGTCCGCACCCATCTCTCTGCATACTAACCATCCAGATTTGTTTGGATTGTAAAATCCATTTAAGTATGCAGTCTTAACTCAAAGCAAGTCAAATATCCTGAAATAAGGAGGTTTGGCCCATCCCAGGGTGGAAAAGACAACCTGACGCTATGGTAGGTCAGCATGTGGACTGTGAATTCATACTCCCTGCGAACTGGATTGCAGGCTGACAGATGAAAGATAGCAGAGGGACTTGATCATAAACACCCTGTTAGGCTAATTGAGGTGCGTGGGAAGGGACTGTGGTGTCACCTCAAATGAGAGAATGACACAAAGGATGGATGATGAGAGATGCCCGGAAGGGTATCCCAGTAATAATGCTATTGTTCATGTCATTGTCATTGTTATTGGCTATTACTTTTTTATTCTTCATTAGCATGTCTTGCCACTTTGTGGCCAGCATTTAGCATTTTAAGAACACTGGAGCTCTGACGGGATAGTGTCAGTTACAATACTTCTGCCAAGACAATTATTTATTAGAGTTTTGAATGAACTTTCTAAGATCCAAAACAAAAGGTAATCTATTTTTTTTCTAGAAGTATTTTCTCTCCTGATTATAAGTATGCAATCCTCCCTCTTCTCCTCATCGTGGATGAGCTGTCGTGGTCACTCACGGGGGTGAGCACAGTGCTAAGATCTTTCTAACAGTCTCCGGCTTCCAGAATACACCCGGCCTCTTTATCTCTCTCTCTTTATATACAGAGACACAGGCTTAATGCTTCTCTTACTAGTTTCTTTTTGTTTGTGTGATTCCAGTCACTGCAGTCTCTTTTTAGGTTTGTTTCATTTGTTTACATTTTGTTTTATCCTAGTTTTACCTCATTCAGTCCCTGGAGCCACTATACCTGGCATCCTTGTTTTTTTTTTTTTTTTTTTTTTTTTTTAAATATTTCTGTTCTCAACTGCTCAACTGTATACCCACTATGTACTATTCTCAGGGGAGCTATTTCCAACCAGTTATAGTAGGACTCAAGTCAAGAGCTTCATACTTTTCTTCCATAGTATATTTCTCACTTGTATAATGTATTTTTAAATTTTTTATCTTAAATATAACATTATTTCCATGGCTGTGGTGAGTGGAGGAGGCCCGAGTAAGTCAAGTTCTGAATTTCTAGGGTTGACATGGCTGTGACCATGCCACGGACTTTAGCCTCAGACCCACAAAAAATGTCAAAGCTTGTTCCTGGGGTGAGGCTCAAAGGGATAGCAAAGCCTTCCTGTGCTCTGTGCGCAGATGTTGACAATGTGTGTAGGAAATGTTCACTCTACCTTTCTCCCTGTATCTATGGCCTGAAGATTCCTTCCCTATGGTGACTGCTCTTACTGAGGCCAACTAAACCAGTCTCCTTGTTCATCTACATACAATAGCTCTGCTTCCTTGTTTGGAAGTAATAGCCTACCCACCTTCTTGTTAAGCTGTATGCAAGAACCCTGCCTTCCTGCCAAACTGTATTAGAACCAGTAAGCTAAGCTCCTGGGGTGCTGCAGGTTCTCCACTAGAGAGTATTGCACACCCTACCCCAGCTCTTCTGTCTGTCTGTCTGTCTGCTGTCTTTCATTTTCTTTCCACAGCAGTCAGAGCTGCCTCCTGAAGTTGTGCAAGGATGCAGCGCATTTCATAGAAGGCAGATCTTCTCCAGCAACCCCTCTGTTTTACTAGGAGGCGCCCCACTCCACCCCATCAGCCTCTCCTGTATGGCTTCATTTACAGTTTCTGTGAGTGAAATGCAGGTTATAGGGTCTGAAATATAACTGCGGTATAAAATCCCTTTCACTTTCCTCTACAGCCTGCTTCTAAGTCTTAATGCCCTATACCTTAGATATTCTTATTCAACCCATGACTTGCATTTTCTGGAATGAAAATGTGAGCTTTTCTTATTACCTTCTGTGTCCTTCACTCACAGGATTTCTGGTGGCTTGAGCCACTTATAAAATATTAATGAGGCACTGCTCTCCATTCTGGGAAAATGATCTTGTCACGTCTGAAATACCGTTCTATACAATTTAAAAGCTTTCTTGGGCAAGAACAAATGAACTAAAAATGAATCTCTCTTTGAACTCATCCTTCTTTAGTCATAGCAGGCTGGCCATGAGCAAAATGTGTTTTTAGAAGGAGAAACTTTAATTGAGGGCTGTGTGTGTGTGTAAATATTATGTTAATGTGTGTGTTTATACATGTGTAAATGTGTGGGCAGTTTTGTTTAAGATGGCAATATTCTTCTATAATTTCCATCAGTGCCTTATGAAGTTGTGCACACATCAGAATGGAATAGGTGTGCAGCTATAGTACAGTCTCATTGACTGATTCTGAACTGGTACTATCAAGGCAAGAGGAAAAATTTGGTCTAGGAGACCTTATATTTGTATAATGTTTTGTAATAACATTTAAGGCTTTCTTTCTTGTTCTTTTCCTGGATTTTACTTTTACAAAGGAATAAACAGGTAAGGTACCCCCCGAGGAAGGAACTGAATAAGCAAATAATTGCCCAGAGTTATATAGACATCTCACAACAGAACAAAAATAAGAATGAAATCATTAACCAAGTCCTATTCTAACTAAAAAATAGTCACTCTGCTTTACAAGTTGCTGGCTAACAGTTTTGTGATTTCCCCCTCCCCATAATAGTTTAAAAGAGTTCCCTATACAGGTGGGAATTCATGGAGAATGTTCATCAGTGCCACAGAGGGTTTATCATTCAGGATGCTCTTAAGGGTCCTACAACAAGTAATACAACCTCTACAAGGAATATATAGCAACTCTCAGAGTCCCCTCAACACTACAGGGACATTTCTCCTATTTTGGACAATTATTCCAGCAGCCTTGCTATTTTCCTATGATTCCAAAGTTGAATATAAAATTCACAAGGTCATCCTCTCTAAGAAAGACTATGTTCTCTTTGTGGTTAAAGGCACTATTATATGTCTGTTCTTGCAAGAGACCAGTGTAACTCCTAAATTCAAACAACTACTTACTAAACACCTACTGTGGACAGGTGACAAGTTCTCTGAGCCTTGGATTCCTGAGATTGAACTGGGAAGATGTTAGGGTCTAATGAATTAGCATGCCTGTGTCAACACTAGCTGGGCACCATGGGCAAAGATAGGACTCCCGCTAGGTTATGTCTGACACACACACACACTTGCTCTAGAAAACCTCTCTGAAGTCTTAACTACATCAATAAATCTAGTTATGTTTATTCATGCATATTTGCCTTTGTTGATTAGAGCTCCATTGAATAGCTTAGAACGTAGCCCTACTCTGAGTTTGAAGCTTCCACTTTCCTTTTATTGCTTCACTGCTTCCATTATGAAGCCCTTGCTGTTTTACCTTCTTAGGTCTATTTTAGACAGCTTGTTGTGGATTGTCTAAGAACACTTGCTCTTGCATTCTCTGCTCTGCCTTCCCACTCCCCAGCAATGCTGGTTTAGTATTGCTGAGCAAGCCCTCTGGTGCTCAAGATGTACCTGACTTGACAGCCATTTGAAGACCACCACTCTACAGAACATAAAAATTGCAATGAGTATCCCCCAAGGGTAACTGAGTAGAAAGGTTACCTCGATGTAAGTGTGAGAACAGCCCATCTGGCTCTCCAGCTCCATGTGGGTGAAGTTGATGGTTATTTTCTCTCCTTGGGGTTGAGAGATGAGGTAGACACACTGTCTGCTATGACTTAAAGGTCCGGACACGGGAGGAAGGAGGAGCTCACCCTGTGTGTCTGTGTAGTTCCCACCACAGTACAGGTCCGCTGAGGAGAACAAACAGGAAACGAGTGGTCATGGGGATAGCATTTATTTGACTTTCATACTTACTCTGCTCTGTCACCCTTTGCGAGTCCAGGTCATTTATTAGAAGATTTCCCAGTTTCATACATATTGAGAATATCCCTGCAGAGACTGAAGAAGTGGATGCAGAGGTATGTGATTGAACTTCCAATCTATAGCTCATCTCTGTAGATTGCTTTTTGAATACATTAATGCTTTACTTCATCTCAAAAAGATTTAATGTACTTTATTGTGACTGAATAAAATTTATAACTATATAAAAGAAGTATATTGAATGAGAGGAGTGTATAGAAGAGCAATATGTTGTCATTAATAGTACTTAAAACTGTACCAGATTGATTGTGCATTCAGCCTGAAGCCAAAACAGAGGATTAAGAGACCACGGGTGGTGCTTATTAGTTTTCCAACAAAGAAGAGACCTACTTGGTATTTCCCCCCATGACACAATAATAGGTGTCAAATGCAAACTTCCCTAACTCACTCCAATGAAAATCATAGACGATTTCATTTCTGTCCTTTGTTTCAAGGTATGGATGCAACTGAGAGCATCAGAGCAACGTGTATGGTAGTGAACTCTAGGCATGGGAACGATGCCTTCCTGGATGTTGGCTTCTGTGCACTGGACTTTACACAAGAATGAAGCCATTTCTTAAACATACTGTGCTGTTCCCATGAACAATCTTGCATCCAACAAAACAGCAAGCACCACTAAAGAACAGAGGTTCTGAATTAGTTAGTAGTAGGTACCTGTGGTCTCCAACATAGTGTGGATCCCATAATTGAAGGGTTGAGGGGTGCTGTAGTATCTATTTTGTAAAGATGAAGAGTGAGTCTGAAGTGGTGTAAGAAATATGAAGGCATGTCACTAACCTAAGAAAGCCTTCAGCATAGGAATCACCATAACAAGCAGCTGCAGGAATAGCACCATGCTCCTAAGGTACAGTCAGTCCTGGTGGGCAGGTTACTTACACGGTGTGGTTAGATAGGTGATGTGGAAGCCTTTGTCACTAATCTCAGAGTCAGAATGGAAATGGATTCTTGCTGCAGGACCTGTAGTCTGGAGTGGGGGAGTAGACAGAGAAGTGCAGAATTTCCCAAGAATGGGGTCTTGATGGAAAGGACCATCTCGAATCTAAAACAAAACAAAACAAAACAAACAAACAAACAAAGCCATTAGGTTGAAAGTGATCATATTCTCATTAACCAAGTCACTTGGGACATAAGCTTTAGGAAATCTGTCACTTTCATATGGTAGCAAGGCAGAGCAATCTCCAATGCTGGTTTAACAAACTCTATTATTTACACGTGAAGGGTGTCTCCATGTCATGTACATATTAATACAAGTGCACAGTCAGTGTTCAGTAAAAATGTGTCTTCACAGTCCTGTCAAATGCCTCATCTTCTGTTGGAATTTTAACTCTGGGGTTGAAAACATGCTTTGGATTTTTCTTAAAATGATGTAAAACTCAGTGTTTTTTTGTTTGTTTGTTTGTTTTTTGTCATGCTTCTCCCTTCCCCAAAGTAAAGAAATCCTGGTAATTTATTTTTAAAAAAATGAGTATTTCAAAGGAAATAGAAGAATGGGTTGTTGTGATGTGAGCTGATACATAACTTGGATGGGTACATGGGGTATGCAGGGAGGTGCAGATGACAAACATACAGTTGCTTTTAAAATCACCCCTGTGATTGTCATCCAGCACTGCACACAGTGAATACTGTGTGCTGACAGTGTGAACTAACTGACACACTTTTTCTATGTGTGCATATATATGTGTGTGTGTGTGTGTATATATATCCAGGAAGGTACATGCATATCTATAAGCATGCATGTGTACTTGTGGAAGTCAGAGGGCAATATTCAGGAATCAGTTCCTCTCTTACATTGTGAGTTCGGGTCATCAAACTCAGATCTTCAGGCTTGCTGGACCAGTGCTTTCAACAGCCAAACCATTTCACCTACTCGAACTATCCATGATGTAACCTCAAGTCCATGGTTTCCTCCTCCTTCTCTCTGCTCCTCTCCACCTGTCTTCCTCACCCCTTGCTCTCCTTTTTTACAGGACTGAGGATCAAACCCATGATCTCCTATAATCTCCAGCCTTTGAAGATCCTTGTTGGCTTTTTATTTGTTGAATAAATCACATTGAGCACTTTATAATTCTGACACAATTTCAAAAAATCTATACTTTATAGAACACCAAGGAGTAAATAAACTGATGAATATTCTCCTATGGCCAATTCTTTCATTCAAATCAATTTTTTCATTGGCAACAAATTTATAAGGCAATGTTACTTTATTTTTTACTTGTAACTAGTTCCTTGATACACTGATGAGAAATGAGATGAAGTTCAATATTTGTTTGGGTGACTGATACTTTCTGCAGTATAGTATTCAGAAATTAATACATATAAATGAAAAGGCTTTAATCTTAAATTGATAGGATTTATTGAATATTAATTTCACAGTAACTGACTTCTTACTGTCAACTTTTAAAAGGATATTTTGCTAAAACATTCCAAGGGGAAGCTGATATTTGAGTCATTCCCAAAGGTTTCAAATCCATTATTACCACTGCTAATGACTAATGACTTCAACTTTGGAGACCTGCGTGACAGCTGCATCCTTCACCCTTTATGAATAATTCCACAGCCCTCCATCCCACTCTAATGGACTCAGAAAGGCTCATTGTCTCTTTGGCCGTGCTGTGGGGTACTGAAATTTACAGTGGCAAGAGTGTAGGAGCAACCTAAGAACTCAATTTCCTTGATGACCTTTCCAGTCTACAAACAGAGAGCCACGTTTTTGATGTATCTAATTGTGCATGGGATGTGAATGTAACGGCCCCTTTCCTCTTCCATATTTTAACCTTTTGCTAATAGAATAGAGCAGGCTGATTGCTCTCCTCCCAAAGGTAATTGTCAACATTTTCCAGGGAGATTCAACACTGACAAGCACTTTCTCAGAGTCATTATGGCCCCCATAGCCAAGATGTGGGATGCCCCGAGGGCTTGTCCTGGAAAACTAAAAATTAAAATCTGTATTAGAAGAGACAGTCATTGCTAGGTTTTATTATCACTCCAGGTGTCTGAATTTCCAATAAAAGATGGGGGAGGCAAGGCAGGCTCTTCCACACTCAAGCTAGAAAATGATCTAACAAACTGGTGTAATTCAGAGTTGAGATGTAGCATCAGCTACCTAAGCATTAGTAACATACCAGGGCCATCCATGGGCATTATTAACCACAATGTCCTGAGTGCTAACTATACTATACCAAATCCTATCTAAATGTAGGGTTGAGGGGCTGTTGTTTTTTTACCTCCAAATAGTCTTTACTGCAGTCACTGTGGTTCTCCAGGCTCAAGGTTCCAAAGGTAAATGTTATCAAGGAGCCAGGATTCACCAGAATCTGCCAGATGCAATCTCTTCCTGGGGGGTAGTTTCCAGGATACCCCGGAGATGTAATAGAACCATAATTATCAGTCAGTATGCCACCACACTCTGAAAGAAAAGAGGAAATGATTAAATTCATATGTGAGCTAAAGTCACATAAAATTCTCACTGACTCTGTGATCAGAAGGCAAGCTTCATTAACATGATTGTGAAGAATTTAGGATACTCTCATAAATTACACAGTTTTTTGAGCTGCCCAGTTTCACATCTATAAAGTTAGTACCAACTGATAAGTGAGCAAGTCATTTATGTAGGAACTCTATGCCTCAGAACATCATATAGTTTTATGACTTAAGACACAGAGCTGACCCTTCTGAGGTGTAAATAATGGGGGTATAGATTCAGTCTCTTACCCTTGTAAGATTAGTTTCCGTGTGTGTGTGTGTGTGTGTGTGTGTGTGTGTGTGTGTGTGTGTGTGTAACTTAAAAAAAACTACTGGAACTTCTGTCAGCATCTACATCTTTCAATAAACCAGAACACTTTATGTTTTAAAATAGTTAAGGTATACATATACTTTTCTTTTAACTCCAGTACCAACAAAAAAGGGAACAAATTAGAAATATATCACACATTTTCTCTCTTGGCCTGCTTCCTATTCCTCTCATAAAAACTGAGCAAAAGCAGCCTAGGGGTGGATAGGATTTATTTGGCTTACAAGTTACAGTCATCATAAAGGAAACCAAGGGAGGAACTCAAGGCACTAAGCTGAAGGCAGGAACTGAAGCATCAGAGGCCCAGGAGGCGTATTGCTTTCTGGCTTGTTCTCCATGGCTTGCTCAGCCAGATTTTTTACAGAAATATGGATGGTCCACCTACGAATGCACCACCCACAGTAGGATAGGTCCTACCTACTTCCTCAATTACTAATTAAGAAAATGCCCCATAAGCGTACCCACAGGCTACCCTGAAAGAGGCAGTTTCTCAACTGGGGGTCCTTTTCCCAGGTGATTCAAGGTTGCATCAACTTGACAAAAACTAAGCAGTACATGTAGGATCTACATGTAAGCAAATACCTGAGGTAGTGAATTTATAAACCTCTTGATAACATAAGATGATAGATAGACAGACAGATGGATAAATAGGAAATGATATACTTATACTTTTATCATTTTGTGGGTTCCTCTGAATCTAAATGCTGCCAAATTCTACTGCAGAAAGCACAAAAGGGATGCTTTGGAATGAGAAGATCAACAATCTGATCAATACAGAATAATAGAAAAAAGAAGACATGATATGCTACCAGAAGTGGATACTTTGGCCAGAAAGAAAAAAAATGAAATAGGATCTTTTGACCCTTGTACCAGTTTACAACATGATAAATGGTGCATGGGTTTAAACAACTCAATTTATAAGGATGATGATGTATAGAATGAATAACTATAAATTATAACTATAACAAATAAATTTCAACCATGCTTGATTCTTGGGATTAGAAGATTACTTATTGCTACTTTTGGGAGGTCGTAAGGGACAAATAACATTGCACTGGGCTCTATGAGCCGAATCCTGACTCATCCCGGAATTCTTCCCATGTGTAACTTCAGATGGTACAGAAGTAAACAGGGGAGATAGTAAGACTTCTGTTAGCCTAAGTCAACAAAATCCTAAAATTTGAAGCTTCTCGAGTATTCAGAATTGCAGAACAACATATTATGTAAGAAAGCAGTTGCATGGAGACAGCACCAAATATTTTTGTAGGAGTTTCCCAAGTATTTAGAGGAAGACTACAGAATGCCTAACAGAGACCAGCTCCAAGTGTGGTGCCAGAGAACACCAAGGTTGAAGAGAATGAATAACCTAATACTGTTATCATAGACCCAGTCAGAAGGTAAAGAGGTTCGTGAAGATTCTGAAAAGAACTGAAGGTTCAGAAAGCCTGTGCTAGAATGATAAGAGACATGTTCTTTAGGAGTCATGGGACATTGAAATTCTGGCAACAATTTAATCTAATTAATCCATCAGAAATATAACTCCCTGTTAATACAAATTTGTTTCAAAAGTACAACCCAGAGTCCTTATAACAGGTTATCTGTGATCTGTTCATGATACAGATTTATTAAGCCCCAAGTGGGAACAGGTAAACTGATAAACAAAAGAGTCACTCTGAGCAAAGTCAGAAACAAATCTGATACTGCGGCTCTCAAACAAGGACTCCATAGTAACTGTCATGAGACTTAAGAGAGGAAATGTGACAAAAACACACTCGAGGTTTTCACCAGAAAAATCAACTCCATGACAGATCAGCTGTTACACCCATCATAACCAAGCTACAGTTCACAGAAGCACAGAGATTAGCTATAGAGTTCGGGACTGGGGTATACAGATTCATCTCCTTACAAAAGGCACACAGAGTAGATAGTTCTAGATGGTTGGCGAGAGGAGCAGAGGCTGGAACAGGAGGATCAATGAGAGGGGGATGGGGAGGAAATACAAGGAGAGATAGCTAAAATTAAGTGCTATTTGAGGAGTAGCATAAAAGCCTATACAGTAGAAGCTTCCTAAACACACACACACACACACACACACACACACACACACACACACACACACACACACACACACACGAAGGATATCTAGATAAAATCAAGTAATGGAACACAAAGAGTCCTAACTGAGCATCTCTTTTGTCACTAAATGAAGCTTGTAGTAGTGGGATTGAGTTACATCTAGTTGACTTGAAGGTCAAAGGTCCATGGGAGTCCCATAAACCCCTAAACAAGGTTCCATTGTTAAAAACAACAGGTACACAACTAATTGAACAGGAAGAAGTTGAGCCAGTGCCGACATAGAGCCCTCACCCCTACGTTCTGGCATCTTTGGTAAAGGAAGGTGCTCTGCACACTACCAAAAGAGAAATGTAAATGCCAACCTAGTCACAGCCCTTTGATCTACAATGGTGTCCTGCCTGCAAGCTATGCTAGGACAATGGTGACAGCAAGCCTGTAGGAGCAACCAACCAATGACTGATCCAATAACTGATTTCACTTAGTGATAACAGAAAAGAATCCTCAATATGTACAGAACAAAAACGAACTATAAATATCTGAAATAATTAGGAAATGAAAATTAAGTGAAATGTATTAAGCAAAATTGTCAGAACAAAATTAATAAAATCTAATCACAGCTTGGTACCTCAGTGCCATTCTCTCACCCGTGGAGAACAGTGTCTTACGTCACTGGAGCAGTAACAGATTTGAACAGCACTACTGCCCAAATTGACTAAGCTGACGTAGATAGACAGCCATATCCAATTATTCCTCTCCATATGGGAAACACCATAATAAAAACCATATTAGTGCATGAAGCAAGTTCCAAACACTGGATAGATTGCATCGGTACTTAGTGACCATGGTGGTTGCTATGGTCACTGAGAAAGGAAATTTCAGATGGGAAAGTATCTCAAACTGAATACTAGTAAAATCACACATTTGAACCTGTGGATAAAGATAAAATAGAATAAATGTGTCACTTCAGTGCACACATTAAAAAGTGTCTTTGTTGTATGTGTGTGTGTTATGTACATGAGTATATGTGTATGCAGAGGTTGGGTTGACTTCAGGTGTTTTTCTCAATCCCACACCACCTTACAGAATGAGGCAAGGCCTCTCAGTTGAGCCTGAAGTTTGTGACCTTTCTTAGCCTAGCTAACCAGCTCACTCCTGAGGATCCATCTCCGGAGCACTGGGCTTACAGCAGGTTGTCACTCTTGCTTGTCTGCAGGTCCTTGGACTTTGAACGACATACAGTCCTGGCATCTGCATGAATGAGTTACTGGGGGTGGGTGGGTAACCAATCCCTCTTTGATTGATTTACAACCTGCTCCATAGGAAGAAATGCATGCTTGATAGAGACTTTCCCCAGCAGGCCCTGTGAGGGCTTCAGCTCTAGGGAAGCACAAATTGAATTTGGTGAAATCATCTAAACTAAAACTAAAAAAAAAAAAAAAAAAATACAACAAACAAACAAACAAAAAACCATGAAGTTGACTGAGATGAAGATGGATCTGGGAACAACTAGGGGAAGAGGGGAAGTAAATATAATCAGAATAAGTTGTATTAAGCTCTGAGGCAATTAATACAAATACTATATTAAAACAACCCTGAAAACTCTGTCCAGTAATTTACTACCCATGCATTCTAGCTTTGCAATACACAATAGTCTTTCTGTCTTTAAATTCAAAATCAAACTCATCTTTAAATTACTTATTCTCAAAATGATAACTTAAAATGATGCATTACTTATGGGTTTCCAAGCATGTCATAGTATCATGAAAATACATTCTGCTTTCTCTTCGCTACACACTCACCTGGCAGCTTTGACTCCCACCTTGCAGTAAAGCCTCTCCCACGCCTTATGTATTCAGAGTAGAGATGGAAATAGAGAGCATTTGCACTGCTGTGGATGCCCTGGGGGGGCGTAGAGCCACAGTATCTACCAAGTGGGAAATCTGCGGAGGAGTCTCCATCGTGAATCTGAAGGTACTCCCGGGGACAATTGCTTGCTGATTCTAAATCAAAAAACGTGAAGGTGACCTGCACAACCTACAAGAACATAAAAGCACTTCCATGTTAATGGTGAACCATTAGTTAGCAAGTATTCACACAAAGAGGCACTGCCGTTAATCTGAAGTTACTCACCAATGTGGGCAGTAAGTCTACTTTAAAATCATTTAAGCCAAACTATAATTCATTCAGAAATATAAAAAAGTCTCTGGGGACTTTTGGAAATGCTATTTATTTTAACTGAAGAAATTTAATAAGTTTCTTACTTGAAGAACTTTAACTGGAAATCAAATAAAAGTTAGTTTCTTATATTTTCTATTATATCTTATGGCACAGACACTATGTAAAATGTATCGCCAAAACAACAGGATAAATTATCTTTAAAATGGCAATAAACACATAATTTTTTCCTTGGAAAAACATATTTTTTTCCTTGAAAAAATATACTTTCAATGTCAGGAAATAGAATTCACTAGAACTAAATGGAAGGAAGGAAATTCACACAACATACCCAGTGAGAAACCTTCTTGGAATTCATTCTATTGTGTAATGACCAAGCTGCAACTGCTTGTCCTTCTTTAAGGGAAATAATGATTTTTGACCTTTACACAATATCCTCTATAACATTAGTCTGCTAGAAGTTATGATTTCAAGGGGAAAATCTTAACTATTTAGGCATACCACTTTAAGTCTAAGAATTCCTTGGAAAACAAAGACTTTAGAAATCTGAAAGCTCAGGAACAATAAAAATAAAAATCATGGGCTCAGATCTTAATTTTAGCTGTTCACGTAGTGGCTCAAAGTCATAAACTTTGAAGTTAGTTGACCTGAGACTGAATTTCTTAAAAACCATGTGCCATTTCAAAAACACACATACCTGGACAGGTGTTTCAAACAATTTAGGTTCTGTTTATACACACATAAAATGTGACCAATAATTCTTAATTTTAGAATTTAAAGTACCCTGATGTATATGAAACACACGGTGCCTGACACTGTGTGGATACTACTTAAGAAGCCATCTTAACACCAGTTGCTACCATTTCATGACAGCCCACTAGGGCTGGTGGTCATCTTCAAATACTACTTTTGCAGTAACAGTGTGATTTAACAGATTAACTACTGGCCTACAGATAGACAAGCAATGTTGGGGATCCTTCATTGAGTTCAGTAAGAGAGGGCTGGGCGAGGTGAAGAGAAGAAAGAAAAAAAGAAGAGACAGACAGACTTTAGAACCAAACAGCTTGGAAATTCATCTGTTCCCCTTATAAGCTAAGTCCTATTAAAAGGTAAAAACTACAACCCTTCTCGTACTTTCTGTCATCTCAACTGTAAAATAAATATGTCGTTTACTTCAAAAAGTTTGTATGAAGTTAAAGAAATATAAACAAAGTGTATAGCCCAAAGCCCAGTACATAGTAAGTGTTCAATATGTGATAGTGGAACTATCATACATACTTTACACAAGTGTATACACACGCACATGCAACTCATATGTCCCATAGTTTTAAATGTACAAGTGAGACCTACTTGTAGACAAGAGTTACTATGTTTACCTTTTCCTCATCAGTTCTGACAACCCAGAAACAGTTCACATCGTGAACATAGGTATCATTCGGGGCCCGGTAGGCAAAGGTTCCTTGTGTCCCTGAGAGGATCCCTCCGCAGACTGCAAAAATGAAAAAGATAAACTGTGTTGTTCACAGGTTATCAAAAGGAAAAGACCAGGCACCTCCAGCCCACACTTTCCTCCTCCCTGGTCCCTTTGTGTTGACACAAAGGCTCCTCCCTCCTTCCTGCAGCCACAATCCATTTCACCCCCATCACATTTTTCTCCAAACTTGAATCCTCCATCCTCCTTGGCCCTGCTCTTTAAGCCATGATGGACCAGGCTTTACCCACATGAGTCAATCACAGTATTAATTCTGCCATCTGATGCCACTTTCTGTGCCCTGTGGTAGTCTCAGCTCCTTGACTACACGGGGAGCAGACAAGTGGAGGCAGTGTTTTCTGTTTTTATATTCTATTACTGTCCTAAACATGTAGCGAGACATCAAACAACAGACTGATCTAAGAGCAGGAGTGAGAAGAGAAAGCATGGGGAGGGTAGAGGAGAACTTGAGTGTAGTGCCTAAGGAACAGATATATCTGAATGGCAAATGAGGGAGGAATTTATCCTGGCTGAAATGAGAATATTTCTAGGGAATTAAAGGAATACATATTGATGTGGATAGAAAGAAGTTTGTTCATGGATAATAAATTTAAAAACAGTCTAAACCTTGATTAACTGGGCAAAGTGCCAGTAAGTAGGAGAGTGATGAGTTAGGATCCTATGAACACTAGATGCCTGCTACCCAGGGAGTGGCCCTCTAGGAAAACTAAAATGCAAGTTCCTGAGTATATGGTACGTTGTGAAAGAATATACAGAACATGGAAAATACCAATAATATTTTTAAAGTAAAAATGTTTTCCATTGAAAATGAGGATTACAAATACCACTTTGTGGATTCTATGCTATGTCTGAAAGGAGAAATGGACTTCTCAGCATCTAAACTGGTGAAGAAATCCCTTTACACTGGCAAACACACAGAAGGCCTATTGGAGGATGATTCCCTAACCTGGAAGTATCTGTGGTTGAAGGGATGTCTTCCATACCTGCCTGGGGAGTCTGGCAGTAATAGCCAGTCCAAGAGCTTGTGCAGTCACAGGTAAAGCCGTTGACACCGTCAATACAGGTGCCCCCATTCAAGCAGGGGTTGCTCACACACTCATTGATGTTTTCCGTACAGTTCTGTCCAGACCAGCCCGAGGCACACTTACAGAAATAACTTGATATTGTTTCCTAAGAAGAAAATAAAACACCATTCTACAGATCAAATGAACAGAAAATCTGAGAGAACCAACCCAAATCATGAAAAGAAGTGACAATGTAAGGTATATATTAAACAGAAATTGAACTATAGTATGCATTTTCCAGTAGATAAGAATCATTAATTACTGAGTACGATTAGTCATATTTATTTCCATAAAATTCTAGGTTTTGCTTACTAGTTTGAAAAATCACTGAATATATGTGTGTGTGTGTGTGTGTGTGTGTGTGTGTGTGTGTGTGTGTGTGTGTGTGCTGAAGATATAGCTCGGAGTTTTGAGGGGCTTCCGGCATTTTAGAGGACCAGGATTCAGAACCCAGCACCCATATCTCACAGCTTGCAAGTGACTATAATTCTAAATGTATGGAACCTGACACTCTTGAGTCGGCAGGCACCTGCATACACGTGAGTGCACACAAGCCCATACAAGGACACATACATACAGAAATAAATAAATCAATAAATCTTTAATAAAAATCGATTGGCTTATTGGTTTTCCTGGGAACCAAAGTTACTACAGGTATCTAATCCGAGAATCAGAGACTTTAACATAAAGCTTGAATCGTTATCTTTAAACTTATGGCTGGGTGCTGGTGGGACATGCATTTAATCCCAGAGCTCAGGAGGCAGCGGTATGTGGAGTTTGAGCTTGAGTTTGAGGCCAACATGGTCATATTAGGAAAGAGAGAGAAGGAAAAAAGAAAAGAAAGAAAGAAGGACCTCCCCCCCAAACAAAGCAAATCAAGCAAAAAAAAAAAAAAAAAAAAAAAAAAAAAAAAAAAAAAAAAACCCTAACTTATGAATTATATAAAATAAAATGGTGAATCTATGATTGATAGTTTGCAAATTTTTATCTCCCCAAGAGGAGCAAGACTCACTATGCACTGTCCATTTACACACGGGTGACTTGAGCACATGTTACTGAGGCGCACACATCCATTAGAGCCGTAACCGTTTCCAGTATATCCCGGAGGGCAGGTGCAGACAGGGAAGAAGGACCCTGTTCAGAAATAAAAGATGGATGTGTAAGTGCAGGAATTCTTGGTTCAGAAGCAGTCAGGAAACCCAATTCTGGTGTCCAGACAAGAATCCAGCAACATCGAGTGCATGTACCTCTATGGGCAGGCAAGAGAAGGCAAGAGGAGAAATGATTAGAATCTGCTTTTCCCATTTGATTGTAAAACAAAGCACTAAAATGTTTCAAATTTCTATATGTTTTCTGTACATTTTCTATAGGTCTTCTGTAAGTTTGCGATCACGCTGTCACCTCGTGACAGATGATCCAAGGCTACATACCAATAAGAAGGAAACATGAAACAGGAAATGGTACTTCTTCATCAGAAAGGGATCTTTAGTACAGAATGAAAGTTTAAGGCAACAGTATTTGTTGCAAGGAATTGTATCTGTATGTATCTACACAGAGAGAGAGAGAGATTGCTCAATCTTTCCAATAGCCCTATAAACAGATGTACTTCTATGTAGCTACAGGGAGAGAGATCACTCAACCCTCCCGATAATTCTAACAACAGATGTTGCAAGCAATGCCTGAGTCTACACATACAGAGAGAAATTTCTCTGTCCTCCCAATCACCCTATAAGCAGATTCTCCATTATTTTCACCTTTAGAGATAGAAATCAAGCACTTGCAGACTGCCTTGCCCAAGGAAACACAGTTTGAATGTGAAAATTCAGGAGAAACTTTATGACGTGGCACCAGATGTGGCACAGGATCAGTGTTAGACGGGCAGTTCTCATGTTCCAGACACATGTACAGGCAGACTTCACTTAAAATATCAGGCATTCAAAGGAATTTTGGGGTGAAACTACTGACTAAAATAATATAGTAACACAATAAATAAAATGCAAACACCAACACTTTTTTAATGTTTTTTTTTTCTAAGCTTTTTACTTCCATGTCACAAAATTCAAGCAAAGACCATCAATGCGGCTGGAGGACAAAGCTGATCAATATGTTTAAAACAATGATTGAATCACTTAGTACCATTAATAATTATGAGTGAGATAAAGGATAAAAATAACACTAAAACATCCAGGATTTTCACTTTCATTCTGTGGTGCCTAGAACAAGTAACCCTTTTAATATTTTAGGCGATTCCACTAAATGTAACATCCAGAGACTTTCAGATTCCTTAATTGCTGAAGGTCACCTGTCACTGAGGAAATGAATTGCTCTTATCACTCTAAAAGAACTGGAATAATTCATGAAAATTAATATGATGAACGTAAACACATTTTTCCACCAGAAAATACTGATGAAAATGGAAAGAAAATCTCGCTGAAGAATTCAACTGGAATAAATTATTTAACTTGATGGATTTACAGCACAAATGGACACTGGTGTTTTTATGTCCCCTGTTCATAGCACTTTCAAGATTTGAATTTAAAAATAAGACATACAAGAATCTTTCCTACATAAAGGAGTGTGTAAAGCTACATCCTTTTATCTATTTCTTTTAAGGTATTTACTGAAGGAAAAGAGACTCAGACCCTGTCACACTCTGCCTGGACATCTGCTACAATCCTCAAGCAAGGTCACAGGCTACCGTGAAGATCAGTAAAGAGCGTGAAACGCTACTTCACATCATGTAAGATATGACCAGCTCTTGTCCATAAAACTTAACTATGTTCATAACTGTTTCATTTTGGCCTCCCAAACTGACTATTACTGGAGCTACTGCTGTCCGGAGTTCACAGAAGGGAGAACTGGAGTGTAGGAGCATGAGAGAGATGTCTTGACCATCATCAGTTAGAAATAGTATGATGGGACCAAAGGAGAAATCAAACTGTTCTCTGAGGAATGCTGCGCTTGACCACACCACATCACTACTCTGTTAAACACTTACTGATAATTTAGTCACTCATTAGAGTGCGATCTATACAACCATGTATGTACACACCTGTGCTCATGTGTATATTCTCATCTATGTATGCACATTAAAGATGCATTCATAAAAATAAAAATGAAATTTTGAAACATCAAGGAATGTGTCATATTATTTTATGAATAAGGTTGAGTCTAACCATTTGGATGGAAATCATTAGGTTTTCCTTTTGACACATAAACAACCAATAAATTCTAAGACTGTCAAAGATCCTGATCTATATATCAGGAGAAAACATAAGAGGAATATGACCAGATGATTTGTGAAGAGTTCAATAGGAAAGTCCCTTCTCAGCAGGAGGTTGGTGGGGAAAGAAGGAGGAGGAGGAGAACAAGAGGAAAAAGAAGAAGAAGAAGAAGAAGAAGAAGAAGAAGAAGAAGAAGAAGAAGAAGAAGAAGAAGAAGAAGAAGAAGAAGAAGAAGAAGAAGAAGAAGAAGAAGAAGAAGAAGAAGAAGAAGAAGAGCAACAGCAACAACAACAACTTACTCTTTAGCAATACAATTCTTAAGTCTTTGTGGTACCAGGGAAATATTAGTGATCCCCCCAAAAGAGACAGGAACCCACCTGATGCTAATCACAGCAGGGTCTACTTTCTATCTGAGGTAGCTTGATCCCACCCTGCTGTGCACCCCCATCAAGCAGGGAGCCCCGAATATCTATTGGAGCAAGCCTTTATAGTCAGCACCAGACTGGCAAGCATCTACTTGGGAAGTTACTATTTCATTTAACACAGTTGGCTGGTGCTGGGAGTCCTATCATAAATTTAATTTCTGCTTTCCTCTGCTTTGGTGGTCATTAGGCAGGGGGTGGGCTCGTAACCTGGGAGGGTGCTGGAAATGCCGATCTTGTTCAGAGACAGCCTAGAGCGTGGAGCTAGGCTCAGGTTTTGTTGGGAAGTAACTTGGAAACTGGCAATGTTAGTTTGCCAACTCAAACTTAGGTCAGGTTTTTTTAAATGGAGTCTAAATGTAAAAGATTCTGGTCTCCCACCTCTATATAGAAAATACTAGTACAAACTCCAGAGAATTTATATTTAGAATATGAAATTGTGCAAAGGGTTTGAATGACACATCCAAAGACAAAAGGGGGTGAGTCATTACCTAGAACAGGAGATGAGGAGCAGGTTGCATCTGGATGGCAGCCTCCATTATGGATCAAGCAGATGTCCAAGGGAGTGCACACTCTCCCATCACCACTGAAACCTAACCAAAGCACAGCAGAGGGTGAGAAACAAGGTCAAGAACACTGGAGAAAGACAATGGCTCTCTAAGCTTAGAACCCAGGCAAACAACACTGAAGACCCATCTTCAAGTAGATAGAGATATGAAACTCCACAAATGAAATCAATCAGCAGAAAACAAGGTTGGCATGGTTAAAAATCTTATAAAATAGCACTGTGGCTTTGGGTGTGCACACATATATATGTACAGATGTGTGTGTGCATTTGTAGGCTTATGTGCACAAATGGATGTGTGTGCTTGTAACTGTGAGGTGTCTTAGAAGTGGCTGGCTCTAAATTGACACATCTTAATTTCAGTGGCTAATGTCCTTGGAGGTACATTATTACAGATGTCTAAAGTACTATTTTTCATGTTATTAAAGGACCTGAGTGAGGAGAAACCATTATTGGAATGTATGGTTTTATACACACACACACACACACACACACACACATATTATATAAATACATGCATATATATACATATATATTCCCTTTGTTATATATAGTATATATACATATATATGTACAAATATTATGTTTATTATGCATATATATTATTGCTTAGAACTCTCTGAACTTCCTGGAGATTGGTTTTATTTGAACTGGAGGGCAGTCAGAATGACCTCTTTCCAGAAGAAAAAAAAACTGACATATATTATGTTTGTAAGCCCTATCTATGAACTGTCCACAAGTGTACATATTAAATAAATACACGTGAATGGGAACAGCGGAGTGATGGATAAATATTCTCATGGAAGCGTTTCCCAGTTCCGTGCTTTTGTTTGCTCTTGACACTGTTTTCTCTCCCTTACTTTACTGCTGCATGCTGAATCTACACTTTAAGTTAAGCATCCTAGGGCTGCAGAGATAGATCAGTGGTTAAGAGCACTGACTGCTCTTCCAAAGATCCTGAGTTCAAGTTCCAGCAACCACATGGTGGCTCACAGCCATCTGTAATGAGATGTGATGCCCCCTTCTGGTGTGTCTGAAGACAGCTGTGGTGTACTCATTTATTCATATACATAAAAAAATAAATGTTTTTTTTTTTTAAGTTAAGTGTCCTAGACCATTTTTCCCCTTAGAAATCATTTTAAAGAGAGCACTGATCCTCTTTCAAGGGCATTGCCTGGTGGTGGCATCAGGAAGCCGAGTGTAGTACCTGCTGGACAACTCCCACAGGAGAATGATCCAGGTGTGTTCAGGCAGGGGACCAGTGGAGCCTCCGAACAGCCACCATTGTTGATTTCACATTCGTTGATATCCTGGCATTCATAACCATTTCCTTGCCAACCTAGAAAAATATTGAGAAGATTTAAAAGATTAGCACTTGCTAACAACTTAACAAGGAAGAAATGCAAGTAGTTAAGGCATACACAAAGTCATTCTGAATTGGCCACGTTGTTCAGTGGGTAATGATACTTACCACTAAGCATGACCATCTGAGTTCAGTACCTGGGACCCACATGGTAGAAGGAGAGAACTAACTCCAATTTGCCCTCTGACCTCTAAAAGCATGTTATGGCATTTACCCCCCAACCCAAATAAATAAGTCAAATAAAAGTTTAAAGAATTAAAAATAAAATGTGATAAATAAAGTTTTGTTTTTCACAAAACTATAGATTAAAATGAGATATTTCTAACAGGTAGCTCAAAAATTACTTTAAACACATAGAATCTAATTCTGGTAAAAGTAGTTAATGGAGTTCACTTGCAGACTATTGATTAGATGTTAATTTTTAAAAAGTTTTGAATGTGACAACATTCATTAACTTTTAAAGGTAAATTTCTTAGCAAGTAAATTTACTTCTTGAAATCTCTTCTTTGTAGATAAAACCATCAACAAATTACAAAATGCAAAGAAAGACCTCCGTAGGCATTGCTTATGGGTGTGATAAAAACAGTTGGGCCCCTCAAGACTCATCTATGGAACTGCATTCTAAAAGTAATTTTAGCAATGTTCATACACCTGCAAATTCATACATCTGCTCCTGTACAAACATTGAACAAATCTTCTCATGCATGGTTTAAGCATATACAACAAATTATAGAACAATATGAAGAGTTGGGTCATACTAGTAACCTGGAGGAATGACTGCTTAAAGCTGTGCCTGTATCTGTAAAAGTAAAGAAAAATGGAGGACCAGATTAAAGGAGAAAAAAGTCATCTTTAAATTTTTCCTGTTGTAGTCTATTATGACATTAGTATTACTCTCATGATTCATGATTGTAATTGTATTTAAATATCTTCAGCCTGTAGCACATTTATAATGTCGGGGCTAAGTGGGGTATCCTTCGTAACCTGACTTAAGGAGATGATCATGTCTGAGGGTGGTTCGGTGAGCACACAAGGAATTGCTGAGAGACGTGTACTCCAGCCCTCATGACAGTCCTCACAGTGATAAGACATAGTACTTTGCTCTGCCTTTTTACAGATAATGCTTGTAGTTCCTAACATTTATAACAAACATATAGAGCCTTTAAGATTCAGCAAAAATAGAATGATTAAAGACAAAAGTGAAAATTTCACTTTCAATTTCTTTCTTACAAGTTCTGCTTCTCTTTGTTCTCTTCAAATAAGAAAAAGAAAAAGTAAGCACACACTACCCATCCTCTAATTTAAACCATGTGTTTTATTTGAAGTCTACTGTTTAAGGATTATCATCATAAATGACCTTCCAGAGTTCAGTGATGTGTGAGTTTTGTTCCCGCAATGCAAGAGAGGAGAACTTTCTTCTCCTTAGCTTTGTGAGTTCAAAACCAACACCAAGCAAGCACCCACTAAACTACAAGTGTCTAAATGCAGCTCAAGGTGTACATGTGCCTCAGTGTGACAGAACCATGGTGTACTCTGCAGTGCAGCTCAGATCCAGAGCCAGGCAGATCCGGATTTGGATCTGGCCTTGAATAAGCTTTATGAAGGTGGAGAAGTTATTTAATCTCTCTAAGCCTCGACTTCCCCTCAGGTAAACAACTCTCTTACCGAGACTTGGCATTTGTTGAAGCTGTGGAGTTGTAACAATTGTTTAGGCTTGAATAGCACCTTAATGGCATTTCCATAAAAGAGCAACTGCTAATATGTTCTTCCATCCATGTGCCACTCTCTAGGCATACCCAGGAGTAGGAAGCTGCTTATAAGCTCCTTGACATCAGATTAACAGCTAACCAACAGCACACTACAGTGCTTTGCTCATAGCACATGCCCTACAAATCTGTATCCAGTGGTAGAGAAAGTCCCATGAGGTTAAGTATACTGTAATATACTACCTCAGATTCTTCAGCAACTCATACAATGGGTTCCCTTAAGGCTCAGTCCTTGGGACTAAGGAAGCAGAACACTTCTATTTATAGCAAAGTTAGAGGATATTCAAGCATACACAAAAGCAAGAACTGCTGGTTTGTATCAGAGGCACAAAGTAGTCAAGGGATTTACCCAAATTTCTAAATACCTGACTAGTAGAAGTAGGATTATAGTGTGTGGCATTTTACTATCAGCTAACAGCCACAGCGATGCAAGATCAGACACTCCAAATTCTATGTCTAGTTGTGCCCTAAAGTTGGATGCTAGCACACTCTCTGGCAAATCTCCAACTCCAGGGACCTGCTCTACATTAAGGTGTCCTTGAGTAGGACATGCAGGGACGTTTAGGCACCTCTGAAAATGATCCTTGTGTTCATCAGTGGTAGAGAAAAATTGATTCCAGTACCTTGTCTGTGAGCTATTCAGAGCCTAACATGTGTCCCCAAGAAAATACCTTTTGGGCAGGCCCCACAATAGAAAGAGCCTTGTGTGTTGAAGCACTGTGCTTGTTCTGAACAAGGTGAAGGCTGGAGGCTACATTCATCTTTGTCCTCTGTACAGGAGACACCATTTGGCGGTGTTGTCCACCCAGCATCACAGATGCAGTTAAAATTTGGCTGAAAGGAAAGCAATAAAGTAAATAAAGGCTTTCGGGAAGAGGAGAGAAAGGGGCCTGAAAATCTCACCAAACCCTGAACTGTTCATTGTCCAAAGTTCATTTACATCAGGCCCATTGAGTAGATTCTCTTTCTCTCCCCATATGATTTGAGCATTTAGACTAGATCCTGGGAAAGAAATATCTTTATTTTGGGATAAAGGGATCCTATAATTTATCCCAAAGATGCCCAGGAAAGAGTAACTGTAATCAAGAGCTGTAATTACAGTCAATGGACTCAGCCAGCTATGTATTTAAAGGGTAAACACCCAACTAGATACAGACTTCGGACAATCATTTCCGTCTTTAAAAAAATAAAATCTCCACTCTTCAGTCCTCCCCTACACCCTTACTGCTAGAAGGGACTGTTTTCTATCGCTTAAGAATTCCTAAAAATAAATTCAAAAATAACTAAAATTCATGTAACATCAAACTAGCCAGACTACCCCGAGAGTTAGGCATCTAGGACCCAGAGCTGAGAGAAAGACTAGAGATCTAGAGCCAAAAAGTGAGCCATTCACAGGGACTCAAGGCCCCAAAACTCCAAACTCCAGACAGCTCCAGATGCTGTTGACAAAAGAGAGCCTGCATTACTTCCATGTCTTGTCACTGTTAAACACACAGGCCCGGAGGCCAGGCCTCACAAATTTCTGAATCCAGTTTTTGGTGTAGATCATCTACCCCTTTGCTTATATATGTCCTACTAAGGGATGGAAGGCACTTCACCTCCAGAGTCAGCAACAGCATGAGGGTCAGTGACTGTGGTTTCCAGGAAGGAGCACTGAGGGGAAGGGACCCACCTGTCCATGGTGTGTTCGTTGTAAGTCCTCACAGATGCCATGCTTACAGAGCTGCTTAGAGCCTTGTTCACAGTCATTGTATTTGGATTCACACTGAGGTCCATACGTATCAGGTGTGCAGTCACATCTGTTGGTTATACAAGAGCACAAGCTCAGGGGTTTGCAGTCTTTAATACCAGAATCTGTTCATTGGCATAAGTAATAGGTACCCGCCGTTGCAAACCACTAATGTTAATCATAAACCAGCCATGCAGTGTTGCCAGCTGCAACCTTAGGATAAAATACCTCGGCTCAGCTCGCCTCCGAGCGGAGCACTGAGTGATCATGTTATCTTTGCAAATCAACTGTTAGAGAAACATGACTCGGTGTTTCATAAGACTAGAGCAATAAATTATTGTCTCATCTCAGTCACTAAGCAGTACTGTCAAAGGTCAGGTATCTGTAAACCATGGGTGACGGAGCCCTTTCAAGGGAAAAGGAAAGATCAGCAAGTTCACCAAAGTCATCCTACAGCACCTACCAAGAAGCACAAGTGATGGTCTACGCCAGGTGCCTTACATTATAGAGGGCATATACATTCTTTCAGGAAGAGATGTAGTCAATAGTGGGGACATTTTCTTCACAGTCATGTTGTAATGCATAGCAAATATAATTACCTAAATTACCAAAATATACAGTACCTAAATACTAAGAGATGCACCATCACTAGAAAACGTGAGGTAAGCAAGAATCAAATAGGGAATGTCTGTATAGTTGTTGTGACTTTTTAAGTCACTAGTTTAGTTGTATATCTGCAAAGCATAGGAAAGAGAGATTGCAAGGTTGGCAGAAGGGACAAACGACTCACAAAGCTAAGTGTGAACAGACCCAAGAGAGTGAAAAAGCTAAGCACTGAGGGTGTAGTTAGACTCCAGCAGAGAGTCTCCCCAAAGGGAACTGAGTATCAGTGCTGATGCCAGAGAGGAGGATGAGGGAGGATCAGCAGGGTCAGTCTGTCTCTCATGCCAGTGACCTTGAGCTACTTTCTGATGGTCCTGGAAAAGAAGACTTGCTACATAGTAAAAAGGTTGTCTTAGCAAGATGCATTCAGTACGGGGAGTCCTGCTAATAATCACAGATGTCAAAGTGTGGGTATTAATGCAAGAAATGAATTTGAAAAAATATATCAAGGCATGCCATGGCTAGACTCAGGAACAATTGCTTGGGTGACACCTCTGAATCACTGCTACATAAAATAAGATCGATGTGTATTGCCAGAAATGGAGAGAACGGATGTAGGGGACCACATCTATGCACTTCCATTTAGCGCTGCCAAACTTGCCAACTGAGAACACAGAGGACAGTTAAATTCTATCTCAGGCAAACGAATATTTGTAAAATATGTAAGTATGATCCATGCAACTGACGGCACCACTATGCAATTATATGAAAGTTATTTAATTAATAAATTATGTCTAGGGGAATTCCAAGATTACTTTACTCATTAAAACCAGGCCATATAGTAATAGACTTACATTTGGTGTTAGCTCCCTATCTAGTAGACATTCACCCTTGCCCATGTTTTCCCATATGCTCTGTTATCTTTCCTCTCTTATATCTCATTTTTACATAGAATAGTCCTCCAGGAAAGCTAATTATACTGCTTGAGATTATCATACTTTTAAGCATTTCTTATACATACTTAAGCATTTGATTCATTGCTAAATATTTACTCTGTAAGTTTAACATGGAAAACAAAACAACTCAGAACCAATTATTGCAAGTTTTTCTAAATGCATTTTTCATGCAAGGAATATTAGGCTGTTTGGAAATCCCTGGGACTAGGTTCATGATGCCTCTTCTACAGGCCTTCCTCTCAAGGAAGCACTCAGAAGTGCATTTCTTTTATACCTAAGTTCTTAACCACTGGAAAAGTACTTATGATGTCAGAGGAGATTGGGGCCAAGTGCCTGAGGGCACCCTCTCTCCTTAGCTCTCATTTCCTTCTTCCTAGCTATTGTATTTGGAGCTGAGTAGACATAAATCATACAGTCTTTTTAACCAGATACAAGGTAGACTTCTTTCACTTACATTTAAACAATAAAAAAGGAGAAAGGGGAGAAGAGAATAAAAAGAGGAAATGGAGGAAGAAGAAAATGAAGAAGAAGAAGGAGGAGGAGGAGGGGTGAGAAAGAGGAAGGAGAGGAGGAGAAGAAGAAGAAGAACAAGAAGAAGAACAAGAACAAGAAGAAGAAGAACAAGATGAAAAACAAGAAGAACAAGGAGGAGAAAAATGAAGGAAGAGGAAGAGGGGTGTGGAGGAGGAGAAAGAGAATGAGGAGAAAATAATCCAACCAATTAAAGTATAAGCTTCCTTGCCATGATCTTCAAAAGCATGTGTTTTCATCTTATTTTACAGACATGCAGCAAATAAAATTGCCCACATCCATACAACCAATGTGTGAGAGAAGATGGGCAGAACCAAGGTCTGTTTTACTCCAGCACCATTATATTTCCGTGTTACATTTCTGTTCTCAAGGGAGTAAGGGAGTATGAAGACTTTCCACATGAGTGTCTTTTTACTACAATCAGTATTTGCATTTGAAATATGTTTTCAAAGTGATTCACTATGTCTTTCCAAGGAATGAATATTTACAGAGCATTAATAAAACGCATATGTGTGTTTTTAAACTACCTTACTAGTATTCCTGACTTTGATATTAATTCCTTTTACAATTTATTTATTTTGTGTGTGTGTGTGTGTGTGTGTGTGTGTGTATGCATGATGTGTAGGTTGGTATGAGTATGTGCACACCACAGTGTATGTATGTGTGTGTATGTGTGTGTGTGTGTGTATGTATGTATGTATGATGTGTAGGTTGGTATGTGTGTGTGTGTGTGTGTGTGTGTGTGTGTGTGTGTGTGTGTGTGTTGAAGTCAGGAGTTGATCTTTCTTACCATAGGATCCAGGGATCCTATTAGGTCATTGGGTTTTTGCAGCAAGTGTGTTTACCTGCTGATCATCTCTCAAGCCCTTGGTTACTAGTTCTTGTAAAAACTTTTTATTGATGGATCCATCCTAATAGAGTGAAACTAAGGTTTTGGGTCTTCAGAAAAAGCACTTGTGAATTGAGAAGACACCAAAATGTCCTTCCACAGTGCTAGTTAATTTGTCTTCCAGTCCATGTCTCAATATCAGTTCATACTTAACAACTAAGAAGAATTAATACATTTATTACCCAACTACCATCTGATACCAAACACAATTATCTTCTTTGCTTCAACTTCGTAATACTTTAAATTCTGCCAATAATATGGAGATAACACAGGGTGTACCAAGTCAGCATTATGTGCCTGGGGAACTGACATAGCCTGTGTTCTTCCTAGAAAGTCATGAAGGTCCACACTCTAAGTCTATGTACCATCCAGAGATGGCAGACTCAGACTCCAAGAGCTATCTTGCGAACAAAGCAAGTCAGGAGACAATCCAAAGCAACTTTTACAACAACTGGGAGACAATGATACTGAGAAAAGAAAACTGACTTTCTGTTGGCTTTCAGAGCAGCGGGGGACAAGACCCAAGCCACAGGAATGACTGGAAGAAGATGAAGGTTTATCCTGTTCAGTACCCGTCACTCTAAAGAAGAAATTATGCCAAAAACAAACAAGCACAGGGATCCCAACTAATAGCCCTTGCATGATGCCTCATCTTTGCAAAGATGTTTATAATTATGAATTGTGAATCTTGTGAAGAAAGACTTTCATTTCCCCAACTAAGCTGACATAGAATTTTCTATCTGAGGCGGGTTTGCCCACCACACCCACACATTGCTAACTCAGATCACTCAACAGCAGTTCATGTTTTCCTCATCAAATCCATGTAGCAGTTTTCCAAAGGGGCTTCTGGGCCCATTGAAACTACTGGTAACTAAGCATTTTAATGTCACAGACTTAACAGAATTCAGGAAATAGTTTAAATGCTCATTATTATATCACATACAGACTCACAAAGCAATAACTAAATTTTATGCTCATTACCGTTACATATTTTATCCCTTCAGGACATTAATTGAGGGTGGGTAATGGTTTAGTTAGTGAATTGCTTGTCTTGTAAGTATGAGGACTAGAGTTCGATGCCAGGAATCCATTAAAGAAGGAGAGGAGACTAAGGTCTAGGCATAGTGGCTTGTGCTAATACTCTTGGTATTAGAGCAGCAGAGGGTGGTAGATCCTGGGACTCCCTGGCCAGCCAGCCTAGTCAGCTTGGCATTTTCCGGGCCAATGAGACTGTCTAAAAGTAAAACAGATGAGGGACTAGAGAGGCGTATAGGCAGTTAAAGGCACTCTCTGCCTTTCCAGAGTACCTGGGTGTGGTTCCCAGCTCTCACAAGGCAGCTCACAACCATCTGCAACTCCAGATCCAGGGGAGTGAACACCTCTTCTGGCCTCTGTAAGCACTAGACATATATGCAGGCAAAGCACCCAGACATATAATTTTTTTAAAAAAATTACAATAACAAAAACAAACAAAAACCAAGGTGGATGTCACTCAGGGAGAGACATCTGAGGCTGCTTTCTAGCTGCCACATACATGTGCATCCATGCACACCCATGTATGCATCCAGGAAAACATACAGAGACACAAGTTCCTGTATTTACACCCCAATTGGTATTTAAGATCCAAATACTCAACTTGGATTCTCAAGGCCACATAAACCATTTTCATACCAAGTTAGAGTTAAATATTCTGCTCTCGAATGTTCCCCAGCAAATCTATGAGGGGCAGTATCTAGAAACAATAAAGAGCCCAGAGTCAGCAGAAGCCCTTGTGTTTACCTTTGCAGGGAAACAAGAGCAGGTCCAATACTGTCTTGGAAGGGGATGCTGCCTCCCTCCAAGTAACAACACTCTCCCTCCCTCTCTTCATCTTCCTCTTCCTTCTCTTGCATGTATCTCATTCTTGGCATGCAATGAGGAGTTGTGAATTGTGAATGCTACAGAAAAGCAATGCTTAAAACCAATAGCAATGGCTTGTGTGAATGGCTCCCTTTTCACCCACACCATCATGGCTTTACTGGCACAGAACATACCAAAAGGTGGTGATGATAAAGGAAGATTAGAATATCTAATCTCCAGGACATTACTAGACATTGGGGAGGCAAGTAATTATATGTGCTATGAGTCAGTTTGGGACACTTGTCACCGATATCTCCAATTGGACATTCTGCTTGATAAATGGTCATAAACAGAAACCCTGTGATAATGCTTTCAAGGGAATGAAAGTCAGCTGGAGCCAGGATGTGAATAGCAGCACTGTTATTGGGCACCGTTTCAATTCGATCCAAAGTCTAAACAGCAAAGTCCTCAAGTGAGCTCACGGATTGTCCTTCAAAGCCATGACTTTTGTTAATGTCTCAGCTCATCATGTAACACGGTCAGGCCTTTCAGATAACATAGTATTAGATGTAAGGGAGAGGGGGTCATTTTTGGTTTTGCACAATAATTGAATTTATAAACATGCCTCATAGAAGTTT
Organism: Micromys minutus; assembly: GCF_963924665.1. Lineage (NCBI taxonomy): Eukaryota > Metazoa > Chordata > Mammalia > Rodentia > Muridae > Micromys > Micromys minutus. The sequence continues at coordinate 48,452,002 of NC_137975.1, read as the reverse complement.
GCATGAGTCAAACTTATTAACCTAGAGTGAACCAAAGTTTAAAAGCTCAGATCAAAGGAACAAAAGGACCATGATTAGTTTTTTTTGTTTGTTTGTTTGTTTTTTGAGAAAGTATGTTAAGAGGTGACAGGGGTTAAACCAAAATTATTACACTCATTTCTACAGGATCCTGCTACAAGACACCAGAGGTTTTTGGATGGGAGAAAATAATTGCTCCTTAATCAAGTTAGATTATTCTGCCCAGCAATGAGCAGTTCACTTGGCAGCAAAAACTGGTTTCTTAATCCTTATGGAGCCTCAGAACACAGGCAGCCAGCCAAAATATAGCAAAAGATGATGTCAAGTTCTTCTCAGAACTGATTTTATGAAACTATACACTAGTAAATCTGACAATGACCAAGCAAGAGCTTCCTGACTTGATTATCAGAATGTGCATTGGAGGCAGCTGGCTTTACTGACCAACACTGCTAAAGCCCAGTGTGAACACAGACGCTCTGTGGTGTCTAGTTCAGTTTAAGGGATGGTTTCCTGGGAAAGACTATGGGTGAGGTAATTGGAAGATGCTGTGAGTGTGTCATTTAACGAAAGTGAATCTGATAAGGGGACAAGCTGCATGGGGGACTGTAGCTGCTGGGACCTTATGGCTACTTGAGAATGCAGTAGATTGAGTCTCTGAATGTCCCTTCAGTCGTTGGTGCTTTGTTCAACTTTCTTACAGTGTGAATGAAGCACCATCTTGCAAGCATGCTAGTTCATGAAATTAGCACAGCATCGGGAAACAGGAGTCATGGACTCTGCCCATTCCACGTAAACTCATCTCATAGCTGCCCTTTAAGGATTTGATTCTTGCTCAGACATCAGCTCAGCTTGTACCACAGTTTTCTGACCACTCTGTGACAGTCATGATGGCCTCGTTCTTCCTCAGAGACACTGCCAAAATGACTTCTTCATTTTGAATAGTTGTTATTTATTTGAGCAAAACATATCTACGAATATGTTCAATAAAAGTCCGGTCATCCCTACGGGGTGCCCAGTTTTCTGGTACTATAAATGTTAACTTGGATACTTTTAACTATTTTTCTCTTCTGGTCCACCAGAATGACAGTTTGAAAAGAAGTTACCTGAAACCCCCCATTGTGTTCACACAGGTGGATCCACTCTGGCAGCCAAAGGGTGTTCCTGAGTAAACTGCACACTCGTTTACATCCTCGGAGCAGAAGAGGCCCTGCAGAGATGTAAAGAACCCAGTCAGGCACCACGGGACATGGCGTTTATGGAATAATATTTATACAGTCTGCTTAATGACTTATACGTGGACAATAAGTCCTTGGTAAAGTGAAAACACAATATTAATAATATTAATCTTGGGCTAAGATTCTTCTACAACTCAGATCGGACCCAACGGGACCAAGATGCTCCTCACAAGAGTACGGGAGGTCCTAGGAGGGAATCTTTACGTAGACCAGTCTTTATTTCAAATGCTGTTATGCTTCTGGGTAGTTCCTCAGTGATCTCGTTGATGTCCATGAGAGTGGTAGGAATTCTCACTACTGCTAAGGGAAGAAAACTCACATATGCACTGAGGATTCAGCCCGTGCTTTTCAGAGCTGAACCACTCAAGCCAGTGCTGGCAGTGCCATCACGCCCAACCACTCCCTTCTCCATCTGAGAGAGCTGCTCAAGATGGCACAGGGTTTATTAAATAGTCAACCCTGCCACTAGTTAGCGCAATTAACTGTGACTCTCGAGGCCACAGAATCCTAGAAAACTGGTGGATAATTACATGTGTCTGAAGGCATCCAAAGAAGCCACTGCTGGTTCCCTGCCAGCTGTTCTTTGATTTTTTCAGTGAAAGTCCGAGTGACTCACCTTCCACTGCGAAGGGCAGATACACAGAAAGGAGTCGTGTAGGTTGACACAAGTGCCGCCATTGCGGCAGGGATTGCTACTGCAGACTTTTCTCTCCACATTCTGAAATAAACAACAGGGCAGGTAAGTCAGTGAGAGAAATTGTGAGTGTCCTCAGTACACAGTGAAGGGAGCTTCTGTTAGCGTGTGGGCTTCTCGTCATCTGTGAGGGCTTCCTCCAATGACTCACTTCTCCTTGTAGTCATTTCTCTCATGAAAATATCACTCACGATCACTCTACATGCATTAGAGATGGATAGCAAAGAAGCTTCCCTGCTTCTTAGGGGCATCATTCATCTGAAAAATATGTGCTGCTAGATAGGAATAGAGATTTCAAGTGTGACTGTTCCTATTGCACTCAGAAAATGAAATGGAAATTTCCATGCTTTTGCCTAGTGGTCTTATCTCAGGTACCTCTAGATAAGCCTTTGAAAACGGATCATCTTTTATTACCACCCCCTCCTGTCACTGGCTCAGATGACTGTTTTCTTTCCAAGCCCCTTTGTTTGAAATGTGGCCAACTAAGATACACCTTTTGCCCTCTGCTCACCTGACCGCTTTTAGACCAGAGCAGCAAACAGGCCTACCTTTGTCCACACAAACTGGGGATCTCACCCTTCGTCAGCTACTGGTTTCTATTCTGTACAGTTTGTAAAGATTTGGGGGTGCAGGGGCAGCTGTGTCATAGAGGGCAGTCAAGGCATTTTGGTATATTGATCTTAGTCAAATCCTATTAAAAACAGGAACAACGAGTTTGTTACATCCATACGTATGTACCAACAAAGGCTCAGAGAAAACCAACTTAGTTCTGAGGCCAAAATTCAGAGCTAGTAGATCTCCAAGTGGCCCAGTGCTGTTTATGGCAAAGCCCATTCTTGCTCTGCCCTTGTGAATCCCAGGATTAAGCATGCATGTGTCTAGTTATGAACTCTGCTATCTTCCCTCCTTCAATTTGTCTCTATCTCAGAACCACCGTGAGCTGTGTCCATTAAAGGGCCAAAGGACATTGGTGAGAACATTGGCTACAAGCTTATGAGTTTTCTGGTGAATGAAAACAATCCAAGGACATAGATTTGGGCAGTGGGAGGGGGGCTTCTAGCACAAAGGAAAATAAGTTAGCAGTCAGGAGGAAGGGGGGTGGAGACTGTGCTGACCTCGTCCTATTCCAAAGCAGAAGGAAATTGACATTGGAAACTACAATAGCCTCGATCCAGATGGTGGCGGAGAGGACAGCGGAGCTTATGCTAACCATAATCTTGACCAGTTCTTGACCAGCAATGAAACTGGGAAGCACTTTAGGAGTTTGAAAACTCCCATGATGCTTTGCTCCACAGCATTCGTTGTCCTTCGCATGTTCTCATATGCTCAGCTATTCCCTGAAGCTATGAAGGCTGAGGTACAACCCATTGTCAAAGTGATGAACAGAGAACAAAAACTTGTGGCTCTCAGAGCAGGTATTATGAACTGGGAACTGCAGAAATGTCATTCAGAATGGTAAATATCGGCAGATTCTAGACATTTCTTTGTGCAGGAGGGTTACTATTTCAACAGAAGTTTTAGTCATTTGCCCACAAGGAAGGTGGAAATCATAACTTTACATATCTGTGTCCACACACGGCAAAGTTATAGTGTATTTGCTCTGGGAAGTGCTTCAAGCCGAATTACCAGCCAGTGCAGTTTTAAGGAACTGAGAACGCTGGTTACACCACCAATATTCTGAGCCCAGTGTGGATAGGCTATGAAGCTTTTTGAGACCCAGTTATTTATGTCACTAGATCACTAGATGGCCAAGCACACACAAGTAAAGCCACAGTGGCTTAGCTAAAGGACTGCAGTAAGGGATGGGGTCTGAGGGCTGGGAACTTAGTGACCTTAGGGTGGCATACTGCCCTGGGTTCTCATGAACATCCTAAGAGACATAAGCAGGAACAGGAATCAAGCAGTGGAAAATCAAGTCCTTGGTATTGATTATCTTCCCCTTAAAATGAAACTATTGACTCAAATATTTTACTATTGTTGTTGTTTTGTTATTATTATTATTATTTATTATTATTATTATTATTATTATTATTATTATTATTAGGTAAAATCATACTATATATCTCAAGGTGGTCTGTGACTTTTTGTGTACCCTAAGCTGAGTACAAACTCTCAATCCTCCTGGCTCAGTCTCCTGAGTACTAGGTTTTCAAAGGAGCAACATTCATATGTACCTTAGAAATACTGCTTACATATTTTGGGTGACTGTCTATCCTTAATTCAGAACTTACCTGCTGTAAGCTTTGAAAATCTCTCTCAAGAGCCAGGAGCTGTAGCAGTGGGGGAGGAAAATGCACCAATTAGCGAGCTCGGAGACGTGTCACGTGGTGTTAACCCCTGCTATGCTGCTCCTTTAGGAGCCCACTTCCCTGGGTATCCATTCATTACTTCCCCTCCCCCCTCCTTATTCCCCTCTCTTCCTTTCTACCAGTAAATGTTTAAAGGTCTTTTCACAAAGACCTGCAGCCCACTGATAAGCTGACTGCTGCTTCCTCCACATGGTGATTAAGGCACAAAGACCATGATAACCCCCTCCTTCCACAAGGGGGATGCTCTCAGGACTTAAACAAAGCCAAGTCTTTGCAGTGCTTACTGCTTTCTGCCACTACCACTCCCCAGCCTCCATCACAGCAATGCCACTTGACCCCAAAGTTCATAACTAAGGGTAAACAGCTAACAATGAAAGATCAGACAGTTCGCCTGAAAAGCACACTACTTACAAAGCTGGATTGACAAGAACTCATTTGCTCTTTCCGTGAGCGCAACGCGTATGTCAGCCTTACCTTCGAGTCAAGTTGGTGGACTTGACTAAGAATATTTTGAGGAAGACCCGTTGTATTCTTTTTTAAATCTATAATGTCATCTTTGTTTCTCTGGATCTAATATTTAAAAGAAAGAAGAAGAAAGAAAAGAAAAACAATATGAAAATATTTCCATCTTATAGGAGCAAGCACTAAACCTTCATTATTATAAATTCCAGGGCAATACTATATGTAATAATAATTAGACTAAAATAGATGTGGCAAGTTTCTGTTGACTCTTCTATAGCAACATATTGATGAATTTTTTATATGTATTCTCTCATTATATAATAGTGTTGTAGAGTGTGTATTAAGAAGTGTGGTAGGCTGGGGATATAGCTCAATGAGAGAGAACTTGCCTACTATGTAAAAATTCCCAGGTTCAATCCTTAATACCATATATACATACATATATATATATATGTATATATGTGTGTGTGTGTGTGTGTGTGTGTGTGTGTATGGCTTTGAATGAGACCTTTTGAATTTCAAATCTTGCCCCAATTATTTATTGTCTATTTTTGGATCTTAAACAGATTTGCTCACTTTGTAACTCATAAATGAAATAACAATAAACACGGTCATGGGGAAGTTCTGAGAGTTCAACAATATAACAAGTACATGACCCAGGCGCAGCTCCACTTGCGGGTCCTAGCATTATGGGGGATGCACAGCGTATAGTGTGAGTAACACTGAGCACTGAAAGATTCAGTAACACCTGAGAGTAACTTCCTGCTCTGCTGTGCGTATAGTGCTGCAGAACACACTTGTGCCTGCTCTGGTCCCCTCATCATCCCCCAACACACCTGTGCCTGCTCTGGTCCCCTCATCATCCCCCAACACACCTGTGCCTGCTCTGGTCCCCTCATCATCCCCCAACACACCTGTGCCTGCTCTGGTCCCCTCATCATCCCCAACACACCTGTGCCTGCTCCAGGCCCCTCATCATCCCCCAACACACCTGTACCTGCTCTGATCCCCTCATCATCCCCAACACACCTGTGCCTGCTCTGGTCCCCTCCTTATTCTAGCCCTGAAGAACACATCTGAGTTTTATGTGCCACCTATGGTCCCCTCCTCCTTCTCTCCCTGGTGAAGGAGCTCTGTTTGACTTTCTGGATTGTCTCTGAATTGTGGAATCTGTCCCTAAGCAATAAGCCTCCTCTTCTGGCATTGGCCCCTCTCTCCCCACCATGAAGTCTTTATTAAGGCTTCTTTTTAAGAACTCATCTTCCAGTTTTCTATGCTCGGCATTCAAGGTACTGACTAATACTGAACTGGTCAAATAAACTGTATATTAATAAACAAAGCAACATCTGTGTTTTTCCAGTGTATTACCTGGTGTAAACATTCTCCAAGGTCTTCATTATTTAATTTGATTTTCCCCAGGGATCCAGTTCTAAATTCAATGTTTTGGGCAGAACTTGTAAGAAACACTAAGTTTCCCTCCTCTGTAGTCATCCGAGGCCTATACAATTTTAGCAGAGATTTCATCAGTAATTAGCACATAGAATTTTAAATTTTAAACCAAGTTTTTGCTGAACAATGACCGACTTGCTGTACATATATCCACCTTGCACTCAGTCCAACCAAACCTACTCCGTTCATCTATCATTATTTCTCTGAGAATTTCTTAATAATATTTCCCAGGAATTGTAGATGTGACTCATTCACAAGTAGACAAAGACTATTTGTAAATCGGAAAACAGGTGTTTATACCAGCCCAAATCTTCTCCCCAGTGGCTTTTTTTTTTTTTTTTTTTTTTTTAACATCGCTGCTTTCTTCCAGAAACTGACTTCTCGGGTTACTTGTTACAGACAGCAAGGACAGACCCCAATCCCTTAGCAGAAATAAGGCACAGTCTACTTACTGGTGGAGTTCGGCGATCCTTTTCTGTCCCTTCGGCTCCAGTTTTGCAGGTTCGCCATCTAATTCGGCTATCATCAATAAAGTGACAAAACCCCAGAGAAAATGTGAGGACATGTTCCCCACCAGCCTCCCAGCTCTCGGGCAGGAGGGAGACAACTCCGGCCCACAGAGTCCAGAATTTGAGAGCAGCAAACCAGGAGGCTGCACCTCGGTCAGCAGAATATTAACTTTTCACTCTTTCCAAGAATGCTTAAGTTAGTTTTTTGCTTCCTGAAGAAAGTCAATGATCACAGATCTCTAGTACTGTTCAACTTGAAGGGGTCAAAATCTACCTTAAGCTATGTACAACTTAATCATTATTTGTTTAACCTTTGAAACAGTAACCAGCAGCTTTGGAAACATCCACTGAAGGAATTCTTGCCTAGGAGTCCCTCAGCTTTTGGTAAAAGGTGCTGGAGAAATAGAATTTCTGCAAAAGAAGTGATTTCTTTATCTCATACCATGAACACTTACTGCTAAGTGTTCTTCAAAGCCCCAAATTTAAGAACTAAAACTATAAATCGATTAGAAGACAACGGGGAAGAAATTATTCCTGTGAATTTGCACTCATTTCTCAGCCCTGAACCACAAAAGGAGGAACAGTAAAAGGGGGAGGGGGGAAAGAAAACAAAACAAAACAAAAACAAAAGAAGGATTCAGTGTCAAAATTCTAAACTGATACATGTCAGCAAGGACACTTTTCAAGAGAACTCAAAGACAACTTACATTTTCAAGTTTTTCAAGAGAACTTCAGGGTGATCAGCTTACAACAGTGGGGAGCGACAGTAAAGTGGCCCCATTCTCCAGTAAATAATCCTTACCATGGTCACATAGGCAACCCAAACTAAATCAGTAGGTCACACAGAAAGGCATGAAAGCACTAAGAGCATTTCTTTAGAAAGGAGGGGCTCAGAGGGAGCGGGGAGAGAATAAGGGAAGAGACAGAGCAAATACGACCAAAACACGTGAGAGACGTATATGAAATTGTCAAAGAAAAAGAACTGTATTTTTCAAGTCACTCATTGGAAACTTAACACTTAATGGAAGTGTTTGGAAGCCACATATGCCAAATGAGATTAATTCCCAGAACTTAAAACATATCCCACAATTCAACAACAAAGTAAGCAACACGATTTGAAAAAAGAAAGAAAGAAAGAGCCAAAGAACTGAGTGGGAATTCCATCAGAAAAGAGGTACAGACATTCGTGACGATAAGGTTAGCAGCTCTGGTCATCACCTGGTAAATGGCACCGCTGCTATAGGAAAGAGCACAGAGATCCCTCAAAAGTTCAACAAGCACTTAACTCGTGATCCGGTAATTTAACTTCTCATTTACGCCCATGACTATTGAAAACAGGGACCCAGAAAGTCACCTGCACTTCAGTGTTCACAGCGGCCGTACTGACAATGGGCAAAGGCAAAAATCAACCCAAGTGTCCGTCTAGGGATGACGTGATTAAAACGGGCACACACTGGATATAGGACTTTTGATTTTATTGTGATCACGTTGGCTAGACTGGTCTTAAGCTTATAATTCCTCTGCCTCCACTTCTCCAGTGCTGGAATTACAGGTTCATACTGCCACAGACAAATTACAATGAAACATTTTTCAGCCATAATAATAATAATAATAATAATAATAATAATAATAATAATAATAATAATAATAATAATACTACAATGTGGATAAAGTAAACTAAAAGAAAACCAGTTACATGAGGTGCTTGGATGAGTTTGACTTATTGATAGAGAACGGGGAATGGCAGTCTCCCCAGGCTGGAGTGCAGAATGAAGGCTCCCTGTCTAATGCCTGCTGCAGAGATCCACATCGAAAAAAGATGGTTATGTATACTTCCTGGTGAGTTACGCACTGACGCCCTAGTTAATCCTGAGTTTCTGCCATCTGAGCATGCTGCACACCATAAAGAGAGGCTACCAGAACCCAAGAGAAATTCCCAGGGGCAGAACTCCAGGGTCTACAAGCCTAGCGGGTAAATTACCAACATCAGGGCCACAACTTCTCTTCCAACAAGCCGCTCAAGGCCCATCTCAGGGCTCTGGTTCAATATAGGTTTTGACCAAGTCAACAGCAGCTTAAGGGAAGAGTGGCCTGTCTTCTAGAAGCTTTTGGAGAAGAGTCAGCTCTGACAGCATGCTGATCTTTACATCTGTCCTCCTGTTTCTTCCTTCTCCTCCACTTGGGAAATTACTCTAAATTGCAAATCTCTCTCTCTCTCTCTCTCTCTCTCTCTCTCTCTCTCTCTCTCTCTCTCTCTCTCTCCCACACACACACATACACTGAATACATAAATAAACCATCTATAAGAAAAAGTATTTCTTCATCTCAATTCCATGGTTTTAAAAAGACAGTATTTGAAAATGTTTGCACTGCCATTTAAATTTTAAAAATCTGAATTTCTCAAATTTAGCTGCACAGCTGGATATAAAGGATGAATGTGACACCTTTTTACTCCTGTCCTATTTGGCTACTATAATTCAACTAACACAAACCAAACAGAATATATTTCAACTTAATTTTCTTTTGAGCTGATGTTGAAATAATAGGTTTTGCTGTTTGCTTTAAGAGACAGCTGTGGTGTAATGTGCTGGGGAGATGGCTCAGTGGTTAAAAGCATGTACTGTTCTTCCAAGGGACCAGACTCTCCCTTCCCAGCTCCTACATCACTTAGATGAACTGTCTGAAACTGTAGCTCCAAGGAGTTCTTACAGCTCTGGTCCATGTGAACACTAATACACAAGCACAAATTTGCAAACACATAGACAATTTTAAATATAATATCTTTTCAAACAGAGGGGTTAAATTAACACATAGTATTTGAGGCTGAACATAAAGGTTTTAAAGTTTCATTAATCCAAATTTGCAGTGAATCATTTCCTAGACCTAAGGTCAGATGGGACTAAAACTTTTCTAAAATTCCTAGAACTTAAGACATTTTTTCAAACAGAGACTATTTCAGGATTAGGCGTTTGGTTCAAATTCCCAAATTCTTGGGAAGTGAACAGAATAATGAGGGGGGAAAAAGAAGCAAGAAGGTTCAAAAATCAAAGCTTTGTTTTGTTTGGTTTGGTAAAAGAGAAAAATAAAATTGCTAGAGTTGCCAAGTGGGGCTGTTTCATGCTGCTGTTGCTACAAACCCTGCCATGAAGTCCTTTTGTTTTTCTCGTAATGTTTCTTGTGTGTGTAGGTTTTCTGGACTGACCATTTGTTATAGGGTAGCAAATTTTATTTAAGAGTCTCTATATCTAAATTCAAGGATCTATATCTTGCAAGTATGTTCTCACAACCTGTGTACAACTATTCATTTGTTTAAGAGTATTTTTCAGGTAACAAGATAGAAATTAAAAAAAAAAAAAGACTACATAGTAAGCGATTCTAGATGATGCCATTTCAAAAGCCAAAGTTATATTTAATAGAAATGAATTAAGAGTTGTCCAAGTTTCGGTGGGGGCACCATCAATATGAAACCTTGAAAGAGCATTTATGACAAAGATATGACACCTCATTTGGATGATTTCCAGAACCGCATGCTTAAGACACATGACCTCTTATGGGTGTAAGCTATGTTTTTAAGCATCATTGTATTAGTTTGCTTTCTGCTGCTGAGATCAACCACAACAGAGGCAACTTATAGAAGGGAGGCTTTGCTTGTGCTTGTGATCCCAGGGGGAGTAAAGGTCGACTGATCGCCATCACGATGAGGAAACATGGCAGCCTCCAGGCAAGGAGGCAGGAGCAGCAGCCCAGAGCTCGCAGCTTGAACTGCAAGCAGAGAGAAGACATGGCAATTGTCAGACTTCGAACTCCCCATTCCTGGCCTCCAGTACTCTCTCCAACAAGGTCGCACATCCTAAACCTCTCCACTTGGCGACAGCAACTGAAGAGCAAGTGTTCAAATGTGCAAGCCTATGGGAGACAGTCTCATTCAAACCCCCCACAGCATATCAAAAAATGATATAAAATACTGCTGTCTGCATTGAATGCTCTAAAACACCCCCCACTAGCTTTCTCATAAATCCTAACAGATAAATGTTACACAGTGACCCAGCCTTAGACAATTTAACCACTGGCAAGGAGATAAGAGGGAAGTTTGACAATGGGAACTATTTGGCAAGTTTACACATGATAAGATGGGCTGGTGTTTTCCGGTAAAGAGGACAATTGAGACTCTCTAAGGCCTGAACAAACCTATTTCTTGATTATGCTTTTCCTAAACATCCCTGACTCAGCAGATTGTCAGTCTTAATACACAGTTCTTCTTTTACAGCATCTTTCCTTTTCATAGTCTGCTTGTTGTTCAGCAGAGTAAAATCCTCCCTCTAATTCCAACCAAAGCCTGTGATTCTTAGTCATCTTTTACATTAGGAAAGAAAAACTGGGCAAATTTCTCCCAAGGTCTGGCTGACCTCTGATGAAGCGCTGGGGAATTCTACGTATGGCTCAGCTTTTCCTCTTGTGCGCCAGCTGTCTCTGTAATCAGTGTGAAAGGCAATCGCTCATTCTGGGCCATTATTGCTCATCCTGTTACCTTGCTGCATGCAGAGTTTCCTCAGCAAAGATGAAATCATTTTACAATGCAGGACATTCAGAATAACCTCCTCCCCTCCCCAAACGCTCCCCCACCATGAAATTCCAGTTTTGAGTAACGAAGGTCCTGTCTACCTTCTCAAAGCTAGAGACTTAATAAGGGGAAGTTCCCTTCCTCCAAAGGCTCACTTCTAGAGAAAACCACACAAAAGACAGGAAAAGTCTGGGTTCTGGGCGATATCTATCATCTGGGGTCACCATCCATTCTCATTTCTCTGTTCTGTTTCTACATAGCAGAAAGAGAATCTCAGCGCATAAGGGACATGAAAAGGCACAGCACATTTGATTTCTGGGATGTAAGGATGGTTCTCTACATATACAATGTGGTTCACTATATATACAATGTTGCTATGGGGTCACATACTAATAAACAGATCCAGTTTGTCCCTCAGTCTCCACCTTCCCCCAGGTTCAGGTTCCTTAAAGTAAAACAAGCAAATGAGAAAATCAACAACAAAATACAGAATTCATGGTGGCTCGCATTTTATTGTAAGACCACATTAGGTGCAAGTAGGTGTGTATGATCTCCATACTTGGAAAGGAAGATTCCAGAGTGGAACCATTCCCGGTGGACTCTGAGGGACCAGGAGATAGGAGTGTAAGGCAAAGGTCAACTTCTGTCTGAAAACAAGGTAGGGTGGATCCGGGAAACAAACAAGGCCACCTGAGGAGATAGAACAGAGATTAACTCACATCCAAATATCTCCAAGAGCAGTCTGACCAAACAGGAGATCAGTAAACAGGATGGAGTGGATTTTTCTTGGGGTGCTGGCCTGGCGGCTGAGCCCTTGAATAAGGGGGGTTTGTTCTAGAAGCTGCTAGATATTGAGGAAAGAATCCAAATGTGAACCATATTGCCTACACCACCCAAGAATGCTCTCAAAATTTTTTTTAGTTCACTAAAATAAACCTATTAGGCCCGACAAAGTTCCTAATGGTGTTTGTTACACACACTGGACTTTATTCTTCCTTCTTATTTATTCTCCTGCTTTAGCCAAGAACAGGCAAATGTATTCTGCTTTGCTGCACACACTGCACTTCATGGAACTAAGGTGGGATCTGCTGCTCCTTCCAAATGGTCACTGCATCACTGATAGATACATCAATAACCTCTCCTCTCCCCTTCTCAGAGTACAGGCACCACAGACTTGGGTACAGATGTCCCAACCCACACTCCCTCTTCCCCAGGTGTAGTGTTAATAATCCGAACGACTTCCTCTTTTCTCTGCTCTATAACTTTTCCAAGATCTTGGCACAATATTTGTTTTTTTCTGTGATACAAGTCCATCTCCTTTTATATTCTAAATTCTTAATTCTGCCTCCACTTTTTAACCTTAATCTTTTACAAATGAAAATTCCACAATCATCAAGAGTGTACATGGCAGTAAACATTGGTGCACAAGAGTTGCAGAGGATGGGGAGTAGGTTAGAAAAGGGCCATTGTAATGACTATACCACACACACACACACACACACACACACACACACACACACAGACATACCACACACATACACCACACACATATACCACACACATACATACCACACACACATACACAACCCCCTCACACACATACACACCACATACACACACACACACCACACACATACACACCACACACATACACCACACACCACACACACATACACACACACAGACATACACAGACATACCACACACATACACCACACACCACACACACACACACACACACACAGACATACCATACACATACACACATACACAAACACACACACAGAGAGACATACCACACACATACACCACACACACACCACACACATACACACCACACACACACACCACACACATACACCACACACACACACACACACACACCACACACATACATACCACACACACATACACACAAAGAGAAAGACAGATATATATATACAGGGAGAGAGACCCCACAAAACATTGTTGGAACACAGCAGTCATGTGAAGAATGATGCCTATGCAGGGCAGTGTGAGCTGAGCAAGAGCCCATTTGAGTCTCAAAAAATTAAGTACTTCTTCAGGTTAAATCTTGGGGTTTGAAGATGCAGAGAGAGAAATAGGGGAGCAAAGCTTTCAGGAGGACTACAGAGCTTCCAGAAAATGTGTATGTGTGTGTGTGTTTATGTGATTTTTTAAGTTTCAAAAACAACCAGGAAGTCAGATCAGGAAGGATCTTTAATTGCCATTTAATGACCCTACCTCTTTAAATGATGGATAATTATACTAGTTTTCCAGGGACGAGATGAGCACAACCACGTTAATGTTTTCCAAGCATCTCTGCTTAGAGAAGTCTGAGATCCAGGGTGTGGAGACTCGAGGACAGGAAAAGAGACTTGCTTTGAGGAAGCCCTGGCTATGGCAGTACACCAGCTGATGGGGGGCAGTAGGAAAGGTATCTTGGCAATAGTATCTGCTGGGAAAATAAGACACACTTCATAGTGCTTCAAGTATAAGGAGGGGCAACATTCATGCTTCTTGAGGAATTAGGAGGATAGGGTATCAGTTTTGAGAATCAGGGAAAGATTACGAGACGGAAGCTGTAACCAAGAAACAGAGAGCCTGGAACATGCACCGCTCACCTGCTTCCAGCCCGCATCCTCCACTCTCCAAACCAGGGCGGAGGAAAGCCCGGAAGTGGCCTAGACCAGAACCTTGTTTCTCCAGATGTGCCAGTCCAGCCCAACTCAGGCTCAAACATCTGTTTCTACTGTGGGTCTACCGAATCACAATTTTCCCTCCATAGACATCCCCATTCACAATCAGTTATAGCCATGACTGTCACTACAACAGGAGAGTAACTGGACTTGTGTGTCTGTTTTTCTTCCTCTTCAGAGTTCTCTGCAACCCTACCTCTCTGCTTTCTGGCTCTACTGGCTAAGAAAGCATTTTTTTTCTCATGATCCTAAATCTTTTAATTTCATAACTTATTGCTAATAAAATTAGCAACTTCTATTAATTTAAAAATGTGAGAACCGTTTTCTGACATTGTCTTTTGTTTCCTATGAGGAGTCGGTTCTAAGTTCTTTGTCTTCTCTTTGATGGTCTTTCTAGATCTCCTTTCTGACGGACACATTCTCCAGGATCCATTAAGCCTTTTCTGAGCACATCAGTTTCAGCTTAAGATACTAGAGATCAGACAAGCAGGTTGTTATAACCACCCAGCTTATCACAGGACAGCTTGGTAATTTCATGGGAACCTCAAATTTAAACAAGGCCTCTTCTCTTGAGCATTCACTTCCTTCAAGAAAAAAAAAATTCTTAAAATTCGCAACTAGGATCAAGGTTTACTGGATATTTCACTCAAAAGTGTACAGAGTGTTCCAAACTCTTTTCCCTAGTCTTGGAAATTCCCTGATGGGCACATCAGTACATTTTTGACAACTGCTATTTTATAGTCCAAGGCCTACTAGATTGTCCAATGAGCATTGTAGAAATTCCATTTTCTTACAGTCATAAAAGACACTTGTTGCCTAAAGTTGTCAATTATAAGGGAAATTATCAAAAAGGTAAACTTTATGGCCTTCTTTGGCTTAAAGTTGCTGTGCAGATCTGTGGTGCAACAGGGAAGGTACGTTCCTCAGGCAGACATGACAACATGGGACAGACTATGTTCTGGCAGGCTGTTAGGAAGACAATATGCTCCCATCTGGGAAAGATGCCCAGAGCCAAGCATGTGAAGCCTAAGAAAACAGTGTTCAATTGGTCCAGCTGTGTTGTTTTTAGCGAAAAGATATAAAAAGTGGGCTATTGTGTCAGGTTGGAGACCATTGGATAAAGCTCTTGGTGTAACAAGGAGCTTATTAAGTAGCTTGGATGCTGTGGTCCTTACGTGATACTTGGAGCAATTGGACATATCTATCTGGAGAGCTGCATCTATGTGGAAGTCTCGAAGAACAAAACTAGTTGAGATGGAAAGGTGCCCCGAAGCTGCTGACGAGACTGATGGCCCGAGGATAATTGCCACTAACTTCAATCTCTTCAGAGCTTTTCTAATCCATTTGCACATCAGTTTAAACCAAATAATAGACTGAACCACAAATTTCTTCAGTAAATACAATATTTGTGACTAGAATGATCCCTTGTAATCTTTGAAAGTCAACTCATTCTCTTTCCTAGGATTGT
Source organism: Micromys minutus (assembly GCF_963924665.1). Taxonomy (NCBI): domain Eukaryota; kingdom Metazoa; phylum Chordata; class Mammalia; order Rodentia; family Muridae; genus Micromys; species Micromys minutus. The sequence continues at coordinate 48,436,598 of NC_137975.1, read as the reverse complement.
TGCATTACTTTAAAACTACATTTATGGGGCTAGAGAGATGGTTGAGCAGCTAAGACCTCTTAGTGCTTCTCCAAAGGACCTAGATTCAAATCCCAGCATTCAGGTTGCAATGCCCTAAAGCTCCAAATTCAGGGAAGTTAGATGGCCTCTTCTGGCTTGTGTGGATACCCAGACTCAAGAAGACACACATAAATAAAAATGAAACTTTAAGTAACTGCATTTATTCATGACACTGTACATTGTTTGTTCATTTTAGTTTTTTTTTTTTTTTTTTAAACAAAATGTCAAGGCAACACAACATTTATCCAATTGTCCTTGTTTTTCCATGGAAGATACACTGAAATGATTATCGAAAAGTATTTAGCTTAAAATCATTCACTTGCTTACTTCCTTGGAAGGGCATCATTATCACCTAGAAAATGACCAGATCCACTCCTGAGTTGAGATTTTTGAATGCAGTGTGGTCTTGAGTCACTAAGTGTAATGCCTGCATTTGTTCCCCATGCTTGTGACTATAGTGACTGCAATTATCTCCAGGGAGAAGGAAAAGGCAGCACAGGTTGCCTTTCCTGTTGGATATTCAGTGTTGGACAATTCAGTGTTGGCAGGGGAGGTCCCTAGCAAGTAGATTGTTACACATTATTGAGGATTTGAGAAACTTTTGTCTTATCAAGTTTTTTTTTTTTTTTAAACAATAATAAGCCTGCCAAAACCAGTTACAAGAACAACCCAACACCTTCTAACAAGAGAGGGAAGAAAGTAGAATAAAGTTTAGGTATGAAACTTGGGGTGTTGATAACACGTGTGATCACATGGGCATACACAGGTACCGTAGGGTTCCTCAGTTAACATGTTCCATAAAACACAAAGATGTCCTGGGCATCTCCCATCATCGTGAGACAAGGATTTCTTACAAACACAGCATAGAGCAAAATCAGTGCAAATTTCTGGGATTTGGGGTTCTAAAAGTTAGTTGAAAATAACACAGTTCTATAGCTCCTGCTACCCCTGGTAGATCACTTCCTGAGATCATCACAGCTGGATTTCAATAAAGGTGTATGGTAGTGGGGTAAAGGTTGTCTTTGGTGGAGACATCTATGGATCCCCATAATAAGATAATAATTAACATTATAATAATAAGCTGGGCAGTGGTGTTCATATGACCATTCATATCTGGAAGCATAGGCAGATAGATCTTTGAGTTCAAGGCCATCCTAGTCTACACAGCTCAAGGCCAGCCAACTGGGATATGTTGGGAGATTCTGTCTTTATTTATATATATTACTTTATAAAACAAAATAATAAAAGTTTAAAAAATGAAATCCATTCCCAATCAACTTGAAAGGACAAAATTAGATTTTTACTTGTTGATGTCTCGGGTTCTCTGAACAGGACAGTGGCAGAACATTAGACACTATTTGTACTATAGTTGAAGATGCCTGCACCCAGATTCCACTGTGGATGAGTGAAGGAAGGCAACAGAGGCAGAAACACTTACAGTCCATGTGTGTTTTATTAATTTTGTCCCAAAGAGGGCACAGTACATTTTCAGCAAACATTATGGTTGACGAGAGGAGATAAGTGTGTGAGAGTCTCTCTATAGAGAGATCAATTTCTCAGATCCCTGGCACTCCTCAGACCTCTTGTGATTTTAATTAGGAAGACACAAATAAAAGTGGCACACAGAGGCACCTTTATCTTAGAGAAAGCTTTGCTAGGCCTGTATGATTTACGATGGGAGTGACTTAACAAGGCTGATGCTTTCCAAAGGCCTGTCATTGCTAGGGGATTTGTTAATTGAAGTGCAGCACCAACCCATGGGAAGACTTAAAGTGTTGTCATTGAGGGCAGGAAGAAGAATGGAATGACCTCACCTCTAAGTCTTTTCCAGTATCATTATTCTAAGATCTATATAAAACAAAACCTTTGCCCCTTTGGATGTTTTTTTTTTTTTTTTTTTTTTTTTTTTTATGGCGGCTTGGTCTATATTTATTACAGAGATACTGCTAAATCAGGCTTTGTCAACAGTTCCTAGACTATGTTTAGAAGAGTCATAAACAATACCTTAAGAGCTATACACAATTCTGGCATTAAGCACTTTCCCCAATAACATCAGCTTGTTCCTGTGTTGGCTGACTAATAGAATTATTAAAAACTTCCTTGAAGTCATGAAAGAATTTATAATGATGATACTCGGCACATTAATAGTCAAGTCAGGTAACCAGACAATTCTTTATTAGGCATACACTTTCTGCAGCCAGGAGAGGTGTCATGAGTGCAGAGCTGGGTAAGAAACAGCCTTTGTCCTCTAGCAAGAATGTCTAGGGTATGGGGGTTTTATTCCATTACATCAGACTGTAAGTGAAGCTGGAACTGAGCTAGCTTTCCCAGTATGACATACCTTACTATTGCCATCTTTCTTATTGAAACTGTGATTGTATTTGTTTTGGTATGACAGGTACCCAGATTATTATATACAAAGAAACTCTGGCTCTCATTTTATTGTAGTCATTTTTGACAAGCTCTTACTATAACCAAAGATAGCATAGAAGTTTGTAGGCAAGGCTAGTCTCAAACTTATAATCCTCCTGACTCAGCCTGTCAAGGGTTGCTTTTATAGGCTTACACCCTCATACATATGGGCCCTACTTTAATTTTTTATCTTAGAAGGCAATCAATCTATTTATATTCACCACAGAGGTCTTAGCTTACGTTTATAAGCTGTTATTCTGATGACAGTTTTGTTTGCAAGGCTTTTGTTATTTTGGCCTGCTTGACTTATCTTGTCCTGCCAGGGTCTCAATGGTCCACTGATGCTATTGCTTTAAGTGAAAACGTCATCTTCCTTGGGCCAGGCTAACCTGGTAACTCTGATAGATCAGAGTATATGACACACACTGAGGAAGACTTCCTGGGTCAGTTTGATCTCCTTGACAGTACCATTGAGCAGGTGTCAGAACCTGAGGGAAGTGGAGTCTGTGCTTGGATCCTTCTCCATAGGGCTTTGGACACACTGCTAGCAGATGATGCCATGGAGCTGGTGTTATGAACAAGATGCACTTCTATCTGAAGTAGGATGCACCTTCCCTGTCAATATCTGTTGCTATGATGTATGATGGACATCACTAACACTGAGTCCCCTCTTTTCTGTGCCGTAGAGAGGTCAGGAGGCATCTTGTAACTGTCGTTCCTCTAGCCATGGGAACCCATGTCAGCTTGAGCTTCCCATCCGTGGAGTTCCAATAGTTCTTGTCTTATTATGGAACAATATTTACATAGAGTTTAAAATTGTGCTGAGAGGAAAACTGGTGGAGCCTAGAAATCAAAATACAGTAAAAATGTTTCTATCTGCACACATTCCCTAAACCAAAAGCACATCCCGGGAGTTAATTTATGATCATGTATTGTACATTTGAGTAAATTTGGCTACCTAAAGATGAAACAGAAATAGCCAAACCGTTCTCAGGAGACTGACTTCAAGTTTGAACTTCATTTTGTGATGCCCCCTATGCAGCTTTGATTCCAATTCCATGATGGCCACTATGTCTATCCGTTCAACAAACATTTGAGCTTTCTATATGACAGTACTACTAGGAAAACAGCTGGGGGGGGTGTTAAAAACTCTTCACGGTAAGCTGAGGTGCCTGAGTGAATAAGGTGTTTACTGTATAAGCACAGCAGCCTGAGTTCCCATCCTCACCATTCACGGAAAAGCCCAGCATACATGCCTGTGATCCCAGGGCTGGGGAGTGGACAGGAACAGGCAGATATCCTTGGGCTGCAGGGTCCACAAGACTGTGAGCTCCAAGTTCACTGAGAGATCTTGTCTCAAAACATAAGGTAGAGAGTGACTAAGATGCTTGATATTGATCTAAGCATATATATATATATATATATATATATATATATGTATATATGTATATATGTATATATGTATATATATATATATATCACTCACACAAATCTTTACTCTCGTCTTCATGGTGATTTGTTTTCTCCAAAGCATGAAGCATCATTGTTCATCAGATGCAGCTTTCCCTGAAAAGCAGGTCTTTACAAAAGTTGATGATGGGATACCTAGTGCCCCCCCCCCCCAAAAAAAGGTGACTCCGACCTTGGTACATAGGGTGTGAACTTGGGAGGCTTAGGAAAACTACTGAAGTTCATGAAAACCAATTTTAGAATGAAAATGTTTTTTTGTTTGTTTACTGATAGATTTGATGTGACAGCAACCCAACCCAGTTGAGAAATGCCTCGTACAAAGATTCTATGAGCAGCTGATCTGGACTCATTTGAGTGTCCTCAGTAAAGAGGAGAAGTTTAAGAATGGATAAGAATCTCTGAGAAACAAATGGTTTTGACAACAAAGGGTAGTTGAAATCTTCGAGGACAGCTAAGAGTGCAGCTCCAGACCCACCCTCTTTCTGCCTCACCACGTCTAGGTGATCTCATCTGATTACAGAGCCGACCCAGCTAAACAACCACATTCACTCGTAGTTTCAATCCTTCCCAGTAAGAACAGATGCCAGCCAAAGGCAAAGTGAGTACACAGGAAACCATGTGTGTGCAAGCAAAGGCATGGGAAAGATATAACGCTAAAAAGAAGAGTCTTATGGGAAAACAGCCTCTCCCCTACTTTTTGTAAAACTGTTTATGGTACTATTTACAGGGAAAATAATATTTTTGAAGCTTTACAGTCATGTTGTATTTGAACATGGGGTCAGAGAGATGACTCAGCTACCAAGCCTCCTGCCCTAAGTTCAATCCCTCGGACTCCCATGGGAGAGCTGACTCCTTCAAGTTGTCTTCTGATCCTTATATGCATGCCACCGAATGTATATGCACGTGGGAACACACATACAAGCACAATAAATACATATGATGAAAAATTTTAGAAATGAAAAGAAGACTCAGAAGCTATGGTAACTACAACACACTTATTTGAGAACATGGAGAAGGCAAAACAGCTTTTTGCACAAGCCTGTGTTTCTTGAGCAAATAAATCCAAAGCTAAGAGAAACAAAAGAGTAATGCTCAGCAGGGGCATAGAAGTAATGTACTTTATATGTATGTAACAAAATATCACAGCGAGCCTCACTCTCCTGCAGAATTCATGTGCACATTAACAGAATGTGCCCAAGTGGGATGTTACTATGCAGTACTGTAGAGCCTCAGTATCTAGCTTGCTTTCTGTGGCTTCAGGATTTAACTATGGCCAAAACATGAGTAAAAAAATCTCAGAAATGACCCATAAGTTAAGAACAAATGAAAAACATACAAACAAAAAGCACAGAAAAATACCCAGCATATACTCCTTAAGAATTTCTTTTCTTTCCAGGAAACATGGTGGCAAGCAGTTGGCTGTTAGAAGCTTAAGATGGAAGATGTCTAGATGTTTAGTGTCCCATGTAAAGCATGTGAAGTGTTCTTCCAGATGACAACTTACAGGCACATGCCAGACAGAGTTGAAGAATGAAGAAAAATAATCAGAGGAGAGATTCTTGTCGAGCTGCTATGATTGTATGCGGTGCACACAGGCAGTGATTGCTGGCAGAAAGGCTGAAAGGGTCAAGGGACCTGAAGGCCAAATCTTTGAAAATAACCCAAACCAGTGTAATCACAGGCTTCAAATCCAAAGTCCACTTCTCAAAGTCCAAACCCGAGGGCAGTGGCACTTAAGCAAGCTATGTATTTAAAACAGCTCCCAGGTGAAGAGCAAATTACATGTAAATTCTTCTCTTTATGTCCCATGGCCTTCACTTCTCATGTGTGTATGTGTGTGCATGCGCACGAAAGTTGAGATTCAGACCTCACACTGTCATTAAGGTACAACCCCTGAACAAGTTACGGTTCTGCCCAACAACTTAAGGAATACAAGAAAGCACATTTAAAAAGATGATGTGAGCTGAAAACGGAGCCTTGTGTTGACTTGGCTTGTAGAAACCTCTTGGTTCTCTATAATGAAGTTTTCAAGACCAACCAGTGAGCAGAATCCCTTTGGGTTGGATGGAGAAACAGTTCACCTGCAAAGTACATCTATTAGTATGTGTGCTGTGGGCTGAACACAACATCTTTTGTTCTGTGCTAACACAACTAAATCAGTTGTAATGTCCTTGGTATCATTTCTTCCTCCCCAGAATCCTCCCAGCTAACATCTTGATCTGAGTGATGCTGAGATTTAAGCCAAAGACAAGATGTAATTTATTTTCAAGCACTCTACCCTCTAACAATGCAACCAGTATTGTCTGTATTGGGCGTGGCACCACGCATCAATACGTGGGTGCTTAGTAGGGGAGCCAGCTGCTAGAGTAACTGAAAAGCTTCTTCATCAAGTACATTTACCTCTTTAAAAAGCTAAATTGGTGCAGTGTTGCACTTCTCTGGGTCATGTTTGCCTCACACTCATGCTACCAACTAGGTATATCCTCTACACCAATAAGCCAGGCATGGCGCGACTTACCTGGTAATCCCAGCATCTGGGAGCAGAGGCAGAAGGATCAGAAGTTCGAGGTCATTCTCAACTACATTGCAAGCTTGGAGTTAGTTTCAACTACAAGAGACATTGCTTCAAAAAGAAAGGGAGGGAAGGAGGGAAGGAGGAAGGGAGGTAGGGAAGGAAGGAGGAAGTGATCATTCCAAACAGTTATCTTAGTACTTTTAGCATGGGGTAACCCTTCACCATTTATCCTTTCAACTGCAAATTTCGTTCAAAGGTTCTAGCTGTTGAGGACAAACTGGACCGGCAGCTGCATGGATCTGCACACTTTGCTAGGCAAGAGCAGTTGTAGCCGTGGGGTAATGGCTAGAACTCAATGCACTAGGTCCTCTGGAAAAGGTGTCTCTTTCCCTCCCCTTCCTTAGACTTCATCGGCTGCTCACAATGGTCCAGTTTCACTCCTAAGACTACTCATCTGCCAAGCTATTTTCCAATATACGTCATCCTGTTTGTATTAATTTTGATCTACTCATCCGTTTGGGGCCTGTAAAGCACCAAGATTATGGCAAGGAATAAGTACCTTAGCATAATTATATAGCATAGCACAGATGGGGCAGGAATCAAACCCCATTCCCTGGAAAGAACTAACTGTAACTAAGTGCTTGTTATAATATTGTTCAATTGGGTACTGGATCTTATAATTACAACATAATTGTAAGCATAGTATAATATAGCTAAACCATAAACCATTTTCTTTCTTTTTTAAAAAGATTTATTTATTTTATTTATATAAATACAGTGTTGCTGTCTTCAGACACACCAGAAGAGGGCATCGAATTCCATTACAGATGGTTGCGAGCCACCATGTGGTTGCTGGGAATTGAACTCAGGTCCTCTGGAAGAGCAGTCAGTGCTCTTAACTGCTGAGCCATCTCTCCAGCCCCAACCTTTTCTTGATAAGAATTTTTCATCAGTAAAGATAGCCTACATGAACTTGCACCACGATGACTTCAGATTGTAATTATGAGATTTTAATGAGGGTCATCTTTAAAATCATATACAAATGTACAGTGATGGTTGATACATACATAGCTTATAGCTTTGATATGCCAATATTTACCTGAGTTCAGAAGTCATTTTAAATTTTCAGTATAATCTAAGTAATATAAAATAAACCATTCAACAGACTTTAAGTGTACAGTTCAGTGGCACTAAGCACATTCACCATGTCCAACCAGCAATGCCCCCACCTTCAGAACCTTCCGTTCGTAAACAGAAACTCTGTACCTGCTAAACACTGACTTCCTAGTCCCCTCCTCCCAACCCCTGCAAGCACTGCCCTCCTTACTGTCTCTGTGAACCTGACCCACAGCGGAATGAACCCACTCTTGTCTTTTCATGACTGGATGATTTCATTAGCAGGTCCCCAAGGCTCCAGGTGATAGTATGCATTATAAAGCCATTCCAGGCAGTACTGACTTGTATTCTAGTATATGTCAGCAACACATTTTATTTATCTGTTCATTACTGATGCCATGATTGGACAGAGAAAAAGTTAATTCAAAGTCAGTACTATAAAGGATGGGGTAGCACCATAGGAAAATAGCAGCATGGTTTCCTTCCTTACCCTTACTGGCACATAAGCTGTGCCATATGCCTTAGACAAATTTAACCCGAAGGCTGACAAGGCAAAAGCACCCTGGTAATAACTAACTAAAAGGAAGGATGTACAAATGAAGGTAGGACAATGAGGTTTTATCTTGAGATTAAGATTAACAAAGAAGCCAGATTTAGTATTGCTGGCCTTTGATTCTAGCTAGCACACCGGAGGTTGGGGCAGACAGACCCCTCTAAGTTAGAAGTCAGACTGGATTAGATAGCAAATTCCAGGCCACCCAGGGCTACACACTGAGACCTGTCTCAAAAAAAAAAAAAAAAAGAACCTGCATTTTTCCATTTTTCAAAGATATGATTAAGAATTTATGAACATTTTTTCTAATACATTCTCCTAATTGATGTCTATGTTAGATGATGATTAGGTGATGACAATTTGGTTTAAAATGTATACATTTGTCTAAAAAATGGTGGATGAATTAAGAAAAAGAGTAATATCTTAAGAGTCATAAAATGTTCTAACTTTTTAAATAATATTAATTCTTTGAGAATGTCGTACAATTTATTTGGATCATATTTACACTCCCTTCTCTATCCACCCAATTTTGTGTCCTCTTAAAAAAAGTCAAGCCCCATTTGCGTTGCTCAAATATTCTTGAGTATAAGCCTACCCTGGGGTGTGCTCCACATACCAAGACTCACACCTTCGAAGCAAGCAAACTGACTCTTCCTCTCTCAGCAGCTGCTGAAGTACCAACAGCCTCTCAGCTAGGGGCGTGCCTGGGTACCCACTCTACCCCGCTCCATGCTGGGATCCTGCCTGGGATTCAAGCTCATGCAGGTCTCTTGCATGCTGTCCCCTAGCTATGAGTCCACATGAGCAGTGGTCCTGCTGTACCTGGAAAGCACTTTTCTAAAGTCATCCACCACTTCTGGCTCTTACAATGTTCTTGCTTCCTCTTCTGCAATGATCCCTGAGCCTCAGGCGGGAGGGGAGTGACAGATGTGTCCCCCTGAGGGCTGAGTGCTCCATAGTCTCTTGTTCTCCGGGTTTCTGTATTGCCATCTACTGCCTGACGCTTACCTGTTGAATGTTTCGGGAAACACTAATCTATGGCAGAAGGATAACTAACTCATCAGGAATCATTTAATACGATGCCCACTTAACAGAATACTAGTAGCTTACCCGCTCAGGCCCATGACCTATCTAGCCACAGGTCTTTGAACCAGATAACATGGCCAGGTATGGACCCTATCTCATTGATCAGGCCTTAAATCAAATCATAGAGCAGTTGGCTATTCCCGTGACACTCATGGGCATATCTTAGCAGGATAGCCACTACTGTAGTATCCTGGTTTATAGCCAGTTAAGAATAATGGTTATTTTTGTTTACAGTAGCATAAACAGCAGTATGAAAGCTAGCCAGAAGGGATGAAGCTTCCAGGTCTACATGCAATTAGTTTCTCCATGTTATATAAAACAATTTTTAAATTAACATACAAAAATATTTTTTAAGGATCAATATATGATTCATGTCATACTTTATAAAGTACTAATATAGATATAAAAATTCAAACATTCTTAGATTTGTTTATAGCATGATATATAAAAGATATTTAATATAAATGTTTAAAGCTTTACAAAAATATTTGCCCATAAAGCAAAAACAGCAATGTGAAGTTTGTTAGACACAGTAATATAAATTTAAGGAAACAATTTGATATGCACACTTAAGTTCCCCCTGAATTATCCACTAAAATGCAATTGAAATAATTTCGTTGAATTTTGTAAGAATTAATTCAAGATAGAATTCTGGAATTACTGTGTAGAATTAGAGGCATACTATGATGCCTCTCAGAGGCATCTGCAAATCATTCGCACAGGACTGTGAGGAGCTTGGCTACCACATGCACATTGAGGCTGTTGCCAAGCAGCCGGTAACGCTGCTTCACTGTCGTCTTCTCAGGAAATCCTAGAAAACAGAGGTGGCATTTACAACACAACCACTTACAATCCGATTTCCACAGATAAAAGATTCCTTTTAGTAAAAGCACATGGTTATTTTATAAATAAACCCACACCTTCATGGTCCATGAAGGCCCTATGTATAATGGAGGGCCTACACAATGTATCTATCACCTTGTGACACTGTGGTTGTGGTTGTGTGTACTCGTACTCTTTGATGCTCACACAATGATGAAATTGCCTGAGGACACAATTCTCAAAAAAGTATATTCATTATTAAAACACAAAAGATGGTAAATTGCTAATAGGACCATGAGGTTTTACTAATAAATGGGAATTTGGAGACCAGAATACTATATAATATCATTCTATAATGTTAAGACAACGAGATGCTACATAACACAATTATACCTCATAATATCAGAGTATGGTTAATGCAAATATGTACTCAGAGTTTACAGAAACATATGTGTTAAAACACTTTGGTTGCTACTAGTTTCCTTGGTAGTTGTTTTACTTAACAGCATTTTTATAATTTACATCCCACAAAATTTACCTCTTAAAAATATGTGATTCATGCATTTTAGGATTGAATTCACAAACATCTGCATTTTCATTACTTCAAAATAAAATTTTAAAAAAAATCAAGCAAAGAAAACAACAACAACAAAAACCCCAAATCCCTTGTCCCGTCAACAGTTGCCCGGGGTTCCTTCTCCCTGCCCCCCTACAACCTCTACCTTTTGATGCTACTACAGATTTGGCTATTCGAATTTCATATAAATGGAACCAGGTGACATGTTATGTCTGCCTTTTTACAGTTATCATAATGTTTTTAATGTTCATTCACATTACAGCAAGCTCTAGTACTTACTTTTTAGTACTTAATAATATTTTAATGGATAAAACATATTTTACTTATCCATACTAATTGGTAAACATTTCAGTTGTTTTCACTTTGAGATTTTATATATAAGAATATATACAGATTATTAAGGTTTTTACTTGGATAAGTATCTGGACATAAAACTGCTGACTTGTATATTACGTTTAATGTTTGCAAAGATGTTACACTAGTTTACTTCACTCTGATGGATATGAAATAATGTTTCACTGTGGTTTGACTTACATTTCTCTAATCACTGAAAATGTTAGGCATTCTCTTCATGTGTTTATTAGCTATCTGCCTATCTTTGAGGAAATGTATATTCAAATCATTTTCACATTTTAGAAAATATTTATTTATTTATATGTGCAGTGATTGAGTTTTTTGTTTTGTTTTTGTTTTGTTTTTCTGGTTTTGCCCACATGCATGTCTGTGTACTCACAGGCAGTTGTGAGCTGTCACGTGGGTTTGGGAATTAACTGAACCCAGGTCCTATGGAAGAGCAGCCAATGCTCTCAAATGCTGAGCCATCTCTCCAGGCCTCATTTTCACATTTTTCAGTTGGATTATTTTCTATTTATTAAGTAGTAAGAGTTCTTTATATATTCTGTAGAGTACTGGTTTCCATAATTTGCTTCCATAAACTGACTTTCTCCTATCTGATTTAATCACATTCAGTGAGCTTTGAAATAATTAAGGCGCATCAAGAGTAGTAGACTTTCATTAGGTCCAGTTGCTTTACCAATACTATACTATTGATTGCACTAAGACAGTGGGGATCACTACAGTAAAGCTGCAGCTCCAACTGAGCATGACTGTAAAGCCTGTGTCCTACAGATAATAAGCACAGCAAGCACACGGCTAATGCCAAACCGACTTAGTTCCAAATAACCAGGAGGACAGATGTGCATACAGACAATCCTTTACCCAATCCTAGGGGGTGGCCTTAGTGATATTTAGATGACATTAAGGGAAAACGTTGAGTTTAGAAACAGAATTTTGTTTTCTACTGATATAAAGTCTAAGCTAAGTGATGGAACAATTACATAGTTTTTAACTTAAAAGGTGTTGTTTTTAAGAACTTAGATGTATTAAAGTAATAATGTCTTCAAAACTAAAACCATATAGGAAGTACAAACCTTTCTCCCAATAAAGGTTCGTGTCTCTCACTCAGCAAGCTAGTCACACACACACACACACACACACACACACACACACACACACACACACGTAGGCAATCACAAGACACCAGGACAAAATGAACAGAAACATCAATAGGAATCCATTGTTGCCAGGGGACAAATGGCTCGGATGATGTCCATTTTTGTGCCCACAGCCGATAATGTTGGAAACACATGAAGGACAGCTGAGATGGTAAGAGATGGGCAAACTGTCAGCACAAGCACAGTATGTATTCTAAAAGAGCATCCAGCAATTCAAATATGTGACATAACAAAATATGAGGCCAGGGATTTGAAAAGGAACTGAGTCAGCCCAGCTCCTCGGCTACAATGTCTGCACTTTGTGACATCAACTAAGACAAGGAATGTCTGGGTCTTTCTCCAGCAACAATCTTTAAGCGACTGAGCCCTGAATGAGATGACCAAAAAGGAAAAATAGAAATCTTCTTCTTTTTAAATTAAAAAAGACAATAAGACACAATTACAGCATTTCCCTTTTCTCCCTCCAATCTCCCCTATTCTTCCACCCACTCTCATTCAAATATGGTCTGTCTTTCTTAACCACTGTTATTACACATGCACATGCACACACACATACACATACATACACACACATACACAATGTATAAATATATAGCTAAAAACTGCAACAATGATAAACTTTTAAAAAGACAGGAGTCAAACATAAGCCAGTTGCTGTGGCTATGCTCATAGAAGCATCAAGAACAGACAGTGAAGTGCTCAGCTTGTCAGTGAGCAAGAGGACTGGGATCCAAGACCTGGTCCTTACATTTGTTATTTCGAATCTTAAACAAGATCTCTTTCACCTCACAGGGATGCACCGATTGCACTACTCCCTGGATTTAATAAAGCTTCCCTTCTATGATCAAATCCTCAAGCAGGGTTCTCAGAGGCAGACCTTTCCCTTCTTGCCCTAGAGCAGACTTTGTTGCCCTAGGTTGTCTTTCTCTTTGCCAGTTTAGCCAGGTATGAAGAACACTTTGAGGCCTTGGTGTTAAAAAAACAAGGATCTGTCTCTTAGTGCTGAGAGTGAGGATGGCAATGGAAGTGGGGGAGGGGGAGATCTTGGGGCCACTATAAGAACACACAGGGAAGTGTCCAAGGCTTCCTGGGGCTAATCCCTGGATTTCCTGCACTTCTGTGAAGTTAGGACTTTGCCTTCCCTTTATCTTTGCTTTTGTATGTGAACTCCCCTGCTGTAGGTCCCCCAAGGCTTTTGAATGCCCCTTACATTCCTTGTCTGGAGAACAAAGTCAAACAACTGATAAGAATGTATCTGGCCAAAATGAAAAACAACACAAATACAACCCTTATCCACCAACTAGCCAACTCAACCACCCTTTACCTTCTTCATTAGAGAAAACCAGTTGAGCCCAGCTGAACCTATCCAAGCCTGGTTGTACTACCTGTAATCCCTGTTACTGAAGGGGCTGAGGCTGGAGGATCATGAATTTAAGGACTTCTGGGGCTAGAGAGCAGGCTCATGATTAGTCAACTTAAAAAGTATGTCTCAATATACGAATAAATACAAAGGGAAGAGCTGGAGGATGTGGCTTGCTTGGTAAAGCACACTTGAGGCCCGAGTTAATAAAATAACAGCAAAATAAGCCTATTGAAGGGTTCCTGCCTCCAGTCTAGTATGGAGTTACCAAGTCAGACATATGGAAACAAGAATTTAAGTAGAAAGGGAATTCAACCAACTTTCACTACCATTCTGCCCTCAGGCTCCTCGGGGCCTTCACTAGACTGAAGGTAGAGGAGAATGAGGGGAGGAGGGAACTGACTGAAACGTGGCTGATGTGAAGACAAGGCAGGAAAGTGCCTGAAGAATGCGGAACAGAATGGGGCATTCACAACCTCAACTGTCCTGGCAGGGATTCACTCATAAAATACCCATGTGAGTGGCTAAGGAAGTGCGGAGAGCTTTAATGAAGTAAACTTGTGCACTACATGGGTTTCACATACCAAATTCTGGAGGAAATCCCTGGAGATTTGCAATTTCTTTAGGTGTGAAATATCGCAGTTTAAGCATTGACAACTTTGCTATCTTTTCTTCTGGTGGCAAATCAGTAAGAGATTTATAGATATTCTCAATCTGTTAAAAAAAAATCCAAAAGAAATTAAAAGTTCTATATGACCAGGCTTAAGATTTTTACATGTTAGGCAGCTTAAGACAAGAGATCAACAAGCAAAAGAATCACTTCCCAGAAAAGAAATTGTTTGTGTCTGTGCATAAGTAAAATATGGGCCATCTGTTGAACATTTGAAATTATTTTAGTAGTCTTAAGTTAAATGTTTACAGTAACGCTGTTGAATGCAAAGTTTTAGTTTAACAACATACATTGTACCTGCACATCCTCTGCAGTCTGTAACACGGAGCCCGTCCCTTCTATGTAGCTTCCATACCTGAAAAAGGTAACATGACTATTATGTAACACCTGATATATTTTAATGCCAAATATTTAAAATAATTCTTTGTGTGTATATGTTCATATACGAGTGTGTGTTCATGTGTGTGTGTATTCATGTGTGAGTGTGTATATTCATGCATGAGTGTGTGTGTGTATGGGTATGCAAGTGTGTGTGTACATGCATGTATGTGGAGGTCCAAGGCCAACCCTGGCTGTCATGTCTTCAAGCACAATCCAAGGTTCTGTGGGGGCATGCTCTCTCACTGGTATTAAACCAGCAAACAGGTCAAATTGTCCAGCCAGCAAGGCCCGGGATCTAGTGATCATTTCCCCAGAGCCAGGAACACCAGTGAATGCCACCATACCTACTACATCTACATGTGTTCTTGGTTCTTACTGGGGTCCTTGTGCTTACTGAAAGCACCACACTCAATAGGGAATCACCCAAGATTTTTTTTCTATAAAATATTTTTAAGTGATAAAATATTTATAGAATGACATGCATTTATATTTTTGAAACATTTTGAATAGTAACATATAAATATGCTTTATAATTTAAAATAAAACAAATTCTATTTAAGCTTTTCCAAAACTAAATGTGGCAATTGAGTTGTATAAAGACCACTGAATGATGTCTTAGTATTTTTATATTAATTGTTATATCTGCAATGTTCCTTGCTAGAAAATACAAACTATATAATAAAGGTTCCTGCCACATAAAACCAAATGTATAAATAAAAACATACCATTACTATTATTTTGATAATGCCTGAATTATAATTTCTTCTCAGGATCCCAAACCTTCTGCTCTCTAGTAACACATGTGCACAGTCCACTGAGCCTGAGCTTAACTCATTAGACCTGTACTCTTTTACTATCATTTTCATTCAAGAATTAGTTAAAAATTGTACAGGAAGTATAAAGTACTTGCGAAATGAAAGGTATGTTGTCAAGCTGCCTTTCTATCACATGAGCACTCTCACTCCATAGTAAGGACAATTTACAAATTAGAACGGTACATCAGGGAAAAGAACTATTCTTTCTGCACCACCTTTTCATATGCTCTATACAGTTAAGTGTGAGTGTGTGCACACACATGCACACCATATTTAGCAGAAGAGAATGCCACAGTAAGGTTTTCTTTATGTCATCTTTATGATAGAAAGAATATCAAGATTACTTTTTATTACAAAATTGATAAGCACTATTTTATGAGAGTCCTAAACAGAACCTATTGGACTTGGTAATAGACAAGAGCTGAGTGAAATCGTCTTAAAGTAATAAATCCTTTCTCCTAGAAGCACAGGGCAGATCATAAAATCAGAGTGAGTTTACATGGCTGCAGGACAGCCCTGTCTTTTCCAGAGACAGAAAACTAGCAGAGAAAAAAATAATACAAAAAAGGCTTGACTTGTCACATCACACCACTGCCTAGCCATTTGGGGACCATACACAAAATAGAGAGAGGGTCTTCAATTTTCTTATCCTAAAATTCCCAGATTCCCCCATCATTCTAAGATTTTGAAAAACTGACAAAGAAAATTGTCATAAGTCAAGAAACCCAGAGCAAAAGCCTAAATATTCAATAATAGAAAACCAATAAAACAAATTATGAACCTTTTTTACCAACAAAAAAAAGGGATTTTCATATTACCATTCAACAGTATCCAAAGATTACGATTATCTTCCCAGTCAGCAGTCACCAGTTTGGAAATCCCTCTGTGCCCTCTTACAAAAGATTACTCCAGCGGGGCCTGTTGATTGTTTTTGCCCCTTATGGGGGGGTAGAGAGTGTCATGGACTTCACCTGAGTATCTAGCTGTTCCCTGCTACATGTGCTGTGTAATTCTGCCTTAATTGCACATGACCTTGGGGGTGGCAGAGTAAATAGGCTCAGGGAGACTAGATGAAGTAAGTCTTACATCTGTGTACATACAGGCAAAAATCCATCCTCCTTACTGGGTAAAGACTTTCCGGGAGCAGTCTTCTGGGAGGCAGGAGCATCCCACCCCTGAAAGTAGTCCATCACCCACTCATGCTCCGGAAAGAATCGCGATAAACTCAGTGATTCCATAGAGCTAATGCTGCTGGAATCGCGCTGCAGTGTTGGCTAGGGCCTTATGAGAACTGGTACGGCAGCCATGATGAGAACAAGCGTTATGTTTGGCTCAGGAAGCAGTACTAGCAACAGCCTCTTTGGAAGGTCAGCTCGCACACTGATGTCAGAGGCTGGCGGCCTCAGACAGGAGATGGCCAACACACATATACAGTAGGGTTTTTATTATCTTAGTAACTTCACTTTTGACATATGTGAATACATTATTTATTTAAAAGCCTAGATAAGTTTTAAATTTTAAACTGTAACTAGATTCAATTTTATTTCTTTTGATTAAAATATAATTTTTAAATATACTGATAGACATCATTTTTGAGGTTTAATGTGTCTCACAGAAAGGTAATAAAATTAACAATTCACAAACTATGGAAATCATGTAAACACAAGTATTTAAGCTGGACAAATGGCCTTGTTTTTTGTGAACATTTTGTGGGTGGTGCACAGAATGTTCTGCACAAGGAATGCTCACTCTTGGTCTAATTGCCAATTGGGGAAAAAAGTCAAGTCTACAACAAACACTTCACAAAAATACTTCTTGTTCTGAGAACTAAAAGACTAGCTATGAAACACGATTCCTTCAGATACAACACAGAAGGAGTCTCTTTCAAACTTACCCTTTAGTAAAGCACATGGACCTTCTGGAAGTAGGCCTGACAATATCTAGTAAGAGAGCGTACCGCAGCAATAACTTTGGTGGTAAAAGGTACTGATCTGTGTCATCATCTTCAAGGAACTCTTTCAGCATCTGCACAGAGAGGTCACTGTCCTGCTGGCGTTTCCTGTCAATTTCTTCTGCAGTCTCAAGCTTAAAGAGAATGGTATCTTTTCCAGAACATTGTGTGCTGTTGCTATCAAAGCAGACATCTGGTTCAGTTCTTTTCACCTTTAGGTCACTTTCTTCAACTACTGCACATTTTTGTGGCTGAACAGTTACAATTTTGGGAAACTCCATCAGTATCTAGCATTATATTAAAAAAATACACAAACTGTTAATGTTTTATTTAAAATAAGAAACAAATCAATATGTTAACTAAATTCATGCAAACCTTTTAGCTTTTATCAGGTTGATGTTAAAAACAGTCTAGTTTGCTTGCACTGACATAAGTTACTGTCAGAAGTTATTAGCCACCCAGTCATATAAAGTGAGCTGCAGAGCCTTTACTTCACAGAATTCCTGTTTGTTGTACTTACTAATGGAAAAGCTCACAAAATTTAAACACAGCAGCACTGCTGGAAAAGAAATTTAAAAGCAACACTGATGCTGGAAAATGCACATGGATCTAAAGTTTACCAAGCTCCTTCATTAAAAAGGAAGTGCTAAAGCATCCTCAAATCTAAAACCAAACTCAGTGTTTTTCACTGAAAATGTCTATGCCCCATGGGGGTGAAGGTGGGCAGAAGGACTATATTGGCAACTCATAAGCTTGTAGAAACTTCTATTTTACAAATGAGAAAATATTAGAGAAATTGTAGTTCTTACTATAGGACTGACTGGCTGTTGAGCTTTATTCGTGGTGGTTATACAGAGCAAAGTTTATTGAGCCACTGAAATAGTTATTTTTCTTCCTTTCCTATGGAAATGTATAAAATCATTCACCAAGAATCTCGGCTTAGCAGTTGAGAATTTGATGTTAGTGTCTAACTAATTATTACTACACTTTAACCAAGATAAATAATACTGGTGTCAGGGACAGTATAATAATATGTTTAAGCAGGCCAATTAAAAGATAGCACAGTATATTTTATCATAAGTAATCACTGATTAATGGTTTTAACTGAAAAAAGGAAAAGACAAATATAACAGTTATGGAAGTTATGATGGGACACAAAAAATAACACTAACAATAATTTTTACACTTACAAAGCCTTTGTGAGGTTTGGCTTTGTTTGGTTTAGTGAAAAGTGACATCAGGAGAAGCAGGGGCCTGAAAATGGACATGAAGATGACCTGAACTATAAACTCAATGGGTACAGGAGCCCTACACAGTTACTGAGAAACTGGCAGACTGAGATTCATTCACAAGTAAATAGTAATATCCGTACAACAACAATACCTGGCCAGGGGCCTGGAAAGGGAAAGGTTGTGACTGAAGCTTTGCTATGAGAAAATACCGTAGCCGTGAGTTTGGAATGCCGAGCTGTAGGAAGAACAGAAAGGCTGGTTACCAAGTGAAAACTCAGGAGGTTTTAGCATCTTCAGCACCTAGAGTAAAGACTCAGGGAGACATGCACATAGTTTCTGCCAAAGCAAATAACATGATAATAGTAAAAACATTAAATTCAAATGTAGCCATTCTTGGTAATTATTACTTTAATTTTAAAGAGGAGGATTTATTCTAGAACAGGCGCTGATATGACAACTTATGTGTTAAAATTTTCAACTAGATTTTCTTGTCACTGGTGGACAAAGAACTATATAGTACAGCTGCTGACGATAAGAACAATAACAAACAACAGCACTCACAAAATCAGTCCTTCAAAAGTTGAGTGGTTTGATTTCTTACATGAAATGAAAGCAATGCTTGCAACCTAATGTCACATAATGCAAAGGAATTATAAATAATATGCCTACTTTGCTTTCAATCTTGAATTGAGCATTAATGAGTACAAGACATCCAATTTACATGTAAAAGTTCTATATATTTTCAAAACCTACAATGATTTATTTTCCAAAAAGAAAATGCATGAGATTTAATGAAGCTACTTTATGTACAAGCAAATCAACAAGCATACACCATGTTCGTCAGAAAGTGAGATCCATGTCTGAGCTAATTTCACACTTACATGAAATACTAAATATAGATCTATTTTGTTTATTACAACAAATTCTCCTAAATGACACATGTATAAAGGTTTGAATTGTGGTACCTACAGAGGAAGGAGACAATAGGAACTCTTGATACTGAAAGCCACAGGCTTCCAGTGTTTGTATCAGCCGCCCTCTGGAAAGAGAAAAAGAGTCAAAGTGAAAAGCGGCCAGCCCTTAGAAATGGTATTCTTACATAAGAGCACAAATGACACTTACTCATCAGTAAAACCCGACTGTACTCAAGCCCTTTAGAGACAAGGCTTCTAAGTTAGTCCTTGGGAAACTGCATTTTAATAGTAAGATAACAGAGGACTCTCTAGAACAAGTAAATAAAGCTGCCAGACAAGTTCCGATTGATGTCAGCCTGACGTGTTAATTAAAGAGCTCTAGAACTGCAGCTACAGCTTCCCAGGGTCACATAAGAGGGACAGTTACAGCAGCAGGTGACTCAAGGACTTGGGGAGATGTAGCGTTTGTCCACACAGGACTATCTGACAGAGTCCTGCCTCTGGCTTCTCCCATCTAAGTAGGGCAGTAAGTCTTCATTGTGAGACCACTCTTAATGAAAACATTCTACCTAGAAATACTTACTACTAAAAACAGTGCTCTTTCTGGAAGATCAAGGTAAGAACAGAACAAGATTTTGTAATATTTTAAATTATTGGTAAAAAGCATACTAATTAATAAAGCTTATATCTTATAAAATGTCAGAATATATACTTATTATTGAGATCTTTATCTCAGAACAGTGCTTATCATACAATATAGCAAGTCTAAAACATATGCAAGACAAACATTTTTTACCTTGTAGAAGATACTTCAAAACCTTTGACATTTTCTAAAAGGATATACTTGGGTAATTTTTGTAATCTAAAAACCAAAAATAAACAAAAAGACAAACATTGAATAAAAAGAAATTAAAAAAAATCACAACTTGTGAGAAATGGGGTTTAAATAATTTTCTAGATCTTTTAAAAATGATTGTAACTATTTTATTCATTTTTCTCAAGACATGATATATACTTGAAAAAGTTCACACTTGAAGAGTTAATTGCATTGGAGTACATCTCAAAATGTGGGCTTTCATAGGGCTTCTGCGCTGCGAACCTCAAAGGGCTGCCATTCACCAGCACGGGCTGTCATTCAGCGGGTGGTGTGGTTCACTAGCACTGGAACAACTTTAATCACTACTACCAATAAGTAAAGGCAACAGAGTTTAGCTGGTTACTGAGTCCTGTCACTCACTACGGAGGCAAGCATAACACTATAAAACACTTGCTGTTATTTTATAGTTGTGGCAAAAGAAGGGTGCACGTAACAACCACTAATCTCTACAAAACAACAAACACTGCATCCTTCCATACCCACAGCTTTAAATCTAAGGTAAGTGTACAGGAATCTGAATTTTTACCTTGGGAGAATATCTAGAATATACAAGAAGCTATTTGTCCTTGGATCAGTCATATCCCCCTGTAGGCCAATTCTAAAACAGCAAAGAAAACACATGAGTTTATCAAAAATTGTATGTAATGATATCAAAAAGACTTAGTCAGTTAAAAGAATTTAAATAAGTTGATCTTCACCATAAGGAACAAATGAAAGAAAAGAAGCTGGTTGAGTGGGTAGCAATCTGGAGCAGATGCCACTGGAGATAAGCACCATTTAAGCACACTAAACAATGAGGAATACCAAGATAATCCTGTCCAACGTAAACAGACGCTTGATCTCAGGGTTTTACTTTACAAGCAGGAATCGCAGCTTAGGCAAACTAGGGTCAGCACATGTAAACAGGAGGTACTGGGCTCGCAAACAAATCATTCAAAGGGTCACAATATGGTCAAGGTCCAAGTAGAAAGGAACACTTAGACTGGGTCTGAATAACAGAAAGGAAGATCAGGTTTTTAGACTTCAGTGCTTCATACTCTGAAGCTATGTGACATCCCTGTGACTTCCCAATACCTGACACCAAGGCTAAATCTATCAGTGGGTCTGAGGCTTATTAGCTGGGGATTAAACTGCATTTGAACAGATTCCTCAGAAATCATCAGTTTTTATGTTCTGTTTCTTTCCACTCAGAGCTGGTCAGAGCTGGTCAGTGCTGGCATCAGCAGCTGGAATGAGGTATACAGTGAAGACACTGAGTTCACGGAGCTGCAGTCTGTCTTACACACACTAGGCTACACACTCCCATAAGCTTAAACCTACCTTCATATGGAATGCCATCTGCCACTTCTGATAAACCCCTACTCTCCTTTCAGACACAGCTCGGATCATGCTTCTGGAAAAATTTCCCTTTCTAGGCATGATACATGCCATTTTTTCCCTCTGTGTTCTCGTGGTACTTCCAGAGTTCTTACAGTGCCAAATACAATTTATATAATACTAATTTATGAGTCATCCCTTTCAACTGTACTCTGGAGATCAGCAACGACAGCATCAAACACATCACATGACATGTAATCATAATAAACCCTCAAGGAGATAAACTTCCTCAAGTTCAAAGATGTTAGAAAGTAATATAAGAATATTTTCTTGAATCAGAATATTTGTGACCTAACACTCAGTCAGTCATATTAATAGGATGTATAGAAATGAGTACTAAATAATGGCTCTGACCTTGTCTAACTGTACAGTTTCGGGAAAGTTAACCTATCTACGCCTCAGTTTCTCACTTTCAAAATAATAGTAACAACAAGACCCTATTACTATAGCCACTTAATTTATTCTTTAAAATAGTAAAAATGATTTAGGTATAATTTGAGACATAGTTCCTTGAGACACATTTTTAAAAGTTACTATACAAATCTGAAATGAGAAATTATAATGTGGCTATGAAAAATCTGAATTTTAATATTAATTTTGAGAAATACACAAATTGTAAATACATGCTAAACTAGCTTTGAATTTTTCATGCTACTTACATATAAAATATTTAAGGAAATTTGGTTTCACCGATCAGAATTAGCTATGAGTGCCCAAGAACAAGTACCATTATCTGAAAGGAAGATAAATGTACCTTAGATATACCTGTACTATAGTATCACATATTTACTGTTGAGCAAATTAGTTCACTATTTTGACTATAACTATAGATTCCTATGCTCCATGCTGAATTATAAACATCTAAAATGAGGGAATCCATTTACAAAGTATTTTAAAGCTTTGAAAGTATAGTTATGGTCTTCAATTTTCTTTGCTCTTCCCTTCTCCCTTCTTTCCTTCTTCTATCTCCCTTTTGGGGGGGTCATGATTTGAACCCAGGGTCTTATATGTGCTAGTCAACCATTTTCTTAGCTGTATTTCCAGCCCACATACTCTTCCTAAAGAAAAACCACACTTATTACACATACCTTGTGAATGGCTGACATGGGGGGCTCATTAAAATCATATTGAAAGACAGCTTGTCAAACTCTTCCAATGAAATACCCTAAGAAATAAACATTTAAAGAAAAAAAAAGCACATAGAATGAATATAAAGAGAACTACAGACATCAGAGATCACAGTTTACACAACACGGTGCTTTCCAATGCAGCTTTATACTAATGTCCCAAAGCACTCTTGTGAGGAAGCTGTAGGAAGGGACAGTGGCTTCCTCCACAACACTAACTCCTCTGTGAAGACTCCTGTGTAACTCTGCTGCTCTTGGACTCGACCATGTAGAACTTTGTTTTGTAATTATCCATAACGGCAAAGGTCTGGGGGATCTTGAGCGCCCGCCCATCAATATGCTTCTCTGTCAGTGAGTGCGAAGCAGTGAGCAGCTGCACTCTTGTCTGCTGTTCTGTCCATATAAGAGCAAATTCAAGGGCTTCGTGTTCAGATATCAGCAATTACTTTATTGTTTTGTCCTTGGCACAAGGAACTTCAAATGATTTAGAAAAGGGAAATTAAAATGACACCTAACTTGTTCTACTTACACAAGCCTATAAAACACATATATGTGTGCACACATAGATCAGAAGATAAACAATAAGAACACGTCAGGGACTTGCCAACACTCCTTTAAGCACCTTTGCTAGAAATATAAAAAGAATAGAGCAGCATAGCAACCTCTATAATTCTTATTACAAATCTCTAGCAAGTTTAAATATTTTGGAAAAGCAGGAAATGTATGGTTGACCTGGGAACGAGCCAGTTGTCTCTGTTAAGTTAGTGACATACACAAGGCCAGGAATTAACACATGGATCTTGAGGAAGTACTCATTTTTTTCTAATTTTATTACCAGGTTTAAATGTTCAAAAAAGGCCACTGAATTTTATGAATGCTCTCAGATGTTCTGTTCCTCTCTCCAAAATGAGGAATAATAACATTAAATAATAACAAGAAACTTTACTTTTAATACTAGTAAATTTCTAAAAGGAAGGCCACTTTGGTCGCATCACGAACATCCTTCAGATGTGCTTCTGATCACTTTGCTCATGTTTTACTTATAGCTATGAAGTCTATACTTAGAAGACAGTGGCTTTCCCATCTTGTAGCATAGGTGGATAAACAATGTCGACTTACAGCTGGCTGGCTACTCCTTAGCCTACCATGCCCTGTGCAGGTATTTTATGCACTTACACTTACAGCACGTGTGTGCCTTCTGAGGACTATACCAGTTACCATGCTAATGTTTTACCTTGAAACCATTTACCAGTGTCAGCTGAGTCCCTTTCATCCTTTATCCCCACTTTCCTGCATTCATCTGTTCACTTTATAAGTACAATATGTTCGTCCATTCAGCAACTGTACCATTTACATGGCAGTCAGTGTCACATACAACAATGACCAAACTCAGTGAAGTGTCTGCTTGTGACATCTATGCAGTAGTCACTAGTGATTTCCCACTTGTGAGCTTGAGAGATTAACCGAGTATTTGATTTTATCTAGAGCTTTTTGACTAAGGAGTTCCACATGATAACAGACTTCTCTGGCAGGCTTTCCAGAGAAAGCTGTCTTCTTCAAGGCAGACCTGATGCAGTCAAGACTGTATTCCAGTGTCTGAAGGGAGCTGCAATCAAGGTCTTGCTGCCCTGGACAATCAAGCTCTTAGCGTAGCTATCTGCTCAGTCTCAGAGTGCCCATTCATTCCAAATGAACTCATTTCTTCATTCGAAATCTTCATATCTGAAGTCATGATATTGCCTGCTAGAAAAAAAGGAGGAGACTGAAGGACAGTCCTCCCCCACACTATCTCAGTACCAAGCACACTTCCAGGCCTAGGCCTCCCACTCCCCCTGTCCTCATGCCTCTGCTCCCTAATCAGGGAGACAGCCTCCAGCAGACACAAGGTTAATGAATCCCTGTCAGGGTCTCCTTAGATCCTGGCTGGTATTTTATGACTTCACCTGCATGTGTTAACTGAAAAGGTCAAAGTCATAGAGGCAGAGTAAGCTGGTAGAAAACAGTAGCTGGTAGAAAGAGTAGCAAGCTCCAGGTAAGCCCCAGGAGTGAGTCAGGGCTATTTATTATACAGTATGGTGACTGACACTGTACTTGAAACTGCCCAGCAGGCTTGCACAAAGTAAAAATGTAGGGAAAGAATACACTAGTTTGCTCAGTGTGATGTTTGTATATGCTCTGCCCAGGGAGTGGCATTATTTGGAGGTGTGGCCTTGTTGGAGTAGGTGTGCCACTGTGGGCATGAGTTTTAAGATTCTATTCCTACTACTCCTAGCTGCCTGGAGCCAGTCTTCCACTGCCAGCCTTCAGAAGAAGATGTTGAACTCTTGGTTCTGTCTGCACCATACCTGACTAGATGCTGCCATGCTCCTGCCTTGATAGTAATGGACTGAGCCTCTGAACCTGTAAGCCAGCCCCAATTAAATGTTGTCCTTATAAGAGTTGCTTTGGTTATGGTATCTGTTCACAGGAGTTAAACCTTAACTAAGACAGAAGTTGGTACCAGAGACGGGGTATTACTGTGATAGGCCTGACCATGCTTTTGTTTGTTTGGAAGAATGTGGATTTGGAGACTTTGGATTTGGAAAGTTATGGGATGCTTTAAATGGGGCTTAATGGGCTATCCTAGTAGGAATATGGAAGACTTTGTTACTGAGAATGATATGAATTGTGCAGACCTGGCCCAAGAGGTTTCCGTGGAGAAGAACTTCAGTATGTAGCCTAGAGACTGTTTTTGTGGTATGTTGGTGAAGAATGTGCCTACTTTTTGCCTTTACCTGAAGAGTTGGCCTGAGGCTAAGGTGAAGAGACTCAGATTAATTTCACTGACAAAGGAAGTCTCAGATACGCCCATCATCATAGACTTTGTTCTTTGGTTAAGTCTCATGAAGAGCATGTTGAACAAGCATACCAAGGTTAGAAAGGAAAAATATAAAATGAATGGTTTGGTTATTAAAGGGGCACCAGGAAGTGAAATGGAACTGAATCCTATGTTCTAGGAGATAACAGATTAAGGGACTTTGGGACAAGATTCTACCCAGCTAATTTTAAATTCAGGCATGGTGAGTTTAACCCCAGAAAATAAAGCCAGATATCTGATCTCAAGGCCAGCCTAGGGCAGAGCAAGTTTTAGGTGAAGAAAAGCTCAAATCCAGGTGTGGTAGACACCTTTAATCCCAGAAGACAGGCATGCAGATCTCTGAGTTCAAGGTCAATCTACAGAGCAAGATGCAGAATGACCAGTAAGCAGTAAAGGAGTTGAAAACACAAAGCTAGTGATAATATAATAGAACAAGAGCACCATGTTCCAGATCTTGCCTTTGGAGGAGCCCTGAAGTTCATGTGTGAATTGCAGACATGCAAACAAGAAGCTATAACATTGAAGTTGCACTGGAGACCTAAAGATGTTAAAGATGCAGAGTCATGGGATATCTGGTAAGGAAAGCTGCTGACAGGGAGTGGGACCAGCTCAGGAGAAAGAAGTTTGTTACAGTCAACAAAGATGAAAAAGAGTAGAGATCTGAAGACGGCTTTGACATTAGACATGTTTGGCGTTTACCCAGCTGGCTTCCTGTCTTGCCTTGGGTACTACTACAGTTAACTGATTAGCTGAATCACAGAAGAGGCTTTGAACTTTGGATTTTTAACATTGTTGAGACTGCTAGAGACTATGGAGACTTTGGAAGTTGGACTAAATATACATTTAAATTATGCTATGGCTAGGTATGGCCCTCATAGACTCATGTGTTGGAACAAGCCTATGGGAGCCAGGGAGTGGAATGTGATGTTTTGTATATACTTGGCCTAGGGAGTGGTACTATTTGGAGATGTGGCCTTGTTGGAATGGGTGTGCCACTGTGGGCTTGGGCTTTAAGACTCTACTCCTAGCTGCCTGGAATCTGTCGTCCACTAGCAGCCGTCAGATGAAGATTTTGAACTCTCAGCTCTGTCTGCACCATACCTGCCTGGATGCTGTTATGTTCCTGCCTTCATGACAAAGGACTAAACCTGTGAGCCTGTAAGCCAGCCCCAATTAAATGCTGTCCTTATAAGAGGTGCCTTGGCCATGGTATCTGTTCACAGCAATAAAGCCCTAAAACACACAGTTTAATCATTTCACTGCATCATATGTGAATACATAAAAATCACATGCCATAAATATATATAAAAAGATACTCTTCCATTCTGTTACAAACATACATGGTAATGAACTGACCTTCTTTTAAGTGAACTAAAAGTGACTCTCCCAGCCCTTTCCCTGTTTCCAATAATTTTATAATTAATGGTTACCATTATCTATTAAAACTAGCAAGGAACTCTAATTAACGTTTGAATTCCTCAAACTTCTGATATACATCTGGGATCTCAATAGGTCCAAATATACAGTTTCTCACCATTTCTCTCAAAGAGTAAAGCAGATGTACACTGAACTGTTGGAACTAAAACATCCAGTGTATACAATATTGAAAATTAGTTGATTTTGGTTATATTTAGTTACATGTACTTTAAAATATTTACACTAAATTTAAATTTCAGTAATCATTTTAATAAAATACCAAGGGATGCCATTTGCTATTTTACAGAAATTATAGGCCCTAAATATACCTATGTTTGGTGTTGAATCAATTCAGAATTATGTAGTTGGGTATTCTTTTGGTGGACAAATTCATACTGCTACCTTCATGATGAGAAGGCTATGCCGATTGCCCATGATGCTTATGAAATACAGTGTTATTAGTTATTATCATACCTGGCACTGTAGTCAAGGCCAAAATTCTACAGACAGACAGACAGGTCATGGCTTTAGATGAGAACCTCCTACTATTACTCTGCTAAACTGACTGCTGGTGAGGTGTTGTTTACCCACAGTAGTGTCTCTCCAGCCTCATCAGAGAAGCTTCTGTTTGCAGTAGATGGAGATTAACAGAGACCCATGGCCAGTCAAGGAGTAGAGAATGAGAGACTGTGCTGTGCTCATCCTTAAATTGGAAATCTGTATATCTGTCTCTTTCCCTCCTTTCTTCCTTCCCTCCCTCTCCCAGGGGCATGGATCACTTCAGCAGAGGTGGCAGAAAGGCTACAATGAAACAATGTTTTCTTGACACAATAGAGCAGTTGCAAATATGAACTCTCAGCAGCAGTAACTGCATACACAGAACCTGCAAAACTCAGGACAGACAAAACCCCAGCATGGATGGAGGTAGGCGGCAAGCTCCACTCCAGACTGAGTAGCTACTAGTAACTAATGGCGTGGAGTAGCAGTATTGATTTCCTTCAAGTTCCTGGTAGACCTGGTAGATCTGCTCTGATCCAGTGTATCTAAGATTATCTATCCAAGAATACAAAGGAGGCACAAATTAGACTTGATGAGGTTTTTTATTGTTGTTTTGGTTTTTGTTGTTGTTGTTTTAAAAAGACACACATCTGGGCTAGTGTGGAAGAAAGTCAATGTGGGAGGAATTAGGGGAGGGGGTGAATATACTCACAATATATGAAATTCTCCAAGAATTAACAAAACTGTTTTTAAAAGATGATGTTAACTTCATATGACTCCATCTTATAATGTTCATGGGGAACATCTGTTCTCAAAACCAGTGATAGGTGTTCCTCAACGCATGACTACTGCCTGCCACCTTCCGCACACTGAGTCACAGGGTAGGAAATTTCATACAGGTTCAAATTTTTCTCAGCTAGTTGTTTTAAATATTTTATTTTACTTTTTAATTCTGTACATGGATGCTTGTTGGGAGGGTATGTGCCCATGAGTGCAGAGGCTGAAGAGTTCATAAAGGGGTGTCAGGACACCTGGAGCTGGAGTCACAGACAATGGTGATCCACGTTGCATGAACACTGGGAACTGAACTCACATCCTATGGAAGGGCAGTGTGAACGCTTAACTGCGGAGTGATCTCTAGACACTCAGGTTTGGTTTTGTTTTTGTTTTTTGAGGGGATAAGGAAGCATAAGTAACTGTAATATGTCCATATAATTAAATTATACTTATGGATAAAAAGAAACTAAGTCCTGAATCATATTGCAGTGTGAATAAACCTTGAAAAAATTATGCAAAATAAAGATGGTAGGAAAAAGCTCACATGTGATTGTTCATAGCAAATTTCGAGAGCAGTCAAATCCATAAAGTCAAAAAGGAGGTCATGGTTGTTAAACTGGAGGTGGATAGGAATGGGGAGTGGCTGCTAATGGCCTGCTTTGACATTTTAACATTGCAAATATTCTGCAATCAGAAAGTGTTGATACACAGACAACTTTGTAAAAATACTAAAACCCACTAGGTATATGTGTTAAAGGTAGGCTATATAAAGCTTTAAGGTATGCTATAAAGTATATAAAGTATGTCTCAATTTAAAATTTGCTTCTACAAAAGTACAAGTTATAAGGACTGAGCCTTCATATAAAATACAAAACAAAACAACCCCAGAACCCCTAAAAAGCTATATTAAATACAAGCAAGAGAGTAATAGCTACTTTCTTCCTGTTACTATAGCAGACTCCAGTCAGTGCAGACTACATTGCTCAGAGAGACTGGAGAATCAAAATGCAACCTGTGACTGCCACAGCTTTCTGCTAAGTAATAATAATTAGATGGCAGCAAAGGGAGACACCTCCCAAATAGAGCCACTAATATGTAAGTGCAGAAGAGACAGTCATTCGGGAAGGAGGTCAAGGGGACTGGTATTGTGTCATGGGATGAAGGAAGTTACCCAATTTGCACAGCTGTCCCAATGAGTCTCTGGCTATCAGTCTGTGTACATAACAGTCAAAATGTCAAAAGAGGGAGGGAAGAGCAAGCGTCAGGAAGAACAATTACTGAGAAGATGTAATTTCCAGACTTTGCACAAAGTTAGGACTCACTTAGTATGGCAATAATCCAATGGAGAATTTTTATTGTCTGAATTTAGTATATATTAAAAACTATAACTATCAAAGATATGTTATTTATGTAAGAACTGACTTATGTATACCACTGAGAAAGAGCCCAGAAACACAACCCTAAATATGTAATCTATTTCTTCTAACATGCCAAGGACACTAACTAGAAGAATACTCTTATCAGTGAATGATCAATTTCACGTTCCCTTAAGGGGAAAAGTGTCTGTAACCCATTCTGCATACTGTACAGCATTAGTAACTGAATGGATCATAGATCCAAATGTATAAACAAACCTACAAATCTAAAAAACAAAACCAACAGAAAAATTTGGAGAATGAAAGGGTTTCATACAATACACTGAAAAAAGTCCCACATAGGGGAAAAAATCCTATAACTTCTATACCTTGATGGAAACAGCTAAAGAAATAGAAAGACAAGAGATAGAATCAGAAAACATTTGTTATGCTCATTATTGAACAAAGAAGTTTAATCCAGAAACCATATATAACTCATAGCTGAGCAATGTAAACTGCATACACTTCGCATGAATATTTCATGCATGAGTACTTCAGAGCATGTAGCATGTGGCTTCATGAGAACTTTGGTGTAAAAATTTCACAGTAAGAAAGTGAAGGCCTTATTTTCACAAGAAATATTGGTCTTTGATGCATTTCCCTTTCCTTCCCTATGGATAAACACCTAGGAATGAAGTTACTAGGCCACATGATAGGTATCTTCAAAACTGTAAGACAATGATTATCTTCCAAAGTAGTTATATCTTCCATGACCTCCATCGATGTCTCTGAGAAAACTTACTCACATATCAGCCAATACTTGCTTCTGCTAGTCTTCCACAATAAGAACATGGGTAAAGGCAGTTGCCCCTAAGCCTCTTGTTTAATCCTCAGAAGGTACATGGAAGAAATAAAGGACCGACACTGCAAGCTGTCTTCTAACCTACACACACACACACACACACACACACACACACACCATTGTATGTAGTCTCTGTCTCATACAGACACATTACAATAAACAGGACGTTTATGTTCATATTTGTTTTACTTATTTATTTTTATTAGAAGTTACTTCTTTCATACAGTTGAGTTGTGATCATGGTTTTCTTTTCCTCGTCTCCTTCCAGATCCTTCCCCCCCACCTCCATACCCAGCCGTGTGTGTGTGTGTGTGTGTGTGTGTGTGTGTGTGTGTGTGTGTGTGTGTGCCTTCCTTCTCTTTAGAAAACAAGCAAGCCAATGATAAAATTTCTTTTAATAATGGATAAAATGTAACAGACAGAGAAAAAAGAAGAAGGAAAAAAAAGTACGAGAAATACAGATACATGCACACACACAAAACCCATAAAAACAAAAACTGGGAACTATAATAGGTGAGCAAAAGAGGGATAAGATTTAAAATGAAGCCCAACCAAAGCAGTATAAGACAAAATGTCAAAATTACGACCAAGTTTATATTGTATTGGCCATCTTTGCCCATAATCTTTTTTAAACAGAGCCATGGCAGGTGCAGTGAATCAACTCTGGCAAGTTTGCTAATGAGCATTGTTACCAGGTGCATAAGAGCTACATGACTGTTAACTGAGTGTGAACCATTAAAGTTTAGATCACCACAGAACCAAGCATCTGCAAGTTTAATGTGCTCTCAACTTGTCAATCTTTTCTTTCAGACTTCCCTCCTGAAGTGAAAAATCTAATAACTTATACTCTATTCTGATAGAATTTAAAGGATTAATTCCTCTTCTACACTTTCCATTTATTTATTATTATTTATTTTCCATTTAAGCCACAAGAAACTGGTATTTAGAAATTGTTAAAATTTTCTTGTTAAAAATGCATTTTCACTGCTCTAAATGTATTAAAATAATAATATGTACTTACTTCAATTGTTTTTGCCAGTAAGTGTGTATGAGGAAAATTATGCTTGTATACTTCATTAGCAACAGTATTCACATCAACAGCAGCCACCACACGTGCAGGGATACAACTTTCTGTAATGACAAACGGGATATCTTCAGAGGTCTTCAGTATCAGCCCATCATCAAGAAAAGCCAAAATAGCAGAATCTAGCAGTGCACTGAGTTCTCCTCAGCTACCCAGCTGGATCTCAGAGCATAGTGACATAGTGAGGAATGAGGCACAAAGCAAAGGTTCTCAGTTCTCTGTTAATCTCTCTGGCAGCATTCTGAGTGCTAACAATAAGAGTTCAACTTTCTTTTTCTTTTCTTTTCTTGTCTTTCTTTCTTTTTGTCCCCATTAATTAGTTAATTTATTCACTTTATATCCGGATCTTAGCCCCTCTTCCCCTCACACAGTCCCTCCCCTTTTCCTGTTAAAGGGACCCCTCCCCCACAACTCCATACCAACGTACCCTGGCACCTCAAATCACTGCAGGACTAGGCACATCTTCCCCCACAGAAGCTCAACAAGGCAGCCCAGTTAGGAGACCAGGATGCCAGGGCAGGCAGGCAAAAGAGTCAGGCACAGCCCTTGCTCCAGGTGCTGAGGAACCTACATCAAGACCAAGCTGCACATGAGCAACATATGAGCAGGGAGGCTTAGGTCCAGCCCATGCATGCTCTTTGGTTGATGGTTCAGTCTCTGGGAGCCCCCAAGGGTCGATGTTAATTTACTGTTGGTCTTTCTATGGGGTCCTTCTACTAACTCTTCCATAAGACTCCCAGGCTCTGTCTAATGTTTTACTGGGGGTTTCTGCTTCTGTTTCAGTCAGCTTCTGGGTGGAGTCTCTCAAAACTTCAACTTTTTTAAAGTGTCCTAAGAGATAGCTTTCCTTTCTCATCAAACTACATATTAGGCCAAAACCAGTTTTCCAAGTTAAAGAAAAACCAAGAATGAATAAAACACTCTAAAAAGTCCTATTATTCAGAATTTCATATAAATAAATTACCATGTGTTCTCACCTTCCCATGTTAAAATAAAGCTGGTTCATAATACCACTGAAAATTTTAATGTTTATTTTGTAATAACAGCTCCAATGAGATATAATTTACACACAACAGAATCAGCTTGTTTAGAGTTCAATTTTTAAGTAAATTCATTAATGTCCAAATGTAAAAGGTTCAAAGTCTAAAATCTTCCCTTTCTGACAGCATTAAAGGACGGAGAGAAGAGGCGCATATAAAGGTGCACCTTGTAGCTAAGGAAACATGTTTTCAACACATCTTCAATTCAAAGAACCATAACATAGTTTTGGTTGTAATAAAAGTTAGAACTCTGCAAATATGGCTATGGCTATACCTCATGGCTACCACCCAGTTACCTCAAAATGTACAAAATCAATTATGCATAGACCCTGTTCAAAATCTGGAAAAATCATGGGGAATTTTAAACATAAAAACTCATGAAATTTAAGAAAATCACCAGTTAACACAACAAGATAACATAGTAGATCCAAACAGCCTTCCCTCTGGTAGCCAGATGTTGATTCATAACCAGCTTTCCTTGCTCTAGACATCTAAAGAGAAGGACAATCAGGTCTAAGGAGCTAGGACTCACAAAGAAGGCGCCCGCACAGATCACAGGCAAAAGGCAGAGAAAGGGTCACAAAGCCATTGCAACCTTACACAGGAATCCTAGGAAAGATGGGGTCAAGAGAACAGAGTGACTTAAATGCCTCCAAGTAAACATTCCCTGTCTGCTAGGCCCGAGTCACTCAGCAATCTCCTCAGGTAATTCCTGTGAGTGGAAAAAAAGTCTTCTGTGCTTTACACGTGGCACTAGACTACTTAATACCACGGGTGGCTGCCTCTGGCTAAACTTAAACTTAATAACTAGTTTCTTGATTTAGAATATTTGAGGCAATAAATTATATCTTTGTTAAAAAGCATAAAAGACCTCAAAACCTAAAGCAAAAGGACCTTTAAGCCAAAAGGTATACAAAGATTAATTTTAAAAATCACAAAACTTATTAATTGAAGTCACTAATTACTTTGAGAACTCAGAATTTGGCTTTGCTAAATATGGTAAATTGCAATCTTTCTGGTACAGCCTGCTTGCTGCTCTCCACAAAGACAGACAGACTGCCTGGGGGTGCTTACTATGACTTTCATCTTTTTCCAGTTGACTGAACATCTAATCATGTGCTGAATCTAGATCACAATCAATAATTAATTTTATGTTCTTGTATTATATGCCTGGGGGACATAAAACCTGACAAAAAGCAGTGGCCAAATGAGTGTTTCATCTGTGGATCCAAACCCTGATAAACTGATTCTCAGGAAGGAATGGAGCTTTTGCTCAATAAGCAAGTGCCCTGTCCTCATGGACCAATGCACAGATTTTAAACTATTATAAAATTAGAACCTACTGCACTACCAAAAGAAGTAATTTCCATTAGGAAAGAACAAATGAGCAAAAAAACCAAACCAAACCAAAACAAAACAAAACAAAAAAGGTGGAAAGTATCTGAAACCCAGGCATGTTTTAGATTTGGAATATCTGCAAATATATAGTAAGACAATGTGAGGCTAGGACCCAAGTATAAACACAAAATACATTTGTTTCTTATATGCATAGTACACATAGTCTGGAAATCATCTTAATTTTTAAATCTTATTCATTTGTTTGCTTGTTTATTCATTATATGTGTAAGCCTTTACTCATTGAGCCACTGCTGAAACATGTTACTGGCCCTCATTTTTATATAAAATGTTTTGTTTTTGTGCATCTTTTATACCAAGCAAGTATATGAGATTGGAGTGGAATTTTCCACTTTCAGTGTCAAGCTGATGATTAAGTCTTTGATTTTGGAGTATTTCACACTTTGCTATTTGGATTAGGGTGCTCAGTACCTAGACATTACTGACAATAACTTCAACTTGATTTTTCAAACAATGTTTGGGTATAGCTATGCTTCTAGGAGTAAATTCATCTAGTAAAACAGTAGGAAAACCTTTGGATGGAAGACAAGTTTTAAAATGCAAAGCTTAAAATGTCAAGGTGGACAGAATGCTCTAGAATTTAGCCCATGTGACTCTTTTATGTGAGACCCAAGAGTAATTCTCAAAGCAGCAAGAACTGGGAAAGGAACCTAGCAGGATTTTGGAAGTAGGAGGAGGGTTGTGCTTTTTGCCCTCTGATTCAATGCTATACCTGGGTTTTATCTGCAGTTACTTCAGTTAATATTTGGGACCTCATACTTATTACCAGAAGCGCTTTTGTTGTTTTAGAAGGAGACAGTCCTCTGGTCAGAGAAACACAATGCCCGCTGTGCAAAAGCTGTTAGGCTGGGTCTGCATGGAAACCATGGGGACTTCACACTTCACCCCTGAGGACTGACATCTACAAGGCAGGCTTACCTCTGACCAGCAATCATTCTCCTTCCCTTTCTGCAGCTACTTCTCAAGACACTACAGGGAAGAACTCAGCTGACAGTGAAAGCTACAATTTCATTCTCTACCCAGCCTAATAAAGAAACGTTTCATGCACAATTACTAAGTGGCAGAAATAACCAATAGCGTTTACATTCAAATGGAGAATTAAGCAGTTCATGCTGAAATAAACAGCTCTTAAAACGTTTTGTCTTTCTTTATCATCTACTTTCTGATCTGGCGCTCATAAAGGCTGGGTAAATATTTGAGTGACCTCATACTCACACCTGAGACATTTAACCAGGTAAGTATGTTAACACTGACCTCTAGTTGTGAAACAGTAGATCGGTGAGTCTATCTCAGGTCTATTCTCTCATTCAGAGTTAGAGCCTAACTGGGAATAAAAGCACTAAATATAAGTGACCTGTAAAGATTTTTTAATGTTAAATATTTGAAACTGGGGCCACTAAGACAAGTAAAGGTATCTGGGCCAACTGAACCTGACAATATGCACTTGACCTCAGGGACCACAAATGAACACAAAGCATGTGAAACATGCCCCCAAAAAATACATAATATTCACATACATATGTGTATAAAATTACTTTTAAATGTTTTATTCCTATTAACAAGTATGCTTCCTGGCTTTTCTTAAAAGTTGTTTGCATCTAGATACTGCTAAGAAATTATTTCAACACATAAATGAAAACTTGCATAAATAAAAACCCCTCAATGATCCACTTAGTGTCCTCTGAAAGTCTTACAAATTTAGCTAATCGGCAGCCATGTTTACTTTGGGTCAAGACACGCCCCAGAGTACTGCTACCAATACCCCACATAGTACAGTAGGCTATGCAGGAGTGTGCTGAGATCTGAGCTAAGATTCAATTATGCTTTTGACACTTCATCTTAGAACTGAAACACTGTTTTTCAACAAAATATAGAAAGTCAGGGCAGATCCGGAGAAGTGACACAGGAGAAATGGCAAGTTACTGTATAAAAAAGGAACACATGAGGGAATTCACAGCATAAAAAGTAAAGCTGTCACATCAGGAAATACAATTCAAAAAATGTACGGAAATTTTGAGTTAAACTTCAGAAAGGAAATTGAGGCACACACACACACACACACACACACACACAAAACAGAAACAAATAAAACCACAAATGTTTTTCCAGGAAGGGTTTGCCAGGAAGCAGCCACTACCGCGCCCCGTTGCAGACATGGCTTCCTGTCTGCTAACAGCGCCCCCTTCCATGAACTGCTTCCTGTGTGCTACAGCGCCCCCTTCCATGCACTGCTTCCTGTCAGCCCTCATGCTACCCTGAAGCTTTCCTCAGATTAGCAGAGAAAGGCCATTTGAGAGTCCTTTCGCCAGGGCCACAGAGTGAGGCAGACATTACCCTAAGTCCTTAGACATAACCCTTAGGATTTAGGAGTATTGATTTCCCAGGGCAAGCACTGCCCTAAACATGTGTTTCTCAATATAGTAACTGAAATTAGGAACTAAGCTAAGCCAGCCCCACCATCAATGGAACTGTATGAAGGACAACAGCGACATTTCATATTTGCATGATCTGACATGATACACACATATGGGTGGGTATTAAGCCTGTGACCAGAACAACTGAGGAAATTAATTTATTTCTAACTTCATCTTAATTTAAATGCAAATAGCTAATTGTGGCTAGTGGCATCCGTTCTGAGCTTATAGTCACCTGAATTATCAATACAAGTCCCAGTCAGCACTGTGCAGTGTGTAAACAATGGGAAGAGAAACTCATGTTGAAATTCTCACAAGCTACACAGCATTTGGAAATGTACTCATCCCTTCTAGACTTCAATTTCCTCATTAATAAAATGGATATTTAAAACAGTTCCCATAAAGGGCTCCTATAAAAAATAAATGAAGCCAATAAAATATCTATCAACAGGAGATACTCAGTAATTATTAAAAATTCCACTCACCACTTACCATTTACCTGAAATAAGTTACAGACAAAATGGCAACGTCAGCAGCTTAATTTTTATCAATATTAAAGCTAGGAAATGAGAGCAATGAGTATTTTCCACTATAACTATTCAGAGACAAATTTGAGATGTATTTTTTAAAGATTCTAGAGTAGCATAAGCAGAAAGCCTTCACAACAGTAAGTAGAAAGCTTTAACCTCCACTACAAATAGTAAGTAAAAGCTGACTAAAATCTGATCACAGAACTGAGAAATGCAGGATTTTCCTGGCTGTGCTATCAGCTCATGGGGTGACAAGAGAGAACAGGGATGGGCAGGGCAGTCCTGTCCCTCCCTCCCCAATTTGTACTCCTTTTCTGTCCAACTTGCAGGAAGACAGTCCAAACAAAAACTTCTCAAGATACTTGCTGTTCCCAACACTCAGTGTTTAGGAAACGAGGGTGAGTCTCCAGACCATCTTTATGATCAGTCAGTCTTTGACCCAGACCTCAGTGCTGACTTCACAGTCAGAAGCAGAAAACTAATGCAATAAATTTTATTGTTCTCCATTTGCTTTTTCTAACAACTATATTGTTATCTACATGGTGGGCGGGGGAGGGCTCAGGACATGGTTCACTTGCTAACGGTACTTGCTCTGAAGCCATGAGGTCTTGAGTCCAAATGCCCAGCTTTCACATAAAAATCCAGGATGGCTGTGCATGCACCAATCCATAAGGAGGAAAACTGAGACATAAAAAGGGGACACTAATTCCTGGTGACATGATAGATCAGTATTTCTCCCCAAAGTAAGTTCTCCCCAAATTTACAGGTGGTCTTTAAATGAGTTTATATTTACTCAATTAGTTTGGGAGGAGTTTTTTCATTTGCTGAAAACACTTCTACTAGCCACTCAGGTAAATGCACATTAACACATCTTTGCTTCTATGAAGAAATGCATTTCAAATGTCATCTTCCTAAGCAGACAATATCAATGCAACAACCTGAGTGATCAAGTAATCACATATCTGCAAACAAAAATATATCTTTTAATCAATATTCCCCAGGTGTCCTGGGGTAAAAAGGAAGAATTCTTCAACTCTGGAAGCAGGAACTTCTTAGAGCAACTCAATTAACTATGCCTATGTGTGGATACTAACTACAGTAAATAAAGAGAGGTCTGTAAATGGTGCCTCCAGTATTTTTTAAGAAACATGTAATATTTTCAGCTCAACAGTCTAAAAATTTTTCTGATTATTAGACCTAGTCTGGAAATTTGCACTAAAGAAAAATGTGGACAATTGCGTATATATACATGTAAACTACATGCATGTATTGAAACATATATTAAAAGACAATCCACATCTATTAGTACAAAGAAAGTAAAAACTATACTGTTCTCTGACAAAGCTAATTACAGAACATCCTGTTAAGTCATGACCCAACTGTTTGAAAGTGTCTGTGTGTGGTTTACACAGACATCAGGGAAGACAATACATTATCTAAAGCTATCTTCACGGTGAAATTTGCAGGAGATGCACTCTTGCTTCTTTGCACTATTCAATTAAAGATGATGAGGATAAACTCTTCTTGGTTTGTTTGTTTGTTTTATTCGGTACAATTGGTTTTGAAGACAGTACACCACCCTGAAGCCACACTGTCTTACACTTTGGATCCTCCCAACTTAGATTCCAAGTTCTAGGTTAATAGGCATGCCTCACCATGACCCCAGAGTTACTGCTTTTACAATCAGTACAAGTCAAACATCAAATTACTTTCCTTATATATGAATAAAATGATTCAATATTCTTTTTGTTATGAGACAGAGAAATAAGAGAAAAATATCAAAAAGAAATAAGTGAGGATACTCCATAAAACACAGCTGTTAGGCTATGAACAAACACATAAACAATGGTAACTCAATGGATGACTCTATCCCAATGACTCTATGAAAAGAAAAGCAATTAGCACATGCCCCAAAATGCAATGCTTACATGCAGAATTCAAAATAATGAGTCAGTAATATGAACACATGCTATACTGCCAATTCTGTATGTGCCTCTTGTAACTTGCTTTGAGGAAACAGAACTATTTGGTAAATGTCCCACCACTATAAAATATTTACAATGTTCATTGCTGGTGTTTTCTCAATAATAATTTCTCTATGATTGACAAATTCAGGTAAAAGTCAAGGAAAACTATAGGAGAGGACAATAACAGTATTCTACCTCTAGTTAATTATCAAAGGTTGTCATAAAATATAATTATAGGAGATACAGAGATGGTGCAGCAGTTAAAAATCACTGCACTTCCAGTAAAACCCAGTTCAGTTCCTAGCACTTAAGTTGGGTAGCTTACAACCACCTGTAACTCTAGCTCCAGAGAATCTAACAACTTTTTATGGCCTTGTTCAGTGTTTACACATAGAGAAACATACACACACACACACACACACACACACACATATAGTGTTGTATAATGTATACACATCTACAATATGCAATATAAAAACTACACATTATATATATGTACATGTTATTGTATACATTATATATACATATATGTACATATATGTATATACATATACACATCTATGACATATATAATACATGGTATCACTCATCACAAGATCTCCAAAACTAACATGAAAATCCTGTTTTAATGTGTCATTCTGAGTCCAGTTTGCTTGGCACTTCATTTTTTTTCCCAAAGCATATAAGTTTCATTAATATTAACTTAGAATTTCAAACACATAGAATGTTATAAAGTTAGCATAATTATGACCTGATTTTTATTAATGAGAAACATTAAAGTGAAACCAGTTAAATAGAAAGAAGAGAATATTACTTAGTGGCATTATACTGCCTATATCTTTTTCTTTACTCTCACAGTGTTTGTCCATCTCACAGATAAGACACCTACACTTAGAACTGCTAAATAACTTTCAAATTTTCACACAAGCGTTATGAGTCGATCCTCATTCATCTGAATTCAAAATAAAGGCATGCTTTATCTCTTAAGGAAGCTGACTGACAGCACTTGAAGGCCAGGCAGTTCCAAACATTCATCAATTTCTTCCAAAGGTTATTTTAAACAATATACAATAACTTTCTATAACTTTATGGCTTATAACAGTAAGTGCATGCATGCATGTGCATGTGTCCATGCACACAGAGACCACAACAGGATGTTGGGTGTCCTCCCTCAGTGCTCTCTGTGTTAATGCTTTGAGACAAGGTCTCCCAAAGTAGCAGACACCATTATCATGTGAGCTCTTAGGATCATACCCTTTGGAATGCTGTGGCTGTAATACATGTAACTATGCCTAGCTTTTTACATCCATGCTTGGATTTAAAATCAGGTCCTCCTCCTTGACTTGGCAAACAAGTGTTCTGGCTCATTGAGCCAACTCCAGGACCTATAAATGTTTTTTAATTGATTTATACTCTTACAACTCTCTTTTGATATATTATTGTGTTGTAAATTCATAAAAGAATGAAATAAAAATGTTTGGAGTTTGCCCACTCTTTAGCATATACCCAAGAGAATACAAAGCAATAATCAGATACTTATATGCAAATGTTTAGAGAGAGAGAGAGAGAGAGAGAGAGAGAGAAATTCATAACAGCAAGTAAGCTGAAAATCTTTAAGTATCTACTAATGATGGATAGACAACACATTTTGAGGTATTGACACATACTACAACACAGATGAACTTTGTAAACATTGTGCAGATTATTAAACTAGACATCAAAGAACAGTTAGATTATTATTTTATTATGAGGTACCTAGAAGAGACAACTCATATGCCCAGAGTAGAATGGAGACTTCAGTATCTTCAGGAAGAGAGGTGCAGAAATATTTTAAGTGGGTGCAATGCTTCTGTCTGAGATATTGAAAATTTTTGGTAAACTAATATTGTCTATAGTTGTATGACTTTCTAAGAACACTTGCTGTTGCTGAACTATACACTGAAACACAAAGTGATACATTTTACAGTGTGTATATATGTGCAAACACACACAGTTTCAACAATAAAATATTTCATTACAAACATTAACTAGAAATGGACAAATTAGCATCCAATATTCTTACTACTGTTCTTCAACTAAGTTAGTGAACGAACCAATGATAGCAACAGAGCAGTGTGGTTAAAAGATCTGCTAGACAGAGAGACCTAAGTTAGGATACTGGCTCTAATGATAAGATAGCTTATTATGGACTCAGAACAGGCCCTGACATGTAGATGTCCTTAATAAAAGTTAAAGCCTGCTGCCACTGTGATTAATCTTTATTAACTACATAAATGCAAGAAATCATAAATACAAGAAAATCACCAGATTGTACTTCACTATAGATAAATCTAAAACCAAAGTTCATCAAACATATAAACACTAAAAAGTTTTAATAATTAAGTATTAA
Source organism: Micromys minutus (assembly GCF_963924665.1). Classification (NCBI taxonomy): domain Eukaryota; kingdom Metazoa; phylum Chordata; class Mammalia; order Rodentia; family Muridae; genus Micromys; species Micromys minutus. The sequence goes on along the minus strand of NC_137975.1, from coordinate 48,395,164 downwards.
TTACTTGTTATTAGTTAATACGATTAAGACCTCTTTTATAAGCAATCCCCAAACCTAATATGTAGGGAGCTTTAAATAACAGGAAAAGTTACATTGGATAACAGGGAAAGAATCATATAACAGGTCATATATTAACTAACATTAAGACAGGTGAGAAAAGCTACTGTAGAAAAGGTTGGGTTTGCAATCTCTATGAGAAAACAGCAGCAAAAGTAAAAGTAAAAGCTAGAACTAAGAAGAGACTTACAAGAGTGAAGAAATACAAAAATCTCACTGAGCTCCATGAGGCTAGACCAGAGGGCTCTGTGTAGACAGAAAACATAGCCCAGACAAGACAGGGCTGTGATCCTAATGTTCATTGTTGGATAAATCTAAAATTTATAAACACATCTCAAGAAAAAAAAATAAGGATTTACACTTGAGTGAACTGTGTTTGGGGGGAGGGCAGGGGCACTAGAAGAAATTTACAAGTTCAAAGAGTAAGTTGTTGTTATTGGTGACTTATAAAAGCACTAAGTGACTTTTAAAATCCTGCTAATTAAAAGGATGGGGGGAGCTAAAATAATACAACCTTAGAAAATTAATAGGTCAGTTAGTAGAAGGTTCCTTAATTTGCTTAATTTTACTATGATAAATGAATGTAAAGACCAGAAACGTGGTAAAACAAGCAATATTTCTAGTCTAGTATAGAATTAAAAGTCAATATTTGCTGAAAAATGTACAAGCTCAATCCACTTAGCCTCATGTTACTCTTGATACTAAAAAAAGAAACAATTAAGTTTCCTTTTTGCATTTGTCTTCTTCTTAGCAACTTTAAAACATAAATGCTCATGTGCACACACACACACAACCACTCTATATCCCAAGTGCCTAGCATACAGTACTTGTCAATGGAGTTAACCAAGTAAATATTTGTGAGTTATCACAAAAGTAGATAGATACCAAAGAAATTGAGAAGCCTCAAAACCAAAGTGATAGTAAACTAATTTCTAAGTAGCAACAATATATCAGGCACATTGCTGTGTTTAATTCTCGAGACCCCTTTCTGAAAGTTCTGTTTCAAGGGTTTAAAAACCAAGTAACAGTGTCAAAAAATGTAAAGTCAAAGTCGCACTATAGCAAAATTTGATCTCAGCTCTCTGACATCTATGTAGGCCTGCAGAAGGCATCCTTCGTTCCACAGACTTAACCATGCTCCTTCTCCCTTTTGCTCCCCCTTTACACTAATATTTATACATTTCTATCTTGAAGTGTAGTTATCCTCCTGCTCCAACCCATCCCTGCCCTCTTTCGTGACTTCCTCAAGCTCAATGACAGCCAGCCTAGAATTTGGATTTTGGCATTGGGCAAAGGGCCCGCCCCTTGCCTTAACTTGGTCTGAAGCAACTTGGGTTCATTTGGCTGCACAGGCCCAAGAATGCCGCCTTACAAACAGTACCCTGGGGCACCGTCCTGCTTAGGCTACAAAGCTTGGGGCCGGAGTAGGGGAGTCACAGCCAGGAGGGGCGGACCGGGGAGGAGCACTAGGGTGGTTTCCAGGGCAACCGAGGCCCGGCGGCACCAGGTCCCGCCCCGCCGCTCCGCCCCCTCGGTGGCGCGACAGCCGGAACCTTCGGCCCCACGGGAATCAAAAAGGAAAAAAAGACTGTTCGCTCACCTCGCAGCGCGTGGTGCATGCCACCAATGCCACTGTACAGCTCCAGGACACGCAGAGGTTCCATCCTCTCGCAACCGCGACCGCGGCCTGGAAACTAGGCCTACCGGTCCAATGCTTCTACTCCCCTACATCCGCTCCGCTCCCTTTGCTTCTGGTTCCGCAGCTTTTCAGTTCCCCCAACCTCCAGTTCCTCCCGCTGCAGATTAAGAGAGCAGTTTGGAGGCTGGGAGCTAGCAGGGGTTAGGGAGGGGACAAAGGACAGACAACTATTAATAAGGCCTCCCTGCCGTTCCTTAGCCTGATTTGTGCTTTTCTTGTTTTGTGTTTTCTGCAGCCTAGAGTGAGAAAGAAACCCTCAGTTGAGAGCTGAAACTGCTGTTGACTTTGAATTAAATTACTGAACTGCTGTTGGCTTTGAATTAAATTACTGATTAGAACATGGTCTTTTTTTTTTTTTTTTTTTTTTTTTTTTTTTTTTTTTTTTTTTAAATCGCGGGCTCCTTTTGTTCTTTTCAAGTCTGACCGGATCAAGCATTTCTTTGAGGAGTCTTGGGCACATATATGCTCCCTGGTGTACCTGTGCTGGAGTATAAAGTTAAATCCTACCAGGCTCTTCCCTAAAGAAAGCTCCAGAACGACAAGTAAGTAAAGCAGAGCCCTATGGGCCCATTAATAATAGGGAGGATGCTGACTATAAATGAAAATAGGATTCGCCTTATTTACCCCAAGACATGCTGCTTTTTTTCGTTTATTGAAAATAGATTTTCTTCGACACATAATATATCCCGATTACAGTTTTCCTCCTTTACTAAAGTGCCCCTAGCTCTTCCCCACCCCCATCAAGAGCCACCTTTTTTCTGTCACTCATTAGAAAGCAAACCGGCTTCTATGAGATAATAATAAAATGAAGTAAGACAAAACAAAAACTAACAGTACTGAGCAAAGCAAACAGAAGGAAAAAAGCAGAAAAGGCACAAGAAACAGAAAAACTCATTTGCACACTCATAAAACCACTAAACTGGAAACCATAATAATACATGCAAAGAAAAAGTAGGGTAAAAAGGCAGAAGAAAATATATAAATAAAATAAAATATAAGTGAAAAATTAAAGGAGGAGGAGCTCTGACATAGCATTATATGACAAAGAATCTCTGGAGATGCTATTGAGTTCATTTTCTGATGGCCGTCTACTGCTGGACATGTAGTCTACTTTTAAAAAGCAGTTTGTTTTCCCAGCAAAACTCCCTTGGAGGAAACTAAATTTTCATTTGCAGAGGTCATCAACCGGATATTAGTTCTGAGTTAGGGATAGGACGTGTGCCCATTACTCCTTTCAGCTCTAAGGCCCTATCAGGTGCAAGCCTGTGCATGCTGCCTCAATCTTTTTGAGTTCAAAATGTGCTGATCATGTTGACTTAAAGGGCCTTGGTTTCTTGGTGCCCTTCATTCCCTCCGACTATTACAGTCTTCCCATCTCCTTTTTCCATGGGGTTCCCTGAGCCCTTAGGGAAGGGACTTGATGGAGACCTCCCATTTCTGACTGAGCATTCCCTTGCACTCTCTACATAGTGTCTGGCTGTGGGTGTCTGCATTTGTTCTGCTCTGCTACAGGAGGAAACTCCTCTGAAGATGGCTGAGCAAGGCACTGACCTATGAGTATAGCAGAAAGTCATTAGAAGTCATTTTGGCCAAAAGGATCCCATAGAAACTCTCAAACAACAGAGATGTTGCCAAAACTATAAGGTATTCTCTACAAACTGACATCAGCTCCCCCATTGCTAAGGATAACACCTACACAACTCACTGAACATGAAGAAGTCAAATTGGTACCTACATAGAGCCTCTACCTTAGCATGCCAACATCTTTGTCTAGGAAATAACTGCATGCTAGCTTACAAAAGAGAAACATAAGCACTAACCCAGCCACAGACCCTGCTGTCCTGCCTGAAAGTTATGTTAGTGCAATGGTGGCACAAACTCTGTGAAGAGAGCCAACCAATATCTAATTGGACTTAAGACCCAACTTTTTAAATTGCCAATAAACATTGTCTTTCATGTTTCTACACTTGTTAGACACTTATTTTGATAAGAAAGAATATTATATGGTAGAAGGCTAACTCAAAACTAGGATTTAGCCTTGATATTGCCAGCAACTGGTTGTGTGACTTTGAGATAACCTGATCTCCTCATCATGAAGAGGGAGAGGGAAGAACAGTTACTGAGTGCTTTCCAGTTCCAACAAACCATTGTTGAGTTAGTATTTGATAGTGTAAGCTCTGATTTAGCTCCATGTTTAAACTGGAATGTCTAGACAGAAAGCTTTTTAAATGTCTCAAGAAAACAAAATATTAAACCCACTCAACTTAACACTGATTATGAAATATTAGCATTATCAATAAGCACCCATATGTGAAATGTAAAATTATAAATAGGGAACTACATAGTCTCAGATATTTGTGTATATGCTCAACAATCAACATATTAAGTAAATCTAGAATAGTGGTTCTCCACCTTCCTAATGCTGTGACTCTGTAATATAGTATCTCAGGTTGTAATTACCCCCAACCATAAAATTATTTTGTTGCTACTTCATAACTGTGATTTTACTATTGCTATGATTTGTGATGTAAATATCTGCTACACAACCTCCAAAGGAGTCTCATATCAACAGGTTGAGAACTGATGTTCTAGAATTTGTTCAGCTATAAATTGAAGTAATTCTGACCAAGGATCTTACTCAGGAGGGGAAGCTAATATGTACACAAATGACAGAGCTAATGAAGATAATAGCTTCCTGGGGGGGTGGGGGGAAAGACCAGACCTCACACAGGCTGGTAACATTCTGATGACAATAACATTTGTGTCTTCACACTGTGGCCTCAATATTCTCTTCTTTCATTTTATTTTCTTCTCTTCTTAATTTCTGATATAATACCTGCTTGGCATTCCCTATATATCCCTTCTCTTCTCTGCTTATATTGTTTGCTGTGTACTTTGCCTTGCCTAGAAATCCTCTGGAACTTTCTCAGTGGATTCCTTAGTTCATTTCAATCACTCAGGTGAAAATGGAGACCTTCTTGTTTCTAAACCAAACCCTTTCTATTTCCTGTGGCCCAGTTTTCACCTCACAGAAAACATGTCTTTTCTTTAAGGTAATATTTCCTGTCTAAAGTTAACCACATATGATAGTGACTTCAAGAATGGAAACTAGGGCTAGAGACATAATTTGGGGTAAAAGGTTTTGCCACCAAGATTGATGATTTGAGTTTAGTACCCAGGTCCCACATGATGGAAAGAAAGAACAGGACCCCCATAAGCTGTCTCCTTTACTCATGTACTATGATGCACATGCCCACACACTGATGTATGGACACAATCCACTTTCGTACACTTCAGGAAAGAATGGAAATTTTACAATAATAGTTCACAATGATCTCCATAGAAACACTTGTTAATGTTAAGGCCATCTAGAGTCCAGTTGATGATGCTCACTGTGTCCTTTGAGAGGCAATGGGAGGCTTGGACAGTGGTGCACAGTGGGAATCACTAAGTCAGACGTCAGGTTAGTAGATAAAATGACAAAATAGAAAACAGAAGCAAATACCGAAACTTAGAATTTTTAGTGACTTTTCTCTCAAAAGGGAAAATTTATTTATAGATCAATGTACATGAATACCATGAAAATAAAGGTACATATGTGAAATATATTAGCAATAGTTAAGGACACTATAATACCAAGAAGTAAATTAAAATAATAATAGCACACTCGTGATCATTGAGGGACTTCATTGCAAGTCTTGGAATCTAATTATGTGACCTTCTTTCTCACCCTCACTAATAACTTCCAAAACTCACCAAAGTCTGCCAAATGCGTAAAATATGTTTGGCAGTCATCTTTGAGTTTCTGTGATCCAAGTGAGTCTTTTATTCACAAGTGAAATGTGATTTGGATTCCTATATGGGCTCACATCTAAAGAGCTTATGCCAACTTCAGTAATGAGCAAGTAGAATTCTGGCTTACACAGAAAAAGAATAGTTCTTATACATTGCAGAGGAAATGGAAAAGTCATCATTTAGAATAAATTAGCAATAAATGTCCTTAGGAGAGGAAATTATGTTCAGGAGAAATGTTCAGAGTTACTTTTAGAGTATGTCTCTAACTGACTTTGAAGAAATGAGTCTGTAATGAATTGTGTTGTGGATAAAAATGCAATCTCGAGAGCCAGAAAATAGATGGAATCAGGGTCCTGAATTTCCTGCCAATCTGGTTTGAGGAAAGTCATTTAACCTCTGAGAATATGTGACTATTAAAAAAGTAGCAATAATAGAATGCATGGCTCTAAAGATTAAGTGAGGATTAAAAATGCTTAGCCTGAAGTTATAGCTTAGACAAAAAATGCCCCCAAAGTGCTGTGTGTAGAAGGCTAGTGAGTTGGTCTTATTGAAGAGTGAGGTGAGCAGCAGCACGCTGACTTTGTCAATAGACTGCTCATAGGTGAATGCACTGTTGGGCTGTGAGGATGGCTGGGAGGAAATAGGTCATGGGTTTCAGCTTTTGATGTGCACATCTTGTTCCTGGTCCCTTCCTATCTCCCCTCTGGTTCCTGGACACCATAAAATAAACAGCTTCCTCGTATTCCTTACTTCCATGGTGTTCTGTCTTATCTCAGAGTCAAAGCAATGAATTTGGCTAACTTTGGTCTGAAATTGTGAAACTAAATAGCATTTCATATTGAAACCATTAACTAATAGTTGAACACTGATTGTCAGCTGAACATTTAACTGTCCGCTAAACGTAGTCTAGAATCACTTGAGAAGGAGTCTCGATCGAGGAATTGCCTGTGGGTCTTTCTGTGGCAGATTGTTTTGGTTCATTGATGTAGGAGGGTCCATCACACTATGGGCAGCTCTATGCCCTTGGCAGGTAGCTCTAAGCTGTAATTAACAATCTGCTAGAAAGCCAGCAAGTAGCCTTCCTGCATGGTTAATACTTTGAGCTTTTGTTCGTTTCTGCCTTGATGTTCCTGGATGATTGACAGTGAGCTGGAACTGTAAACACACTATATCCTCTCTTCCCATAAGATACTCTTAGCCAGTATTTTCACACAGCAACAGAAAAGAAGCTAAACATTGACTTCAAATAGAGATCTCAAAAAAACGTTCTTTTAGGAAGGAAAAGAAATTCAAAAGCAAAACTTTTAGACAGACATTCCATCTCCTTTCCTGGGTTCAGTCACCTTGGTGATAGATTGTCACCCAGGAAAAGAAACAGGGAAGAAAATGTGTTCTATCAGGGACAGGATAAACTCTCAAGAGAAAAAGACCAGATGGAAAATCAACTTCCTGGTGACTTTAAGGAGAAGTCATTTCCTGTCGAAAAGTATATTCTACAACATTCAGCTCTGTAAATCACTGTCTTCTGCTTACCACCAAGAGAAAAGCAACCCACTTGTAAAAGGCAGAATCCAAAGGAAATTTACAGTTTCTCTAAAAATGTAGAAGCTATGAGCCTGCTTGATTACCTCAGTTTAAAGTAATACTACTGATTTGGTTCTTTTGACATTTCTGAGATTCCTAGTTAAAAATGTTTGGGGAGAGTTTTCAAGATTGTGCCTTAGTTAAAGATAACGAGATTCTGTCTGTAAAATCTCTTCCATGGTCTCATAGACAGTTTGAACTAGAAGGAATCTTAACAATTTTTGGGCCCAGTGCTTTTCACACTACTTTTTAGAGATAGAACTTTTTTTTTTTTTAAATATTTTTTATTTAGAACCCGTGTAGAGAGATACTGTGAAACAGAGCAGGCACATACAAGGAGATACACAGACACCCACATGTTCACATACATACACATATGCACTCAGAAATGCCCACACAGAAGCATACATGTGTACCACACACAGATACACATGCATACAGATACACATAAATATACACAAATACACAAATGTACATAGATACATGCACACAGATACATACACAAGCACACACAGACACACACACATGCACACATATGTACATAGACACACACAGAGAAACAATGTGCACACACACACACACATACATACCTGCTGTCAAAGCACAAATACTAGCAGACTACCCCATTCATCCTGTGGCTACCTCTAAATGACTTCATGAGACCGGTATTGTAAAACAGTGATTTAATTCAACCTGAGCTGTAGAGACAGACTTAGAAATATTGTGAATTTATGCCCTATGCCACAGCTTTGTACAGAATCTGAAAATCCAGCTCATGAAGCACCAGAATCGTTGCTATAGCTGTTTTTCTAATTTATATTTATTCACATATTTGTGTGTGAATGTGGGTATGTGTGAGTGCATGTGTGTGGGTACCCATATGTGTAGCAATGACAGTAAGAGTTGATTCTCTCCTCACAGTATGTGGGCTTCTGGGATTGAACTCAGGCTGTCAGGCTTGGAAGCAAGCCTCTTTATCTGCTGAGCCATCTTGCAGGTCCTCTGTGCACTTGACAAAAACTTTGCCATAACTTGAGATTCAGCACACGTTTCCTAATAAAAGTACACCAGATTTCCAAAAGGAGTATATTACATCCCAAGGGCATAGTTCAGTGATACAGTAAGAGCTTGTCTAGAATGCATAAGGTCCTGAGTTCAGTTCCCAGCATGAACTTGTGAGCGCAATAACACTTCTTTAGACCTGGCTTTGTATATCTATTTATTCTATATAAGAAAAGTTGCACATCTTAATTTGTGAAGATAATGTGTTCATCTTTCCAAGTAACATATGTGAGTCTAAAATAAATATACCTCTTTCTCAAAACTGTCTTTCACAGTTGCTACAGAGAGGGCATTAACCTTTATTGAGCAGAACCAACTTTTTCCTGCAGATGGACTTCGAGTGTCTCCCTTCCATCTAAGGTAGTCAGAATTAAGATAAAATACCTAAACTCCCCAAAGGGACTTGTACTGTGTTTGGTCAGCCAAAAATACCAAGTGGCTAAAAGCAGCTACATTTTTATAGATGGCAAAAGAATGTTCTATTAAGATGATATTAAGCTAGGCAATATTGGTTGATCTATTTTAAGAAGGGTAGACATGTTTAAAATGTTTATAAACCAGTGTTGATCTTTATAACTTTTTAAAATATGTGGATTTTAGAAACAAAAAAGGCTGCATGTTTGTGTGATATTGAAAGCCTGTAATCCCAGCACTCAACCAGCTCAGTCAGGGGACTGGTCATGAGGTATAAGTAATCTAGCAAGACCCAAGAAAACCTAGGATATGACTCTGTCTCAAAAAGGAGTAATAACTTGAGACCCATCCCATGGGGAAGAGCCAATAGCTGACACTATTAATGATCCTCGATTATGCAAGCAGACAGGAGTCTACCATAGCTGTCCTCTGAGAGGCTCCACCCAGCAGCTGACTCAGACTCACGCAGACACCCACTGCCAACAGTGGACTGAGTTTGAGGACACTTATGGAAGAATAAGAGGAAGAATTGAGGCCGCTAAGGGGAGAGGAACTCCTTAAGAAGACCAATAGAATCAACTAATCTGGACCCTTGGGGGTCTCAGAGACTGAATCACCAACCAAAGAACATATGTGGGCTGGACCTGGGCCTCTCTGGACATATGATGTGCAGCTTGGTCTTCATGTGGGTCTTGATCAATTGGAGGCAGGGGGTGGGAGCTATCCCAAAAGCTCTTGCCTGTGCATGGGGTATGTTCTTCTAGGGGGACTGCTTTGTCTGGCCTCTGTGGGAGAGGATGTGTCTAGCCTCACAGAGACTTTATGTATCAGGGGATGCCGCCCCCTTGATATCCCAACCAACTCAGAGATAGGGGGAAGAGTGGTGGGAAAGAATGATGGGGTAGTGGGCAGTGTGTGGGATGCAAAGTGGGTAAGTAAAAATTCACTGAAAAAATATAAAACATAAAAAGGAGGAATAACAGTAATAGTAATAGTAGTAATAATAGTAAAAACATAAAAATGTAAAAGAGTGACATCTGGTGTGTTGGGTGATACAGTACTTGCATAACCTGTGCAAGGCCATGGGTTTGATTCATAGCAGTGCAAGAGCACAAAAAGGAATAAGAGAAGAAACATGTGATTGGCTCAGGGTCACATTAGTTGATGATCACCAGGTGAACAGTTTTATTGCCAAATCACATGGCCAGATTCTAAAGAAGAGAGGTGATCAAATAGCACTAGTTTTGAAAAAATATGAAAGTCACCCAGTAACAGAGGAGGAGGAGAAGGAGACAGTAGCAGTATTTTGAGGAAGAATTTCACATGGCCCTTAAAATGATTCTGGCTAGGAAGGAATGTCAGGAATCTGCAGGGCGCAGCTCTCTTGCCCCTTTCATCTGAGAACTGAATGCTAGACCAGGGCAGGGAACGACTAAGACAAAGATCATTGCCTATCTGTCCTTGCAAAGTTGAGGGTTTTGAAAACGAAAACAGGTAATATCCTACTAACCTGATCCATGCTTTAAAAAACTCTCCTAAAGGAAAGACACACCAGAAATAAACACACACCAGAAACGCCCCCACTGTGGGAACTCTGTGTTCACAGTCTTCCTTCTGCCCAGTCTTTCCCCCATTACTTACTGATAAGGCACTCACAGCACTCTATGCATAGGTTACAATACAGGAACTCGTGCACAAAAACAAGAGTAGATGTGAGAAGCCCTTGACTGATATTTGTTGTTGCTCTTTTATTTTCACTAATTGTCTTTTACCCAAATCAGAATCTTGGGCATAATTACACACACACACACACACACACACACACACACAGCTATTTGCTTCATTAGACACACGACTTTTAAGTGTCGTCTTTCCTGCTTATCGTGAGGTGAAACAACACAAGTTTATAAATCAAAGAACATCTGCAAAACCCCAACTGTGTCCCGCCCGCTCATGTACAATTTCACAAACTCTGGGTATGTTTTTCATCCACTTTCTATGGCTTATAAAAAAAAAAAGAACCCAAAACTATATTTTTCTATTTTCTTTGTATGAAATATTTAGAAAATTTATCTGTACAAAAGTCAGTATAAATGAACATTCCTGCCTATTAACGTTCAAAGCTTTCTGATAGTTTCATCAGAGAATCTAAACTTGGGGGTGACTGTGTAAAAGGTATATAATTAATTCCTGAACTTATGATCAGAACTGAATTCCAGAAAAAGAAAAACCCAAATCCCACCAGCAATGCCCAGGACCTGTTGTCTTCTATATCCCTCACATGAAACAAATGCTTTCTTTTCCAGGCTAAAGGAGGAAAAGTCTTGTTTTCTTTGCCTTGTTTTGTATTGATATCAAGGATGTTTATTCTCTTATTAGTCATATGACATTTTTTTATTTTGTCAATTACTTTCGATATCCGTAATTTCTTTGCAGAAATAATATCTCTTAGTCAATTATCACATTTTATTTTTATGTGTTCACACTGTTCTTTTATTTTGTTATAAACAACCCCCATTCTATAATTCTTTTTCCACTTAGGTTCACTATTTTTTACAAAGTACAACATATTTCATTTTCTGAATCAAGTATATATGTTTACCTTTTCTTCACTGTCTACTCCTTCTGTGACTCAGCATAGGAGGTCCTTTGGAAGATGTGCGAAGCTCGTGTCTATGTTCTCTTTCTTCCTGTTTACCACACTGATTTTCATATGTAACGTAAAGTAAAATGAAACTAACTTTTCAATAACTACCAACTTCTCTCTTCCATATTGGTTTATGATACTTTTTGAGAGCATTATATTCTTAATCATACAGCCTACACGAGACTTCTTGTCTCCTGATGCATCAGGAATATTTATATCTATATTTCCCTTTGAACTCCACTCCTGAGTCTCCTATTTTGGTTTGAAATCCATCTTGAGCCCCTCAGCTCTCCCTGAAAAAAACAGATGTCATGTTTCCCAGTTGAAGCAATACAAATTTCAGACTCAGTGTGTTTAATGAAACAAATATGTATCTTCCCCCATTTTGTGAGAAAATTGAAACATTCCATCAAAGTTGAATTAATATACAAATAAACACGGATAATCTTAGTAATCATAAAATCTGCTGATCTGCATACTTGGTCTTAACTCCTAGGTGATGTCATTATGTCAACATTCATGAACCCTCTTCAACCCACACATCAAATAACAAATATCCCAAGGATGACATCTAAAAATGGTAATGTCTGTGTCTTAAAAACCGGGGGGGGGGGGGGGAGAAGGAAGGAGGGAGAAGGAACAGGGAGGAGGAAAGAAAAACTGTAGTTGGGATGTATGAATAAATAAAATTAAAATAAAAACTGCCTTCTCAACTTGTCTACTTTTATGTTTACAATAATTCTGTGCATATCTTTCACTAGAGTAATTTTTATAGGGAAATTAAAATGAGAAGTTCATAAAATTATGTTAAAATTTGTAAATAGCATATGACCAAATAAAACCCAGAAGTCATATAGATAGATGCCAGGGGAATAAGAATAAGCAGGTAATTTTTGTGTAAAGTTCTAACTACTCCCTCAGCAGCACTGTCTATGAATCACTCTCGATCTTTGTGGCTTTCATTTCTTGGTATTCGCACTCCTTCACAGTGTCTCTCACACACTGAATCCCTTGCCTCATTCCAAAGGGATAAGTCAGGCAGAATGGCAGTACATATGGTCTTCAGATGTAGAAACTGGGGTCTCAGGAGACAGCTGCAGTTGGCTAAGTCAGCGGAATATAAGAATAGCATGTGATTTTGTAAAACTGAGTTAAATTTCTGTCCTAATATGGAAAGAAATGTGTTCTCTGAATAGAACAATTACTCTAGATTTTTTTCAGAACTGACAGTTAGTGTCTGCCTTGCAAGCCTGAAGATCTGACTTTAGATACCTAGAATCAGGTGTTCACCTATAGTCTCAGTGCTGGAGGTGAGACGCCTAAGACAGGAAGATGCTTGGTGCTTACTGATCAGCCCGTCTAGCTGAATCAACAGGTTACAGACTCAGTGAAAGAATCTGTCTTTAAAAACCTAGGGTGGAGCGTGAAAAAGGATGATACCTGGTGAACACTTCTGGCCCTTACACATATATGCACACACACACACACACACACTCACACGAGTGCACATGTGAGCAATCACATCAGAGGGAGGAAGCTGTCTAATATGGCCCAAGCTGACCTTTAATTCACTATGTTGTGATTTCCTGATTCTCTTGCTGTCATCTCCTAAGTGCTGGGATTACAGACAAGCACCATGACACCCACCTAAAGTCTGCTTTATCCAAAACCATTTCCTTCTTTCTTAATAAGCAAAGATGGACCAATTCCCCCGAATCTCCAGCCACTAGATGATTCATACTCTATGTGCCCACAAGCACGACTGATTCACTAGAATCAAAGTTCTAGAAATCACTCTTATTCATCTTAAAACACAGATTACCACCCCACCCAGTTGGCCTTGGGTGGAGATTGTTCCTAACAAATCTCCAGGTGGTGCTGGTGGTGCTGATGCTGACTGATAGGTTACTGTTCTTGGAGAACCACTGCACTAGCATCCCCTCAGGGTACCACATTTTGAGAAGCACTGTACTAGCATCCCCACCCCAAAGTGTGCTTCCATAGCTCCATCCAGAGAGTGCTTCAGATAGCAAGACTCAGGCACGTATCAACCACATGACTTGGCTGCACATTGGAAGCTTCTATTTGGAAGAAAAAGAGAAATATTTATCGTGACTCATTGCCTCTTTCAAAAATTTCCAGCTACCAAATTAGAAACAGAAAAAAAGTTACAGGGAAATCACAGTGATAGCAAAAGGATACGATCAAGATCTCAGAATCTTAGAGCGTGGGTCCCCAAGTTCTATTAGGTTTTCAGCACTGCAAACCACACTGGAGGTTGGTACCACGATGTCAAAGCAAAGTCAGAGCTCAAGCCAGAGGATATTGGCAGAAAGCTCAGAAGACAGCTTACATCTTTGGATTTGGCCTCTTGTACCTGTCAATGCTAAGATTTCCCCTCTTGTAATTATACAGATATATTATTGGAGATCCATTTTTTTACTGATTATTTTATTTATTTAATTTTCAAATGCTGTTCCCTTTCCAGTTTCCCCTCCACAACATCTCCCTACCCCCTGTCTCTAGGAGGGTGCTCCCCCCACCCATTCTTTTAAGCAATGCCTTTCCTATAACTTCTTTTTCTTCACAAAGAAAAGTGTCAATTATCAATAAACAACATCTGCAAAATTGAGTAGGTAAATTCTGAAGAGACTGGCAAAGTAATTTCCTTAGCTTCTTTACATAATTATCATCTTTTGACACCACCCAGGAGAGCTGTTTTAATTCCAATTTTTTTACCTTTATAGAGGAAAACAAGGCATTTTATGCTATGCTATAAAACAATCCTCAGTTCGTGCCATAATTTCAAATAGCATATAACATTCAGTAAAAAAAAAAAAATGATGAGAAGCATTTATCTCATTTTATTTCTAGTTAGGATATAAGCTGCTCGCAACATCATTAAAGCAATCACACACTGCAGGAGCCACTGACCTTTTATTATGATCACCGCGAGCCCATTGCATTAAATGTATGGGTCAGCCAATGGATAACACACCAGCCACATGTAGTTTTGGTTTTTTTTCCTGCCTTAGTCTAAAGAATAGAAAACAGAAGTATAATGGCACAGTCAAGGAACACTCGGAGTTTTAAATAAGTCACTCTGTATGAGGTTGAGTCACAAGTACTTCCTTAGTGATAAAGTTGTCTGAGTAACAGAGATGCTTCACTGAGTGAAGAACGGACAGTGTGTTGGTTTCAAACCCACAGTCATTTCCGTTACTTAATTGCTAACTGCACTTCCCTGGCTACGGGTGTGGGGCTTGTGTTTGAGCTGGTAACCCAGCAACGAAGACTCACACTGCAATTTTCGAAAGGAGAACAAAACAGTAAAGTTCACATTGCCATGGATTTTAGGGAGTAAAAGTCAATGTTTTTTCCCCAGGGCCTTCTGACTTTATGAAGAAATTCATCTGGATCTCAGAGCGGCCACATTATGCATTGGAGAAGTAGAAGACCCAGCAGCGTCTCAGAACAAGGTTGTGTCCTGAGCTCCCCAGAAAGGAGACTGGACCCCGTAAATCCTCAAAACGTATCAGCAGGGACAGTTTCTGGTTCTCTCGGGAACAACTCCATCTGTTAGGAATTATGCCATTATGGTTTTAGAATTTCAAGGGCCTTTTAATGTATGAATTTTAATAAACAAACCTGTTCTTTTCCTTTTCTTTACACCTTGGTACTGCTGTAGGCACTGCTGCTATGTGCCACGCCCCCTCCCCCATGCACAATGCTCTAAACATTCTCTAGGTTTTAAATGAAGCAAATGTTGATAAGAATTCCTTCAGAAAAATACAACGTGCGTGGAAAAACAAAAAGATGAATGAGAAAAGTTGGAAGCTGAATATGGGGGACAAATTGAGAACTTTTATCATCAGCAATGCTCTGGCTTGGCCTTGAACATTCCAGATTGCCCTTGGACTTCTTGAGCTTCCTCTCACTTCATGCAACTCTTGCATTAGTCATAGATTGCACAATGTCTGTATCCTGAAAGACTGAAATGCTCACATTCTTCCCTTCCAATCGGTAACAGAAAGTGCATAAGCAGGAGTTGCTTTTACTTGTAGAAGCAACACACTCTCAAACTCTCCTTTTATTTCATTCCCATCAGCAGAGGAGATACTGTTTTCATTCACTGAACTGTGTAGAAGGGTCAAGAGACATCGCTATCAACTCATGCTGATAGATTGAGTTGAAAGTAGAGAATGAGTTTTATACAGAAAACCCCTAAGATGTCCACAATCCTGTGATAATTCAGTAAGGGCGCAACATTCTCTGAACTAAAACTAGTCCTGTTGCTTTCTCAGAACAGGGGGAAATAGGCAAATGCAAAGTTAGAAGCTGTACTAAGAATGCCAAAAAGACTCCATCCCCGCCCCCACTGACGAGCATTCATCCTACCACAATGGGGTTGTGTAGGCCGCTGGGGGAGAAAACTCATCAACAGTCTCACCAAGCTGCAGAACATGCATACTACTCTACTGTGCCACCGAGCAAGATGTGAGCACTGCTGTGGTAGTGGCACAACTATTTGGTAGACAACCAACAATGCTGCCGTGACTGGATAGAAGCCCTGCCAAATGCCAGGGAGTTCACAGCTGGTATAATAAACCTGTCCAAACCTCTGCATCTGGAGATCTTCTAGGCTGATCGGGGTGGTACTACTATTGTATCCAGAAAAGGATATATTATCAAACTGTCTTCTAAATATTTATACCTGAAGTCCCTCTGAATCAGAAGCCGAATAGCTCCATTTTGAAAAAAAAAAAAAAAAAAAAGACTGTGAATTTAGAAACTCGTCTATAGACAAAGTGCCGAAATGAAGCAACTGTTGAGTGCACAGCCCTAAATGGAACATTTATATCATCTATATTTGCTAAGGCCTGGGGGACATCATAGAATAGGAGACTGAAAGAACTAACAGCTAGGAGATGGAGGAGAACACCATGAAATACCGTCACTCAGATATGATTCGGATAATTATGAACCCCGGGCAGCTATGGTTACCTGAGTAAGACTGGGTTCTTCAACATTTCATCATGGATCAATAGGGAAGGTGCCAGCAAGGCTCCATCTCTTTCTAAGAAACTATTGGCTGTTGGCACTGGGGGCGAAGGTATGATTTTCTTTCATGTTGTAGCCACTGGGGAATCAGAAGGGGTTCAGATGGAAAGGAAGGTGTTTTAACAGAGGGATGAGGGTGTTAATATAATCATAGTACAGTGCATACATGTATGAAGATGTCAAAATTAAAGAAAAGTAACAAGAATGTTTTCAGCTCTGTAAAAGTGTGCTTCAATATTTTCTTTTTGTTATTTCTTGAGCTATCACATAGATATTTCCAGGAAAAATAATGATAATTTCCTGCCACTTGGGAACTATATGGCCTCTGCAAATTAGCCATTTCCCAGAATATCGATGTAATTGGCATTTTTTTTCTAATTCTAGCATGACCTTTCTCCCAATTTTTAAAAAGTGATAAAAACACAACATTATAAGCCACAAGACAGATGCATTAGTTTTGTTACAGTGTCTAGATAAGTAACTACACTTCAACAATTTCTTTCAGCACTCTTTTCAATGGCATCTCCATTTTATACGTGGACTGGCAGGAATTTTTGCTCTTCTATCTTCCTTTTCTTCTACTCTCCCTCCCAGTAAGTGAACTGGGGGAAACCCAAAGAATCCAGCTTCACTTCTCCATGTAACGTTTGCTGGGCTTGTTTTGTTGCCTACACGAGGATTCCCTTCTGCACATTAACTAATGGTTTTGTTCTTTCTACTCACTCCCTACCTTCTTCCTCTATTTCAGACTGCAACAAGACTGTAAAGAAGTTACGCTTTACTAACAGTCATTTTTGAAAACTGCTTTCCCTTCCCAAAGCTGAAAGACATCTCTACGCGAACATCTTGGAGTTCGTTTGTCCCCTACTCTTTTAAGAATAGCATAGAGATACTGAAGACACCCAAGATTTTATTGTATCCATAGAAACCAAACACAATGAAAGCAGATAGTAGGAAGTAATAGCCAGCCAGCATAAGCTATCCTGTGAATAGTTAGAGAGTGAAGACAGTTTTGCCTCACCTCTGTGAGATGTGAACCCATGGAGAGCAGTAAACAGCCAGCTTGGTTCTGCCTAGAATATGCTATTTTTTAAACTGCTCTGTCTGGAAAGCCCCAGGTATACTAGCTTCTGTCTTTCCTCTAACTTCAGTCTCTAAGAATCACCTTCCCTTCAGTTCCCTTTGATCTCCTACAAACAGCTCTTAAGCCAGTCCCCCCAGTTTATCCCAGACAACATGTAGCAACAAGTATGCCTTTCTCTTCAGAAAGCACAGTGAATTCCCACTGCCCACTGCATCAATTACCAACGCCTCTCCCTGGCATTTGGTCTTCCAACGCATGGTCCCATGTTGGTTTCCAGTTCCTTTCCCCATCTCTACTTCACAATCCAGCAACTCTGAGATTCTTGGTATCGCTGAAACCCCCCCAGCGCTCTGCTATCCCAGCAATCTTTGTTAATACTGACTGGCCAGCATAGAAAATCTTTTCTCAGCCATGACCTACTGTGGAAACCACACAATTCCTCAAGCATCTCTTATTATATACATTTTCTGATACCCATCACATTGATATGATTTCTCCATCTAAACCCTCCAGCATTTTATGCATATCCCATGGTGCTCAGGCTGGCCTTGAACTAGCTATGTAACCTGATGCTTCCATTTTCCAAGTGCTGGGAATATGAACATGAGCCACGTTCCCCACCCTTTCTTTCACAGTCTCGGCAAATGTTCTTCTCTCACCACTGGAAAAATAATGATGAGAAAACGTTTATCACTTGGAGCCCATGTCCTGGCAAAGGAATGAATGATCTCTAAATCAGCTTGGAGTTTCAAAAGCAAAACCTTTAAGAAAAGGAGGTTATGACCCAAGACTGAACATCTGGATGAAAGGTAAATCCAGCTGTGGTACCACAGAAAAGAGGAACAAAGGAACTTAACTCACTTGAACTTGAGTGACAGCAACGTTAACAGATGTGTGACTGTGGGTAACAGTAGGACACTATCCTTACTGGACCTAAGAGATGAAAAGTAAGGGGGTAGTGACACCGAATGTCCAGTCCTGTTTATTTGGGGCAGTACCCCAACAAGTCAAGTTGGGGGAGATGCTGTGGATGGTAGGTTCTAGGGTGTGAGATGAGCTATGCCTAATTTTGCTTAGAATACTACTTAAGAAACAGGGCAGAGTTTAGGTGAAAATGCTCAACTTCAAAGTAGGAATACATATAAAGGAAAAGTGAAAACACACCTCCATCATTATGACTATGTTCAGTGACATAAAGTACCTGTTCCACAACTGGGTCAAATTCATCTAGGAATATAACACCAACAAGCAAGATATTGAATAACGATCACCCTACCTGTTAAATTTCTAGCATATAGTAAATGTCTAAATGCTATCCATGAATGGAATGATTGTATGTTAACTATCACCATGAACTCCAACAAGAGAGACACTCATTCCTGAAATGGATGGTCAGGCACAGCTTCACGGATACCATGGCAATATTAAGTTAAGTTCAATTACATAAAATGCCTGTGATCCCATAAGAACAAAGCTAAAGCACTTGTATTATTTCATCTCCATTATCATGACTTAGGGTTTGCCTTGGTTTTAGCCTCTTTGATCTTAATTTTGGTACATAAAACTTATGTGTGTTTATAGGATGCTGCTACATGATTAATTATGCCTTTGTGAGTATTTCATTTGTTTGTTTAGATGGAAAAGAGAGTTCCATGGATCCTTGGCTGTCTTTGAAATAGCTATGTAGGAAAAAAGTGGCCTTAAACTTCTGATCTTCCTGCCTCCAGCTTCTAAGTAGCAGGGTTACAGGTTTGCCGCCCTTCGCCCGATTTCACCCACCATCATGTTTCCAACATTCACACAGAAGCATCTGCTACCTGCAGTCCTCTTGATGAAACTTCCTGTAGGCAGCTCTCCCAAAACTCGCTAGGCCACTAAGCTCCAGTCCTCACGGCTGGCTGCCCCGTCAGCTCAAGTCACCATGCTAAAATGACATGGCCATAGCTTGCAAATTCCAAAACCACCCTGTTAAGTACTCTGACAGTGTTCGTGCCTGACCTACAAATCATGTGACCAGTCACTTATTAATGCACAAACTTACATCACACACACGTCCAGACTTAAGACTACTTCCGAGATAGGTTTTCATTGCATTTAAAATTAATATAAAAACCAAGAAAGCAGCTGCTTGTAGACTCTCTTCTTCCAAAAATAAACACATAGTGAATTATGGCAAAATATATACTCTGATACACTGACCTTTCTCTTTTATGTGAATACTATCTAGTGAATAAAGTGCTCTCTCTCTCTCTCTCTCTCTCTCTCTCTCTCTCTCTCTCTCTCTCTCTCTGTGTGTGTGTGTGTGTACATGAGAGAGAGAGAGTGTGTGTGTGTGATATGAGTTGTGTGTGTGTGCAAGTATACATGTGTGCATATGTGTGTGGGCATGTGTGAGCATGACAGTGATGAAGCAAACATTTTTCCAAGTCTAATCACGTCTCCCCTTCTCTAGAAATGAGTAAAACTATTTTTGTACCAGTTTTCACTTCTCTACTCTCTAAAAACTTTGAATTGAAGATAAACACACAGGCTCATCCATGGCTATATCAGCAAACAGATCAACAGTAGAAGGAGACTATCCACGGATGTCCCTGAAGCTTCGAAAGGGAAACTGGCCAGGAAGAAGGGATCTCTGTCAGGTGATGAAGAGGACAGAGAAGTCATCACAACCCGAGGAATTTGCTGTGGGAGCCACATGGCATATCAGCCACACCACACCAGAACCCAGTCCTCATTTTCCACAGTGACTCATTCAGCAAGAGTCCCTAGACAAAGCCACTGCACTGCCCTGGGATCAACAAACCATGTAGGAGGAAAGCTACCCCTCCCCCTCCTCCCTACAGGGAAATCACTTTCCTCATCCTGAGCCATTCCAAGCAATCTCACAATGGTGACATTTGCTGAACTGTGGCTGAAATAAAAGGCTCTCAGTGTGCAGAATGGTGAGGCACAGGCTAGCCCTGGGAGTGCTCTCTGGGAAGGACCCACAACCTCTCAGTGACAGGAGAATAAAGAAAGCCACAGCAGGAGAGCTGGGTACCACCTTGGCAGCAACATTCCTCCCCCAGAACTGACTAGGATGAGGTAAGCGCAGCCTTGTCTCAAAGAGTCTTGTACAAAAAAGATAGCAAGAATCCTGCACATGTCTCTAAACTGCTTTTCTTAATTGCCAGGTAAGCTGGGAACACTGTATTCTAAAGAAAAACAAAAGGAAAACACAACACAGTCTCTTTCTCCTCTATTCACTAATGAACACATCTCCCAGAGTTTTTTTTTTTTTTTTTAAATTAATTGTTTCAATACTCCACAAATCCCCACCAAAAGCAACAGTAATTTTTCTATCGGTGCCTAATCACAAAAGGCCTGACTTCCCTTTCCTGAAAAGCTCCCTCTCCCTCGGAGAATCAAGACCCCTTATTCTTATAGTAACTAACAGTAATAGCCTTGGGATGGGCGTTTTCCCTCTGCAAAGGTTGCAGATCTCCACACACTCTGAACCTTTTGTTCTGTGGACCGTTGTCTCCATTTCAAGTTAGATTTCGTGGGTTTTCTTTGTGGAAAATGGGATCCGTGACATTATCCAGACGAGTCACTAGAGTCTTGTTCCCTGCAGCGCTGCTCTAAAATCTACACAAATCTGTTTCTTAGGTCTGTCACATGAGCCTTTTATCCAAACTCATTCATTGAATTGGATGTTTTAGCAACACCTAATGAATTCCGGTCTGGCCTTGGGGTAGTTTCTATTGAATCCACATTCAGAAAAGCCCATGATCACTTGCTTTTGAAACTACCAAAGTAGTTTCCTCTTTCACCCAGAACTCGGGGTGTGGTTTCATGCAGGAAGAAGAGACGAGAGGGAAGCTCAGCAGGGAGACTTAGCAAGAAAAGCCATTCTGAGTGCTTTTGCGGTCTGGAAGGGATGGGATGTGTTTTGTGACTCTCCTGGGTCTGCAAAAGTTTTTTGCTAAGGAGAACTCTCCACACTTCCACAACAATCACAAGAGCGGTCACGCTCAAAGTTGGTTTAAAACTTGGGACCATGAGTTTAGCGCTCTTGGAGTCTGGAGTCAATCTCAACTAACGGTTTTCCTGAACCGCTAGACGATATCACCCTCAGGGCTCCATGAGTCACATCCACTGACTCAGCGACCCCACCCCTGTCCCCTGGGCTTTCCTCCAGATCCTGGTTTTCTGGAATTGAACTGAATCCGTTAGATCAGGGAACAAGACCACCCCAAACAAGCCTTCGGCAAAGGATCCAAGAGCAAGCGCCCGGCCTTGAGCCAGATATCTTGAGCTGTGTGCTTCTCTACCCCCAATCTCGGGCCCTCTTTGTTTCTCTCTCCCCGCCTTCCGATCTGCAGGACCTCGTTTGCTGGCTTTTCCTGCTCTCCACGCTCACAGATCTCCCCACCCACCTAGTCCCTGTAGACCGCAGCTCTGCGACCCCGCCCCTCCTACTGGCGCGCCTAGTCCCACGCCCCTTTGGCTCAGTGCCACGGACCGCTTTACTCAACTTTCCGGAGCCCCCCCCCCCCCACCTCTTCCCCCACGAATCCTTTCCGCGATCCCCTTTTCCTCAGCACCCAAGGGTAAGCCGGGAGTTTGGGTGATCCTCCGGAAAGCCCCTGAAAATCCTAGCCCTTCCAAGTAGTAAGAGGACAGTGCTTGGTCCCCGACGGCCCAGGAGGAAGGCTCGAGGGGAGCCCCCCGCCCCCCTCCTTCCTCACTTCTCTCCGGGTCCCCATTGGCTGGTTCTCTCGGCGGCTAGGATGGCAGTGGGAGGGGACCCTCTTTCCTAACAGTGTTATAAAAGCAGCGTCCTTGGCGGGGTCCAGTCCTCTGGCACTCTTGCTCCTGGACTCCAGAGACCCCAGCGCTCCTAGGGTTCACAGCACTGCGCCCTCACTCTCTTCTTGCAGATCTTGCAGCTGCAGCAAGCCAGGCCGCCTTCTTTGAAACCATGTCCACCAGGTCCGTGTCCTCGTCCTCCTACCGCAGGATGTTCGGTGGCCCCGGCACATCGAGCCGGCCCAGCTCCAACCGGAGCTATGTGACCACGTCCACCCGCACCTACAGCCTGGGAAGCGCACTGCGCCCCAGCACCAGCCGCAGCCTCTATTCCTCATCCCCCGGTGGCGCCTATGTGACCCGGTCCTCCGCTGTGCGCCTGCGGAGCAGCATGCCCGGCGTGCGGCTGCTGCAGGACTCGGTGGACTTCTCACTGGCCGACGCCATCAACACTGAGTTCAAGAACACCCGCACCAACGAGAAGGTGGAACTGCAGGAGCTGAATGACCGCTTTGCCAACTACATCGACAAGGTGCGCTTCCTCGAGCAGCAGAACAAAATCCTGCTGGCCGAGCTCGAGCAGCTTAAGGGCCAGGGCAAGTCTCGCCTGGGCGACCTCTATGAGGAGGAGATGCGGGAGCTGCGCCGGCAGGTGGATCAGCTCACCAACGACAAGGCCCGTGTCGAGGTGGAGAGGGACAACCTGGCAGAGGACATCATGCGGCTGCGAGAGAAGTAAGGCCTGGCCCACGCGAGTGGTGGGGCGTGGAAGGGAGGGGAGTCCTGGGCCCCGGCGCTGGGGCTGCCACGCCCTTGGGGATGTGGCTGGGGTGGCGGTTGTCTAGAGGAGAGAGGAAGCGGGCCCCACCCTGAACCTAAACTTCTCAGTGAACATCTCATTTTTTATTTTCGCCCCCACTTAAGCACTTCCACTGAACTTTTAGAAAGTTTGTTAGGTCCTTCTGGTGGGCTTACTGTTACCAGACAGGAGGAAAGAGCGGGCGTGAAGGATTCCAGACAAAGAGATGGCAATGGCATCTGGGATGCTGGGGCAGGGGATTGGCTGTAATTGTAGGGAAGGGCAGTGATTGTCTTTTTCAGTGTGCCCCAGCTCCTGCTAACACCTGCAGAGAGCTGCCAGCTCAACAAGTTGCAGTCACTGCTGTGGGTGGAGGTGTCACAGAAGCTCTGGCCTCAAGGCTTGGCAGCGCTAGTGGTTGGGTGTGGCCGCCCCGCCCCTGGCGGTTTCCCAGTTCCCCTTTGGTTAATGTGCTACTGCTTCAGATTGCAGGAGGAGATGCTCCAGAGAGAGGAAGCAGAGAGCACCCTGCAGTCCTTCAGACAGGTCTGTAGATTCCTTTTTCACACGCAGCCAGCAGCCCCAAGGAACCAACCCGCTTGCAGTTCCAAAAGTTACTTCGCCCAGGTTTTCAAAGTTGCAGAACTAAACGTCTGCGTAAAGCCCCCTGGTGGCAGAAAGTGTACAGATTGAAAAACTCCTTTATTTAGGCCAATCCTTGGAACATAAAGACATTATTTTAACTGCTTCATTTCCAGATTTTCTTATTCCCCCCACACTCCTAAAACATGTTCTCTTTTCATTTTTGAAACATATTGGCATTCTGATATCAAATGGTTACAGTTTGATTGCATTGTGGATTGTTTAAGTGAAGTCTGTTAGCGTCCACAAGGTTATAGACAGCACAGTTGCTCCTTCAAGTTGGAAATGTAGAATACTCTGGAGGATGCGAAAGTTTAACGGGAATTAAGCCAAGTTCCCTTTCTTCCTTCGAAGTTCTGCACTACGAGAAAGTTAGCCGAAGAGTCATAGCACAACCATTTTTGTAATCTAACTAGGGAGAAAAGAAGCCATCTGTTCCCGCGGCTGAAGGGTGTTAAAGGTTTCTATGGGGCTTCGCTATGGAATGTAGATAGGGACGTTCTGGCAAATGCCGTGGCTCTGGACAGAAATAATAGAGGCCTTTGTGTTCCCAGAGCAGCTTTGCAACAGGCTACATTCTTATTGAATATGTAATGATGTAACCGCAGCTCCAATTGGACACATGTGTTTGTTCACATCCCTTACCTAGTGTCTTGGCCAGGCTTGTGAAGTGTACAAAGTTAACACTAAAGTCCTCCCTCAGTTCTGGGAAGGTCCCTCTTTAGAGCCCCCCCCAACAGAATTAAACCCTAAACTGAAGAATGGCGTGTTATATGAAGGGAGGATTTGTGTGTTCGTTTTTCTTCCAAAGTTAGGCATTACTTTAGTATCCCAAAGTGCACAAATGGCCAGTACAGTCTTGGCATTTGGAACACTTGTTAAGACCAACAGCAAAACTCTCCAGTTTTGTTCTAGGGTAACAGTCTGAAGGTATTTGCATCTTTAATGGCCGTAGACGAACCTGCGGCTCCTTTTAGTCACTGGGCATTTGTGGTCATTACCCAAGGACGGCTTTCTGCAAAATACAGTTGTTTCATTCACTTACATTAAGTGAATTTTATTGAACTTTTCAAGGAGGTTAGTCCGATATTATTTATTTCTTTTTGAAGGCTTAGCAGGAGTCAGAAATGAAGGTTACCATTATTTAAGTTCTTAAATTTTTTTATTAATTAGTATTATCTTTGAGGCTGATAGAGTAACTCAACACTATAGCTGAAAACAATACGGCAAATACAATTGCTTACAAGAGTAGGAACCTAAGGATCCCAACCGTCCCTTGAAAGGAAACATTTCACAGCCAAGATTGCACATTCCACCTTAAAATAGATCACTTCATAAACTCTGCAAAGAAGTCTAAGTATAGTTTCATTGTAAGTGTTTTGACCTGTCGTCCTAAAACAGGCAAAGCCACTGAAATGATACTGTGATGGCTAAAGACAGAAATATCCCAAAGGCTGAGCTGAGGGTGTTTTATACATAAGAAAAAATAGAAAACGCAAGGCAATATAGTTCAGGATTGTGTTTCTTTTCCTTATTGCCTGGCGAGCATAGCTCTGCAAATTCATGGCCTGAATCTGAACAATGAACTACTACTTGATACGAGTCTAGCTTGGGAAACTAAATGCCAGATAACTATTCTAAATCCCAGAGATAACTATCTGAAGGCTTGAACCCAGGAAACAAAAAGAGCTTGCACATATGTTAACCCCTCTGAGCTCAAGTTATATGATTTTTTTTAATGTGTATGTGTTTGTGTCTGTGTGAGTGTATAGGACATTTATGCAGGCAGGCATGAAGCCAGAAGAGGGCATCTGATCCCCTGGGGCTGGAATTATAAGCCTTTATGAGCTGCTAGATGTGGGTGCTGGAAACCACACTCAGATTCACTGAATGAACAGCATCCTCTTACCACGAAACCCCACTTTAAGAAGCATATTAGTTTTATTTCTGAAGCTCTCATTTTTATACTCCATGTACTTATGCAGACTTGAAGTTACAGTATCTCATCAACAATCATCACAAAATCACAAACATTATTAAATGTGACACAGATTTTCAGATTTAAAAACTGATAATAAATTTTTGCATACAGAGATGTGGACTCACTATAGTTCACTATGCCATGCCATTTTGCATACACATGTCTTTATTTTTAACTTGTCTACTAGTTAGCTTCAGTACAACAAAGTGTCTTTCGATTCATTTTTATTGCTAAGAATGAATATTGGAATGTGACCCTAAATGATTTATAAATTTATCAAGGGTCATGAAGTTTTCAGCACCTTTTATATAATAAGGAGAATGGGTTTGTATGGTTAATTTTTGAACAAATAAATAAACAAGGGGCTGTAGAGATGGGTTGGTGGTTAAGAGCACTGGCTATTCGTTTAGAAGACCCAGGTTCAATTCCCAGCTCCCACAGAGATGCTCACATCCTTCTCCAGTCCCAGGGCATCTGATGCTCTCTTCAGGCTTTCATGGATACCACATGCATCCATGTAGGCAAAACACCCACATGCAAAACATAAAATGAAAAAAGAATTAATATAAATAAATTAGATGAAGGATAGGCTTCAGCACCCTCCACATCATCTTTTCTCTTTTCGCAACAGGACGTTGACAACGCTTCTCTGGCGCGTCTTGACCTCGAGCGGAAAGTGGAATCCTTGCAGGAAGAAATTGCCTTCCTGAAGAAGCTGCACGACGAGGTAAGTGGCGCCAATTTGAGCGGGAGGACAGAGCCGCAACCACGGCGTCTACATCTCTGCGTCCGTTCTTTCCCCAGGAGATCCAGGAGCTGCAGGCCCAGATTCAGGAACAGCATGTCCAGATCGACGTGGACGTTTCAAAGCCTGACCTCACTGCTGCTCTGCGTGATGTCCGCCAGCAGTATGAAAGCGTGGCTGCCAAGAACCTCCAGGAAGCTGAGGAGTGGTACAAGTCCAAGGTACGAAACGAGCCAGAGGGTCAGGAACCTCTGGATCTCAAGCACACGCCTCTGATTCCATTAGTAACCTTCAGCTCTACTCAGCACTTTTCCATGACCTCAAAGAACGTTTTAACCCCATGCTCTTGACCGTCACCATGCGGAACGCACTGAAGTAGGGCAAATCCTGTTTGAGTTTCAGTGCTCTACATTGAAAACGCAGTGCTGGTGTTCTGCTTCTCTTTCCCTGGCCTTCCAAATAGATGCTCAAATTCTAGGAAACGCACAGGCAGGATGAAGATGGCTCTTCTAAAAGAGTGAAGTCATGGAAGTGAACAACCTACATTTCTGATTCTTTCTTGACAGTTTGCTGACCTCTCTGAGGCTGCCAACCGGAACAACGATGCCCTGCGCCAGGCGAAGCAGGAGTCGAACGAATACCGGAGACAGGTGCAGTCACTCACCTGCGAAGTGGACGCCCTGAAAGGCACCGTGAGTACCGTGCAGCAGCAAAGGGGAGGAAATGCGTGCACAGTACTAGTCTGCGGAGTAGGTTAACAGTGAGACCTGCACAAATAAGTTCAACATATGCAGATACATACCTACACATAAACATATGCACATACACACACATACATACATACATACACATACATACATACCTACACACATATGTACACACTCTCACACACATACATACATACATACCTACATTCACACACACATACACCTACACACACACACACACTTATCCCAAGAAAATGAATTATCAAGATAGTTTTAAGAATTATTTGATGGGTAACTCAAAAGTCTTAGTTTACATATGTTATTGACTGTAGTAAGAGAGATATTAGAGTTGGGTGCAAGATTATACTCCTGTAACCTCAGAAGTAACTCTGAAGAATGAGACAGGGGGATTTACAACTCAGGGCGAGGCTAGGCTTCATGTAAAACATGTTATCTCAACAAAGCAAAACATGAAAGTGGGTGCTTGGGTTCTCCCTTTGAAGCATCTACCATTAAGAGAATCACTGCACATGATTTATGAATACTTCGATGGGTTTCTGGGAAATCCCATGAGCAGCCACTTTTCCTTTCTGCAGAACGAGTCCCTGGAGCGCCAGATGCGTGAGATGGAAGAGAATTTTGCCCTTGAAGCTGCTAACTACCAGGACACTATTGGTCGCCTGCAGGATGAGATCCAGAACATGAAGGAAGAGATGGCTCGTCACCTTCGTGAATACCAAGACCTGCTCAATGTTAAGATGGCCCTTGACATTGAGATTGCCACCTACAGGAAGCTGCTGGAAGGCGAGGAGAGCAGGTAGAGCAGGCAAACAGATGTGCATGTGTGAGTTAATGACTCACAGTCGACATCTTTCTATGGCCGTGTCATTTAAGCCAGAGACCATAGAAATGAGGGCTTTAGGGTTAAAAGGGAATGACTTGCTGTGGTCAGAGCTAACTAATAGCAGAGTAGATTTGAACCCAACGCCACGCCAAAGTCAATCATTTCCCCTCTGTAGTTCCTCTGGTTCATGTCCCTCTGTGGAAAAAAAAAGTGTTCTCAGTAATTTAAATGGACCAATGAGAACACTGTGAGTAGATGTTTCTTAAACAAGTAGCTAACAGCAAGAGCTTTCCTATTGGATGAAAACACAGAAGTGTGAAGACTTGTTTCTTCTTCAAGTGCTTGGCTTTCAAACTTTTTGTTTCTTTCTCTTTATATAGGATTTCTCTGCCTCTTCCAAACTTTTCTTCTCTGAACCTGAGAGGTAAGTACATTGTTTCATTTTATGGGAAAAAAAATGTCACAAAAATGTCAACCAGCCCCTATGCCTGTACTATGGTACCCACTTTTGAGTATTTCTTGAACTATGCTTTTCCAAAGAAAATTCAATGAAACATGGTTTCTTTTTTATAAATATATGCATATACCCATTTTATTTTCTATATTTCTTCTTGGTTTTGAGGTTATGATATAATTACATCACTTTCTTCTTCCTGTCCTTCTCTTCAAACCCTCCATATGCTGCTCCCTGACATATATGGCTGTCTTTTTAATTCATGGCTTCTTTTTGTTCAGTTGCTGTTACACACACACACACACACACACACACACACACACACACACACACACACACACACACTCCTAGCTATGTATTCTTACAATGGCTCATTCTGTATACTATTACTTACACGTATATTATCAGGTACATTTGACACATTTCCTTTTTTATTATAGTCTGCATGACTGTTGCAGACCAAACCCAGGGCAGTCAGCTAAGCAAGCACTTTCCCACAGTGCCACACTCCTAGCCTGATCCTCTAAGTTTCAAACTCAAGTGCACTCTTGCCTTCTTCTACACCCTGTTAAGTGTAGACTCCAGTTTGCTTTCTGCTAATGGCAAACCCAGTGAACTATTACCTCAGCCTGAATGAAGAAGGCCTTATGTGCTGTGTATTCAAACAGATAGTGCTTTGTAGGATTATGTATGAGTAACACGTTGAATTGAATAACCACAAAAATAAAGCCATATTGCTTTCCGTCAAATGGTTACTTTTTAATGTTTCTCTTATTTTCCTGTTTGTTTTAATTCAGAAACTAACCTGGAGTCACTTCCTCTGGTTGACACCCACTCAAAAAGAACACTCCTGATTAAGACTGTTGAAACCAGAGATGGACAGGTCGGTAATTTTCAGATAAACTGTGGGAATGTTTAAAAGCAGGAATAATGAATAATGTATACAGCCGTTTTAAATATGTGTTGGTCCCCTGTGAGCCAGCAAGCAGATACATCAGTTGCAGGGAGCCAATTTAAGAAGTGCCCATGAATACTGGAAGAATATCCTCCAATTCCACCAATGCAAGGACCAGTTAACTATTTGGGTCTTGGATAGGACATTAATCTTCCTCCACTCCACAGTTAGTACATTTAAATGGGAGTAAAATGCCCTTAAGTTCCTCCTATATGAGCTGCATTAAAGCCTGCCACGTAATGACATCACTTATACCAGGGATGGTTTTGATATCAGACAAACAGTTCCCTCTCAGCGACTGTCACCTGTTTACATTGTACAAGGACCCATACATGGTCAATCAGGCTCTTGTCACCACTCCATGCTAGGGAAGGCACAGTTACAATTAGTTATAATTGTAAGAGGTCAGCCTTGTATGAGGTTATAAAATGCATTTGCCATACCTCATCATATGTCTTAGTTGCTTTTGAGTTTTGTGTTTAGGATTGTTAAGGCCAACTTCCTAAACACAGTTTCCAAGTATTCTTTGGTACATCACAACCTTCCACTGGATACGTCTATTATCTGCAGGAGAAGGCTACCCTGCCTATGTATCTCCTTAGTAACCTTGTTCTGAAGAGTCAGCATAACCTCCCAGCCTGCCCAGCACATTCTGTCTGATTAGACCGTGTCTCCTTACCATGAGTTGATTTCTGTTTCTCTTTTGAGCAGGTGATCAATGAGACTTCCCAGCATCACGATGACCTTGAATAAAAATTGCACACACTTGGTGCAACAGCGCAGTACCAGCAAGAAGGAAAAAAAAAATCGTATCTTAGGAAAACAGCTTTCAAGTGCCTTTACTGCAGTTTTTCAGGAGCGCAAGATAGATTTGGGATAGAAAAAAAAAGCTCAGCACATAACAACTGACACCCCTAAAAGATGTAGGAAAGGTTTACCAAATAATCTAGTTTACGAAGAGATCTTGTGCTAGAATACTTTTTAAAGTATTTTTGAATACCATTAAAACTGCTTTTTTTCCCCAATAAATATCCGACCAACTTGTTACTGCTTCAATAAATCTTCAGAAATACTCTTTTGGTGTATTGTTTAATAATATCTAAACAACTCTTAGTGCTATTGGTTAATTTGACAAAAATGTTTAGGTTTTAGGTTATAAGTAACTCATTTATGCTTGCGATATGGTTTCCAAGTTAGCCTTTTAAGAGGGAGATCACTTCTTTTTCAATTGTTTACTGTTTTAATTTGATATGGGTATATGATTTCGAGGTGTGCTTACACACACAGGCCCTGAGTGAATGAATGCACACATGTGCATGTGCTCATACACCCACATGTGCACACCCACACAAAACTTATGTAAATACTCTGTGGCATGGGGGAAATGGCTCACTTGGTAAAATGCTGGTTACAGAATTATGATGACATCAGTTTGGACTCCTGGAATCCATGTTAGAAAACAGAACATGGTGGTGTGCTCCTGCAGTTCCAGCACTGGAGAACACAAAGACACAAGCATCCCTGGGACTTGCTGGCTAGCCAGTTAAGACAATTTGTGAGCTCCAGGTTCAGTGAGTGACCTTTTCAGAAATCAGAGTATGAGACCCTGGTTTCCATCTACACGTGTGCACCTCCACATGCATACACACACACCTGAGCCCATATACCATAGACACAGTAAAATAAAACAGATGCTACATCATGGTCTAAGTTTATGATGGAACTTAGACTTATAACTGCAGACTCCACCATCTGCCAGAATGATGGGCATCGGTCACTGTACTTTGCAGTGCGACCTCTTTCTGGCGCAGATCACAGTGACACAGGGGATGTGGTTATGACTCCTACACAGCCACACACCTACATGGGGAGACAGCCAGTACTCTATTCTGTACTGCTAGGTTACGATGTTCAGTACGTTTCATTCTTAAATGCACCTGCTTATTATGTCTTGATTACATTATGGACATGTCCAAACAGAACCCCATTGCAAGGAGAAGGACCCCTATATAAGGAGTTAGTGTGAGCAAAAATGTTGACGGTCTCTTTAAAATCAGTTAAGATGAACTGGGGTCTACGTAGGACTTTAGTTCCAACAAATAAGCTTCCTACTAAGAAGAAAGATGTGTTTAGCATATGTTACACATACATAGCAGAAACTCCAGAATGTGAGTTAGAATTTCACAAAATGGCTGAGAATTCAAACTCACATCTTTCTCTAATGAGATCAGATGAGCTGTTAGATGTGGGTGATTACCTGAAATTCCAGCTCCTGTAAGGTGGAGATAGGAGGACCAGGAGTTCAAGTCTCTACCACATCCTGAGTTCAGTTCCAGCATCAACTACAGGAGACACTGTTTTGTAAAACAATGGGAAAGACATAAAGAAATAGAATTCACCAAGTTTAATTTATAAAACCGGATTATTCTAATGATATATGTGTGTATGTATGTATGTATGTATGTATGTATGTATGTATGTATGTATGTATGTATCATAAGAGCTTCCTACCTGTATGTCTACTAAGGTACATATTTATAAAACAAAACTTTTTACAGCCCAGCTTAGTTGCCATCCAAGTTGAATCCTCTGATAAATAGAGATGCTGCTGTGAATATGTTTTCATCTTTGGAGAAATGTATCTAACAAAATAAAACCTCTGTTTTTACTTCTGAGGAGCTGAGAAGTGGCAGTCACATGTTAAGCTGCGCTAACTCAAAGCACATATGATTTCAAACCCTGGGGCAATAGAAAAGTAGTCTAACCCCAAACTGCTGCCTCTTGGCCATGAGAACAGGTCTTTGAAGGTGGGTAGATGGAGGTAAAGAGAAGATGGAAGATATTGTCTGCAGGGATCAGAGCTGTTGACAATGTGTGTTCTAGAGCTGAAGACTGCTTGGACTTCTCTAAGTGTCAAAGTCCTTTCATCCTATGATTATTCACCCACTCAAGAATTAATAAGCAGGCACAACATGTGATTTTCCTTTGTATCTGTCTTTGCAGTCAAGGGGATTCTCTCAAACCATTGCCCATAGGCTGCGACATGAGCTGTGATTTATATCACATCATAGTTACAGACACTGCAAAAGCAGAGAAAGCATGGGCCACTGAAGTCACAGTTTATGTATGTTGTATTATCACAATTTGTGTGTCCAAATGTGTTTGTGTGAATGTGTGTGTCTCTGTATGTATACTTCTGAGTGTGTCTGTATGAGTATGTTTCTATGGGTATATGTGTTTTTGTATATCTCCACGTGTATCTGTGTGTGTGTCTATGGTGTATCTCTGAATGTGTTTGCATGTGTGTATGTGTGTTTGTATAAATATATATTGTGTGTGCATGTGTTTGTGTGTGTTTGTATTTGTATGTATCTCCGTATGTCTGTGTGTTTGTGTGTGTGTCTACGCATCTCTGTATATATTATTTGCTCACTGTGTGTATGTGTATATTGTATGTTTTCTTGTATGTGTGTGTATCTTTGTGTGTATATCTCTGTATGTGTGTGTCTGTATGTCTATGTACCTTTACCTTCCTATTACTAGAATTACAAGTAAGCTACCACATCCAGTTTTGTTTTTCCAAGACAGGGCCTCATTATGTAGACAAGGCTGGCCTGAAACTTGCTGTGTAGACCAGGCTTGTCTTGAACACACAGTGATCTGCCTGATTCTGCTTCCTGAGTATTGGGATGAAAGCCATGAACCACCACACTAACACACTTGTTATTTCGTGTCAATGAAACTCAGGTGCTCATGTTCACAAGGCAAGCATTTTCTCATTTGAACTGTATACAGTCCTCAGAGTAACTACTCATAGTTCTTTTTTTTTTCTCACCCATAAGCCTTCTGTCTTAGATATGGATGATACCTGGTCATTTTGTCTCTAGAATAATCTAGGAGGAACAGCACCATGAATGTGCTTGGGTCTCCAACATCCTGTGTCACAACTGCTGTATCGAATGCCAGTTGTAATTGCTGGTAGAAACCTTGGTAATTTTGTCTGGATGATACTTCATGTCTATAGTCTCAACACTTGGGAGGCAGATTCAGGAAGATTGCTGCAAGGTTGAAGCCAGTTTCAGCTAAACAGCAAGAAATGAACTCTGTGAGTGTCCCAGATCCACACAGACACACTTCTGCATTGCAAGTCATAAGCATAACGGCATATTTATTATACATGGTAAGAATAATTTTCTGTTAATGGGGGTCATAATGATTAGAGTTTATCAAAACCATAAATAAGCATCATCTCTAAGCAACACTTCTGTCGTTTGCTGTGTTTTCCATGCTCTACTCCTATGTTTCTGTTTCCTATCTCCTATCTAACTAACCTTTGGCTCTTGAGACTTATGAGACTGGAACTGCCCTGGCCTCAGCCTCACTTTCTTCATATACCTGGCTGTCTAGCAGTTAGTACCATTTAAAGCCACATTTCCCCCAAAGGGTGAGAAGGACCAAGACAATAAGGAGTGCTGCCAATACCTATTGAGACTAATAGCCCCCAGTCTGCCAAGTCCCTGACAACTGTGTCGAAAATCACATCCCAGGAACCGAGGTTCTGGATATGAAATTCATCTTTATCTGTGACTGTCAGAAATTAGAGCTTAATGGAAAGCCTTCGAGGGGACAATCTCATAGGAATTCAGATCTCATTAAGTCTTCTTTTATTTTTATCTTTAATTACACTGTTGGCACTTTCCTTATCTCCCACTTAGAAAAACTAATAAATGGAGACTACATTCTCCCCACCTAGCGTGAAAGCAGAGATTAATGTTTGGCTCTTTTATGTATAGCATTAATCCAAGATTAAAGGAGATTATTTGTTTTAACTAGAGGATGGAAAGAAAGAATGATGACATAAAATGTGAGTCTAAGCCATTTACCAAGAGGACAGTGGAAGCCAGAAGAGTGAGCAACTATGAAACCTCCTCTCTCAGGACAGTGACGGATGGAAGAGGCTTCTGGCCAAGAAAGTGCATTTAGCCTACAATGCACAGCAGTCAGCCGCCTTCCCTTGATTAGCCTTTAACACAGACACCAAGGATCCACAGTCTCTTTTCTATGACTACAGACTGACATGAGTAATGCCTAGAGATGTGGAAAGGGGCACAGGCGTCTACTCTTGCTATTGTCTGAATGCTTGCACGCCCTCCAATAGTAAAGTGAAGCCTGATTCCCAGTGTGACTAATATGCAGAGGTTCTGTCCTTGGGAGGTGGCTTGACTCTTATTGATAGATTTTGAGTGCTTACTTAACAGTTCTGGAAAATTTATATGTCATTTTTGTCTGGCAAGACACAGTGAGAAGAAGTCACTAGCTACAAAACAGGAACAGTTTCTCACCAGACACAGAATCCGTTGGTACCTTAACCATGAATTTCCAAAGGGTTTCTAAGTATCTGTACGGGTTTCAACATAACCACATGTTATATATGGGATATATATGGAAGGAAAAGGTTTCTAAGTAACTATATGGGATTAAATATAACTATTTGTTATGTCAACCCAAAAAGATTGTGACAATTCTGTCTCCAAGGAGCTTTCACAGGCTTCCAGAAGCAAGCAGGAAACATTCCTATGTAGGCTGTCTTTCTAAACTGCTAGACTACAGACAAAGGGTCTATATTGCTTGGTTCATCTGCTATAACACAGAACCACATTCAGGGTGGTTTTAAAAAACATTATTACAAATAGTTTTGGAGAACAGGGGGTCAAAGTCAAGGTCAAGGTGCTGGAAGGTAGACACAGTAAACCTGAACCATGGTGTCACAATTGAATCAGTAATTAACTTCATTAAAAAGCAATACCAAGAGAAGATGATCCAACAATTGAATTGGACATATCAAATCATTTCCTAGGTAAATGAGAAGTCAACATAGATGGCCTCCTAACCATAAAAACTATCATTGTATAGATGTTGTCATCCCATTATAATGCTACAAGAAAACACCTGAGATGGAGTGATTATTTTTAAATCTGAAAGTTCCAAATTTAGACAGTATTGCAGATGCCAAGAAGTACATGCTGACAGGAGCCTGATATAGTTATTTCCTGAAAGGCTCTGCCAGAGCCTGACAAATACAGAGACAGTTGCTTGAAGCCAAACATTGGATTGAGAATGGGATCCCCAATGGAGGAGTGAGAGAAAGAACTGAAGGAGATGAAGAGGTTTGCAATCTCATAGGAAGAACAACAATATCCACCAACCAGAACCTCCCCCCCAGAGATCCCAGGGACTAAACCACCAACCAAAACGTACACATGGAGCAACCTATGGCTCTAGCCATGTATGTAGCAGAGGGTGGTCTTTTTGGTCATCAATGGGAGGAGAGGTCCTTGATCCTGAGAAAGCTTGATGCCCTAGTGTAGGGAAATGCCAGGGTGGAGAAGCAGGAGGGAGTGGGAAAATGGGTGGGTAGGTGAGCATCCTCATAGCAGGGAAGGAGGGATGAGATAGGCTATTTCCAGAGGCGAAACTGGAAAAGGAGACACAATTTGAAATGTAAATAAAAGAGATATCCAATAGAAGAAGAAGAGGAGGAGGAGGAGGAGGAGGAAGAGGAAGAAGAGGAAGAAGAAGAGGAAGAGGAAGAGGAGGAGGAGGAGGAGGAGGAAGAAGAAGAAGAAGAAGAAGAAGAAGAAGAAATCCAGTGTCATCCAACAACTTCGGGAAACAGATGTATGACCCCTTTCCAAACACTAGGCGGAGCCAGGGGAACCATCCAGAACAGGAGGGAGAAGGATTGTCAGAGACAGGGGGGCTGAGGACACCAAGAGGACATGGACTGCAGAAGCAACTAAGCAGGGCTCATAAGCTCACAGAGACTGAATTCACAAACACGGACCCAGTACAGGTTTGTGCTGGGTGGACTGAAAACCCACTTGCTTGCCGTTGCTTTTTCTAGATGGCTTCTGACAGTCCTCTACATATATCTTACAGCTGTTAGCTTGGTATTCCTGTGGGATTCCCAATAGTGGAAGTGGAGGGTGTCTCTAACTCTTGCCTATGCTTGGGACCCCTTTCCTTCTACTGGTTGGTCTTAGGATTTGTGCCTAGCCTTATTGTATCTTGTTCAGTGAATAGCTTTGTTTTTTTTCTTCTTTCTTTTTGGGAAACAGAGGAGTGGGTCTGGGAAAGGTCTGGGAGAAGTGAAAGGAGGAGAGACTGTGGTCAGAATGTAATGTATAAGAGAAGAATAAAATAAAAATAAAGCAACTACTTCATGGAAAAACTTGAAAGCTTAGACTTTGGAGTCAGAGCTGTATCGAGTCCTACCCACACAATTCAGGGAATTTTTTTTTTTTTTTTTACAAGCTGCTTCTATCTGATGTAATATATAAAATTGGATAATAATGGCCCTCCAAAGCGAATTGTGAGGATGAAAAGATACAATGTATGTGAAGTGTTGTTGTTTGTAGAGTCTCTGCCAAAACTCATTAAAGTGCAATAACCATTGCAAAAGTGTTGCAGTGAGACATTTAAAAAAGGTTTATGCCACGAGGTTTCCTTACTCTCAGGGAGATTGGTATTGTTATAAGGGCTTCTTGAACCCTCTGTTGCCCTTCCTTTCTCTATTATGGGATAACTGAGGCATGAAGTCCCTTACCTGTTATTCAGTGTTCAATTCTGGCCTTCTTATTCACCCTACAAAACCATGACTTAGATTTGTGTTATACTCATGCACACACACACACACACACACACACACACACACACACATATCAAGATGGAGGCCATAGGTAGCTGGTTTATTCTAAGAGCCTAGACTCTGCTTCCAAAATGATGACTTGTCATTGAATCTTCTGAAGGGAACAAAAGCCATGTCCTCATATGGTGCAGGGGACAGATGGAGTGAGAAGGGATGAGCTCTTCCAGATGCCCTGTTGTGAAAGTGGAGACCTCATGACACACTCACAGAATATGTCCTACTAAGAGACATTTCATTAGACTGACACAGAAATGAACGTGCAAGACATAGAGTACCTCCAAATTCACATACATAAAAGCCTTATATCTGATGGCTTTCTCTAACAGAGTCCCATTTTTTTTTCTGACTTTTACCCCAGACTTGAAGCCATAGGCAGCACTTACCTTCAATAGAAAATGACATCACAGTGGGGGTGGTTCTAACATCCATCTCCAACTTTCCAAGCTTTTAATAATACATAGCTTTTAGATCTAAGTGCTCGTTTTCAACAAACTTTGTTTTATATCAATAGTCTAAAGCTAATTTGGGGGATTCTGTAGCATTGGATGATTGATCTGCAACAAGATTCTGCCTTGAAAGTATTTCGTTTTGCATTCACAGACTTTCCCCTTGCCACAAAGCAGTTCATGTTTCAGTCAAATATGGGCACGGAAGGTCCAGTTACTCAATCGAATGTGTGTGTAGGGTCATGACTCCAGTTAGATAATTGAACGTTCTCTCCACCACCTCCAGATACATTCATGAGTCCTCTACGATTCTTCGATCCTGAGTTAGTTTACAGTGAGAACAAAAGGGATGGGTGTGCTGGAGCTGTGCATGGGTGGTACATAGAACGAACTGCCTGTGGAACAGTGTAATCAGCTCTGGGCAGAATTCAGTTCGAAATGCCCTGTGGGCTTTGACGGAAACAGGCAGTTTTTGTTCCGGTAGCCATGAGCTTGAGCAACCCATTCTGCATGCTCTCCATTGTCACCATTCAAGCCTGAGTTATTTCACCTGCTTCTGCTTTCAGACTGGCAGAGCACAGAGAAAGCAGGAGGTCATCCATACAGTGCTAGTGTGTTCTAGTCAAGAACTGGATACAGTCAAATAAGCAGGGAGAATGACAGCATATCTGTATGCATGCATGCATGAGTCTGTAGCCACACATATATGAAGACAATGTCATGAAAGCTATCACTCTGTGTGCTCAATTAAGCTAAATAGTAAAGAAAAGGAGAAAGAGTTCTATGCCTGGCCTTCAGGACATGAGATAACGACATTCTTCAGCTTGATTGTAAATGCTCTTGACAATATTACATCGATGAGGTTTGACTTTCTTTGCTAAAGTCATCAGCAGAAAGGAAATGTTCGCAGTAAGCAAATGGTCATAGAAAGGATACTTTATGAGGAAGACCGCAAGGTGAGTTACACCAAAGCTACTCAACAGACCTTGATGAGTGGACCTTCATTTAATAGGTCTTGGTGAATGAAGCAAGCAAGACATAACCAGAAGACCACAAATTCAAATGCTGGGGTTTAAAAAGAAGTAGTCTAAAAACATGTCAAGGATAGACTCATGGGGTGTGATAAAAGCAGCAGAAAGTCTTCAACATTCAACCAGCAGTTTAGAGAACATAAAATATTTAGCGTTCCTGGTTACACAAAGTGCAGAAGGACCGTCTTGAATTTATGTCCTCTAGGAAATGAATGTCTATGTAGTTGGGTCCATGGCTGGCCTCAATCCTGCCACCATGGCTACTCTATTGATATGACCAGCTTTCTTGTTCCAAGATGGAATGATGAAGGAAGAAAGACTACCTTTAGCACAAGGTTTCAGAAACCCTGTCTGTGGCTTCTTAGCTGGTCTCACAAAGAATTCTTTCCCCTAAGTTGTCATGTCGGGAATTGTGTTAGTGCTCTCTAGAGTCACAGAATTAACAGAACAAACCCTTTCTCTATACATTCCCCCCACCTCTCTCTTTCCCTCCCCCCCACACAAAGAATTTATATAGGATGACTTACAAGCTGTGATGGTATCCAACAATCTGAACAGAAAGCCCAAGAATCTAATGGTTGTTTAGTCCAAGGTCTTCAGTATACTTTGGAATCCCAAATTAGTAGGCTATAATGCCACTTGGAATGGACCATGGAAAGAAGAGCAAGCAGGCAAAGAGAACACACCACCTTCCATATTCCATACCCTTTATATGGATTCCAGCAGAAGCTGTGATCGAGTTTAAAGGTGATTAGTCCCTCCTTAAAAGACCTGGATTTAAGGTTTATCTTCCTTCCTCAAAGGTCCAGCTTAGAAGCGGGTCCCTCTTCAAATGATTTAACTAAAAAACATCCCTCACAGGTAAACCAAGCTGTTCAGGTTTTGGTTAATTCCAGGTATAGTCAAGCTGATGACCAAAAATAGTCTTCACAAACATTTTGTCAGGTGATCCACATGACCTGAAACTAACTCATCTGCGGACCATAAGCAGGGACTCTTCTCTCATTTTTATTACAAAGGCTAAAATTTAATTATCCAAGTAATGAATTTGTTTTTTTTTCATAGCACTTAACATAATTAATTAAAAAAAATTTTAGATCACTCTAGTGGTTCCTCAGAAAATTGGCATAGTACTACCTGAGGACCTAGCTATACCACTCATGGGCATATACCCAAAAGATACTCCAACATATTACAAAGACACATGCTCCACTATGTTTATAACAGCCTTATTCATAACAGCCAGAAACTGGAAAGAACCCAGATGTCCTTCAACAGAGGAATGGATACAGAAAATGTGGTACATTTACACAATGGAGTACTTACTTACTCAGATATTAAAAATGATGACTTCGTGAAAGTCGCAGGCAAATGGATGGATGTAGAAAATAGCATCCTGAGTGAGGTAACACAGTCACAAAAGAACACACACAGTATGTATTCACTGTTTAGTCGATATTAATCAAAGAACTTGAAATAGCCACAATACAACTCAGGGACCACATGAAACTCAAGAGGAAGGAAGACCAAAGAATGGATGCTTCCATTCTACTTAGAAAGGGAAACAAAATAACCAAGGGGAAGTAGTGAGTGGGAGGGACTTGGGGAAAAGGAAGGGGAGGGGAAAAGAGGGGCAGAATTAGTTATGGGAGGAGATGGAGATGTGCACAGGGTCAGGAAATTGAACAGAGTTGAATAGCAATGGGGGATGGGGAACTAGGGGTAGCAATCAGAAAGTCCCAAATGCTAAGAAAGCAAGAGCCTCCAATGACACCACAAAGGGGTGGGAGAACCTGTTGAGACCATATCCAGAGGTTTGGCATGGCTCCTGGTTGAGGGATGGGGTCACCTACCCATCTCCAAAATTTTAACCCAGAATTGCTCCTGTCTAAAGGAAATACAGGGACAAAGAGTGGAGCAGAGACAGAAGAAAAGGCCATCCAGAGACTGCTTGACCTGGGATCCATCTCATATGCAGCCACTAAACCCAGTTACTATTGCTAATGCTAAGAAGTGCATGCTGACAGGAGCCTGATACAGCTGTTTCCTGAGAGGTTCTGCCAGATCCTGACCAGTACAGATGTGCATGTTCGAAGCCAACCATCAGACTGATCACAGGAACCCCAATGAAGGAGTTAGAGGAAGGACTGAAGAAGCTGAAGAGGCCTTATCTGGCATCAATGAGAGGGGAGGCACTTGGTTCTGTGAAAGCTTGATGTTCCAGTCTAGAGGAATGCTGGGGCAGTGAGGCAGGAATGGGTAGGTGGGGGAGCGCCCTCATAGAAGCAGGGCAAGGGGGGGAATGGGATAGGGAGTTTGCAGAGGGGTTCTATCCTTATCCCTTTACCATATGCACCCCTCCATAAGAAAGATCTCTCCAGGATCTCTAATACCATTGAAGACATTTGCCTGATAAGATGGTTCCAAATAAATAAAAGTATTTAAGAACTCACTTCCTACTCTTCAGATGTAATTGCCCTTATGACAAAAATGGACACCTAAATCTTCTGAAGAGTTTTGGACACCAGGTCTTTCAGATTTTTTCATTTTCAGACTGTGCTTCTAGGGAAAAAAATTCTTTATTTTTTAATCCTTCTGATGGCCTCTCTCTTAACTTCTCAAAGCCCCAAAGTTTCAAAATTATCACTGTCTTTTAAATTTATTTTGCAATGTAAGTAAAATATAATACTATTATTTCTCCCTCTTCTCCTGTGCCCTGCCTTTCTGTGTCAGCCTCTGTCCCTCTCAAACTCTCAGGCTTTCTCTTCTTGAATCAGTTGATAAATTCTCTTTTTCTTCTAATGCTTCCTCATCCAAGTAACTTTTCTTGACCTTATTACTATCTGTTCTCTTACCCCATCTTGTTTTATTCTCTAAAAGGCTTTTACGGTAACACACTCATTTCAACTTGCAATTGCTCTTATGTATGGGGTCACTTGACAGTTTTATGTGTCCTCCCTAGAATGTAACTGCCTCAGTTCAGGATCCCCCTTTGTCAGGTTCACTGACAAATCCTCAGAACTCTGCACATACTGCCTGATCCATAGTACATGCTTAATGGAAAGTTATCAAATAAGAAACTCCACTCTAAGGTGGGCATACATTCATGCTCTACAGGAAGCTCCTGAAGTAGAAAATGGGGATAGAAAAAAAAAGCTACCCCATGGATCCCACACTATCCTCAATCAGTCAAGCATTCATAACCCCCGCTTTATAGATTGAATAAATCTATATGTGGTAAGCAATATTAACAAGGCCATCCAGGTAGCAAATGAGTAAAGTGAGATTTAAATCCACTTCCAAAGTGTATGCTCTCAACCACTGTAGAAGCCTAATGAAAAAGAAAACAGAGCAAATAAAAAACAAAAACAAAAAACCCTCTATCTTGTAAGGCTCTGAAGGAACATTAACCTATTCAGTTTCTGGGCATTTTGAGCATAACAATGCTTGCCATCAATATTCGTAATTGCTAAATTTTAAAATAGGCTGTGGTGGAATGCTGAAGGATGCCACAGTTGTGCAGACTTCCAGGGGCCCTACCTTCTTTTGCCTTGTGTTGGGAATCAGGCCTCAGCAGTGCTGAAGCTTCCTCACAGAGTAAGAGAATCTGGAGAAGCATTAAGTCTTTACCGGTGCCAAGTGGAGTGCTACAGCATGTTTTTCTGGTATTTTAACCCA
Organism: Micromys minutus; assembly: GCF_963924665.1. Classification (NCBI taxonomy): domain Eukaryota; kingdom Metazoa; phylum Chordata; class Mammalia; order Rodentia; family Muridae; genus Micromys; species Micromys minutus. Next base: position 48,352,980 of record NC_137975.1, on the reverse strand, counting down.
TCTAGTGTCTAATGACTCAGAAAAGCTTTCTCTGATTTAATCCCTCTCAGGACGTTTCCCTTATTAAGAAGCTTCTAATAACCTCCCTTGTCAGAGAAGTGGGTCTCTTTAGATACCTGTGAAATGACTTTATGTGGTTTACTATAAAGCAAAGGTTGGGGTGGGTGGGGGAGGGGAGGGGCTCAGAGAGAGCAGAGTCAGTCTGGAAAGCAAACAAGAAGAAGCACTCAGTTGGGAAGAATTTAATTGTTATGAGCTAGTGCCAGAAGGGCCATGAAAAGCCACACAAATCAAAGACCACTGTTTAAAATCAAATCATGCCAACTTAAACCCCAGTCTGTGGTGAACCCGATCAATCATCCAGCATCCTTATACATGGACAATGCTCTGAAACAGGACCTAGAACATATTTGCCTGTAAACCACCATCTAAAAATTAAAACAGCTTTTGAGGAAAGTGTAGGTTTCGCCCCAGGTGACTGAAGCTCCTCAAAGCCACCAGCTCATGTTCTGTGGATTACTGACTCACCTCAAAGGGCCTTTTCTTTTACATTGGCATTTAGCGTGGTGGCTTTATTAAAATGGGTGATAGTGGAGTTTTTTTCTAACATCTTTATAAGAATATTTTCATAGGAGAAAATCGTCTTTATTATTAAAAAATAATGAAGGGGATGGAGCAGAAACTGTGTAAAGATGAAACAGAAAGAAGGGGAGACAAGAAAAGGGAAAAAACAGGAGAGGGAATGAGGAGACAGAGAAAGGAGTGGGGAGGAGGAAGGGGAGGGGGAAGAAGAGGGAGAGGGAGGAGAGGGAGAAAGGGAAGAAGGGAGGGAGACAGAGATACAGAGAGAGACAGAGGTAGAGACAGAGACAAAGACAGAGACAGAGATTGTACAAAGACTTGTTCTCCAGGGCTGGGGTGTAGCTCAGTGGTAGAATGTTCTGAGTTCTATCCTAATCCCTTTACCATATGCACCCCTCCATAAGAAAGATCTCTCCAGGATCTCTAATACCATTGAAGACATTTGCCTGATAAGATGGTTCCAAATAAATAAAAGTATTTAAGAACTCACTTCCTATTCTTCAGATATAATTGCCCTTATGACAAAGAATGGCATGGCCCATTGTAGTGTTCAAAGAAATACTGACATCTACTGGCAGGATCAGAAATCACATGCCCTTTCCAAGGGCCATTGCTGGTTTCAGGGAATTGGGATTTAAATACAATGGGTATAACTCAGCCTTCCCTAAGGACTTGAGGTGAGAAATAGCCATTAATAGTTTTTCTATGGTTCTCTCTTATCTATTACATATGGAAAACTGTTAATTCAGTTGCTAAAAATATTTAGCAAGAAATGCAACCACCAGAACAAGCAGCAGAACAAGATTCCATTTGCTTCATGAACTCAGAACAGATCTTGTTGAGATTAATACTTCAGAACACATAAGGAGTAGGATGCAACCCTTCTCATTCAGAAGACAGACGTGTCCCTGTGAACTCAAAGTTGCAGGATAAAAAGCTACACTTATGTTGAAGACTCTACAAAGTTGATTAACAGATTAGAACTCTGATTGGGGGTGACTTGGAACATTAAAAATCTAGAACCATCCTTGGACTACTAATCACCCAATGTAGGCCTATTAATTACCATTCATTGGTCACCTCCCAGTGGTGACCACCACATGGAAATCTTTAGAATGTTCTAACTTAGCAGACCACTAGTTTCCAATAGACCCAAAGCTAAGAAGGTCGTCATTCAAAAAATACAACAGAATCTTCTTCACTTTTCTGCCGATGACCCTATCCAAGGTCACCACCAATATGTTTAAAGTCATTAGTTATGACTTTGGGGGTTTTGTTCTACTGAATGTTTGTGTAACAACTCTGTTTGTAGCACAGTGTTCCGGGCAGCTGAGTCCCTGCTCACTCATTTTGGCTCAGAACGAAGTCTCCTATTTCCTTTGAAGTGAATGCTGTGATCTGCAAGAACATCTATTTATTGGATTTGTCAATTCTACCAAATTACTTCATCTTTTAATGTTGACTTTTTCATCTGGAAGGGGGGATTAGAGATATCTGTCCTGGATGAATCCTCCAACAATCAGTGATGTGAACGGAATACCCTGTTCACACCAAATGTCCAACAGTGGGAGCGGTTATTACATTTAAAAGATGGAGACATCCCGGAACCATTTTGTCTTCCCTGCCCAAGCTGTGATTTAAGAGGGAGTTTCTCAAACTCCAACCATGCACCAGTCACCAAAGAATTTGTTACTAGGACAGTTGTGGTTCAGCTTGAGATCCAGCTTCTACTCTCAGCTCTTGGTAGGGATCTTCTGGGGTAGCTTTAATCCCAGGGAATAGGTAGGGTTCATCCCCCTCTAGTGGACAAGTGCATCAAGATGTCTTCTAACAGTTTCTCCCCCCTCTACTCCCCCCTGTGCTTCCCCCATCTCCTCTCTTCCCCAGATCCACGCCTCCTCTGTTTTCCTTCCGAAAAACAAAACAACAAGCAAGCAAGCAAAACACAAAGCAGCCCTCCCAGGGAAATTAACCAAACACGGCATAACAGGTTATAATAGGAGTAGGCACAAACCCTCCTATCAAGGCTGGACAAGGCAACCCTGTAGGAGGAAAAGGGTCCCAAAAAGGGTCAGGAAAAAAAAAAATGTCAGAGACAGTCCTCAGTCCCACTGATAAAGATTCCCATAAGAGCATCAAAACCTATATTACCATAATGTATACGCAGAGGACCTAGCTCAGATCTAAACAGGTTCTAGTGTTTGTCCCCTCAGCCGCCAAGAGCCCCTATGAGCCCTGCTTAGTTGATTCTGTTGGAAATGTTCTCATTGTGTCCCCAATCCTGACCCATCTGGCTTTTAAAATCTTTCCTCTTCATCTTCTTCAGGTTCTGCCTTAGTGTCCAGTGCTGTGGGCCTTTGCATCTGTTGCCATCAGTTGTTGGATGCTTACGCCTCTTTGATGGCAATTACACTAGGCACAGATCTGTGAGGATACCAGAACAGCATTAGGAAGCACTTCATTGACTCTTTTTCTCTTCCTCTGCCAGTCATGTTTGGTTTCATCCTGGGCCTCTGGGCTGTCCAGTCAGGCAGTGCCAGGCTTGGGATCCCTCTGGTGGCATGAGCCTCAAGTTGGACCAGATATCGGTTGGCCATTCACACAAATCCCAAACCACAATTACCCCAGTACATCTTGCCAGAGGGCTAGAGTGTAGACTTTGTGTCTGGTTTGAGGTCCAGTCCCGGTGCCAGAAGCCTTGCCTGGTTCTGGAAGATGGCCAGTTCTGGATCTGTATCCTCCCTTACTAGAGGTCTCTGCAAGGGTCACTCACATAAGTCACAGGGAGTTTATACTTTACTAGGTTTATGCATCACCCCCAACTGTGGATGCCCCCCCCCATTCCAGTCAACTCTTCTCTACTCTCTCCTTATCAATTTATGAATTAAACTTATCATGGGACAAGGTTAGATTCTAGTCAGAAAGGCCCTGTAAGAGGTTGCAATTAAAGTCTGCCAGCTAAATGTTCTGCTTTCATGCTAAGCTTAGTGCAGAATCCTACACTTATGAACAATGAAGATCAAAGCATTTGGGGTTATTTCTTTTCAAGTGGTTGGTCAGTGTAGTGACATGGGTGCCTATAAACTACTACTATTGCTTTTAGTTACTCTCCAGAACTTGAGGGTAAGACCTTATTGCTGAAAAGATCATATTCTTGAGTCATAAGATATGGAGAAATCAAACTTTGTATCAATCTGAAAACTTCATCCCTAACTGGATAGCTTTTATGGAGCTGGAGAGTTCTATGAATCCTGCCAGGGAAGAAAAATCAATAATGGTCTTACCAAGCTGTGGACCCTGAGAGCTACAATAATGACTGACTTAGAAAGGGAAGCCCACTAATGGAATAGTGGAAGGAAAGTATGGGAGCAACCAATTACTTTCTTAGTGGTCTCAAAGCCCATGCTACAAGATGGACCTCATATCTGATAATGTTAACTGAACCCAAAACCTGTGTCTGATGAGGTCATAGGCCCAAAGGGAGAAGCTAGTACTGCTATTCTGGCAAATAGACATAGTAATACACTTTGTTTTGAGTTATTCTTTCCTGTACCGATAGATTCGTGTGTCTCTTAATCCTTATCAGAGAAGCTTCTGCAGTAGATGGTCATTAATAGGGTGGCTCATAACTCATTCCTATAGGTAAAATAAGTGATTATTAACTATTAAGCTCCAAATGGGGTATCAATATCACAATCTTCTCCACCTCAAGTCTGAGGGATCAGTGAGAGAAAGGTAACCGAGGGTGTAGACATTTATAGCAAACATGGCAGGGCTGTTGCACCCATGAACTCACAGCAGCTGGAACTTCACGCTCAAGATCAAGTAAGACAAAAATGCAAGCATGGGGAGGATGGAGGTCAAGGGCCTGTCTCCACTGGCAACTGATGGCTGCTGGGAAGGGATAGACCATTTTCTTTTAGTTAGAGACCTCCGAGAAGCTCCCCATGCTCTGGGAAATGGACATATATCACAAACGTTCAGGTAGTACTAGGAACTCAGGGGATTTGACTTTGTTTGTTTGTTGTGTGTTATGGAAAACACACAAAACTGTGAGGGAAAGTTGCTGTTGCTATTTCCTTTGCTGTGTAGAGGTTTTTAATTTCATGCAAGCACACTCTATACTTTCTCTTATTTCCTGAGTGGTTGAATTCTTTTTGCAAAGAGGCCCTGGCAAATTATTGAAATTGAACTTATTTCCCCATTTTCTTCTAGTAGTTTCAAAGTTCTTTTTATATTAAGGCATTTTAATTTGTTTTAAATTTATTTTTTATACAAGGTAAGAGAGATATCCATTACACTCTGAACAAACACCCAGTTTTCTTTTTCTTCTTCTTTTTTTTTCCTTTGTTGAAACAATCAGCAAATGCTAGGCAAATGCTCTTTTGCAGTCATAAAGAATAAAATTATGTCATTTTTCATAAAAATCAATGGAGCAGAAGATTACCGTGTTAAGTAAAAATCCAGACTTTTAGATAAAAATGCTACACTTTTGCTCAAATATGGAATCTAGACAATGTATATACAGTATCTATGATGCGAATACACAGGAAACCTCTCTAGAAAGAGACAAAGGACTGACGTGAAAAGAAAGGGAAGGACAGAGCAGACAATGTGGGGTAATATAAGCACAGCACATGGTGGTAGGTGTGTGGGACATGTCATTACACTGTGGACTCAGAAAATGTGGTTGAAGTCATGACACTACTTCCTATTGGTGATGGCTAAACCTCTATGTTGTGTGACATTTCTTGGGGAAACATGAACAAACACCCTTTCACTCCAACAGGACACAGCTTACAGACCTTAAAAACTAATTTAACCTTGGTTCTCATTCAGCAGTAAGTTTATTAATAATTAAAACTAATTAGGAATATTTATAATATGTTCCTAAAAGGAATTTAGGTAATAACTCATAAAACCAGTATATGTAGACAGTTGAGTCAGTCAGAGTCTCTTCACCCCAGCAATTAATTATTGGGAAGGAACCTTGACAATCTTACAACTCTCAAATTCTACCCGAACCTTGCACATTTACTGGGCTTTGCATGTTTCGCTTAAATCTGCAAGTCTTACCGTCTTCCTTTTTCCCTACAGGAGATGATTTAGTTCAGAGGAAGTAGCTGTATAGCATCCCACCCCCTCATCCCGTTCTTACATCTTTCTGCCTCCTCTTCTGTGATGTCTGATTGGAGAGTATAATATGGTTTAGTATTGGGCTACTGTATCACAACTACAGTCTTCTGTTCTTAAGAGCGTGACCAATTACAAATTTCTGTGGTACAGTTTCCAGTGTAAAAATACATCTCCCTCAAGGACTATAAGTATACATGGTTTGGCTGCATCTCACATTTATCTAATAAGACAATAGCAGCAATTTTCCCACTGCAACCTATGACAGACATTTGTCGTGGCTTCTACTCCTAGATGTGAAATTGTTCCTACCAGGCTGGCCTTAAATTGCATCAGAAAGCAGTTAGTTGCACCTATAACAAACATGCCATTACTGTGGCAGTGGGTACACCTTCCTTGCTATGTTGCTGACATAGCTCACATAGGTGGGTAATGAAACAGGATTGTTGGTGACAAGTCTTCTTGGCAATCTGCACAGTGCCTTTCAGGTACCATGAAATCCAGGCCACAGGGAGGATGCTTTCATATGAGCCCTACTTGATTTCTACATGTTGTTTAGCCAAAGCTTGCAGTGTCTTTAGGAATGGAAACTTCCAACCTAGTTCAGGAACATACCCAATTGCAAGGACCTTTTGGATTTTTGGATTTGGGAGCTTCAGTGCTATGTTGGCTAACAACTCACAGAGAGGTAGCCCACCCCAACACCATCTGGTTTCTGGGGATATCCTTTCTACTTAAGCTCGAGGGTATGCACACACACACACACACACACACACAGAGAGAGAGAGAGAGAGAGAGAGAAAGAGAGAGAGAGAGAGAGAGAGAGAGAGAGAGAGAGAGAGAGAGAGAGAGAGAGAGAGAGAGAGAGAGAGAGAATAAATGTTTTAAAGGGGAGATACTGAAAGCATCAGAGTTAGTCCAAACTTTCTCCTTCAACCTCTGTAAAAACATTGTATCCAAACTCTCTCCTTCAACTCCAGTAACAACTTCCACCAGCCCAGCACTGGGGAGATGGTTGCCAGGAAGCCCTTGACTAACCAAACCAGAGATTATCAGCTCCTTTGCACTCCCTTCCCCACTACTGCTACTGCCAATTTTGGGTTTATTTTTGCTCCAGGGCACAAGGCAGTGAGAGCCCGAGAGTGAGGAAATAAAGGGCAATTACTCTCCTTAAAAATTTCTTAATTTGAATATCATTTCATTCTCTGTTGAGTCAGGCAAATTTCTATCTGCCTTTCCAAAAAGGTGCCAGCACATTATTAAAGCAAGCTCAATAAATTTCTTTCTATCAATAACATCCCACAACACTGCCTAGCTGAAAACCGCTGTGTGTTTTGTAAATTTAAAACTGCATTTTCTAAATGTCAGTGTTTATTACCTGGAAAAAATAACAACTATACATTTTAAATAGAGGTTCTCCAGTTTCCTTGATGAGACATTTTAAGGATCATTAGTTGTTCAACTAGAAATTGTATTTCTGAGAGGCAAGAAAACAAATGATCATTCTCTTGTTTGAGGGGACCCCCTTTACTTTATACTAGAAACAAGCTGTAAACTCAAGCAGCCGTTTGGCACTCTGGTGAGTCTAAGACCCTTTGCAGTTTCACGGCTCTAAAAGCAAATTCATTTTTAAAAACATCTAGCAAGTAGCTGTCTTCAGATATACCAGAAGATGACATCAGATCTCATTACAGATGGCTGTGAGCCACCATGTCATTGCTGGGAATTGAACTCATGATCTCTGGAAGAGCAGTCACTGCTCTTGTTTAATTTACACACACCAAGAAAACTTTGAGTATTTCCATGTTACGTCTTGTTTTATATGTACTTTATGCTTATGGTAACTAGTAAGATTTCAGTGCATACTATCAAACTTTAAAAAAATCAAGTACTGACAAAAATATATTCATATAGTTTTATGCTAAAATGCTTTTAAAAATCTGTACATGTATCACTCTCTTTTTAAAAATAAAGTTGTAAGGAAAAAAAGAAATTTACTGGATAAAACAAAATCTGATAAAATATAAAAGTTAAAAAATAAACATCTAGCAAGTGCAAGTACTGAATTGGTCTTGAATTGATTTCCATTTTTTTTTTTCAAATGGGAAGGATAGCCTTTAATAATGCAATCTAAGGGTTAAATTCAAGCAATCTCTGGTTTTTACAGATATTCTGTATCTGATATTCTCCTTCCTCATATACACTTTCATCAGATGATAATGCTCACTCTGAAAAGATTCTCCTCAAGGGTTCAGGAAAGGAAAATAGCAATTGTAATAATAATAATTATTATATATAAATGCTTTCTACCTTGCAAACTACAGGGCAGCTTCTCATCTGCTTCCTTTCCATTCTTTCTGCATCTCTGCAGGTGTCTAAATAATATAAGTATTCAGTTATCTCATGATCAATTTTACAGATGTCAGGCCTCACAGACTTTCTATTTGGTTTTACATGAAAGTGGAAAAATATGAATGTTGAATGAATTCTCCGTTCCCATCTGTGTTCTTCATTTTGCTCCATAAAGTCTGGGGTATAGTCAGATTCAGGGTTGATATTTTTGTGATTCTATAAGCAAGGAGAGGTCTCTCTAATGGACATATGCACAGGACATCCATAGGGAAGAAAATATGGCCTGGCTTTAGAGAAGAAAGTTGTAGCTCCTCCTTTTGTAGAAAGGAGAGCCACAGGTAGACGGATGGGCCATAGGAATAATGAATGAAATATGTCAGAGCCCTGGAAATTCTTACAAGCTTTTACCCATATATATGTGTTTCATTATTATTGATGTTTAATATATTGGGGACAATGAAGTCTGATTTACAATTCACAGAAGAGAGAAATAGGCAAGGAAACTGATGAATAGTTGCACTTTAAATAATTCAGAATGGTGAAATTCAGCAGCACAGCAAGCTCTTGGGCCCCCTTTAAGCCTGTGAGGTTGTGTTACATAAAGGATCCAAGGAAAGAGAGAAAATCCACTGGACTGAGGTAATGTAAAAAGAGAAACTATTTTCTATCGAATACACAGAGAAAATATCTGGCCAGCACTTCCAACCAGCACACAGCGCTGCTCCACTAGCAGGAAAACTGAAGGCGGTTCTTTGTGACATGACTCCCAACAAGGTGCTGGGACCACACCTCAGTTTTACAGCACTTGCCTGGCATGAACATTGCCAACCAGAACAAATCAAGTGAAAGGCCCACATTAAAAATGGAGAAAGTATGCATTTAATATGCAAACTAGTGTAGAGTTTGAAACAGAAATAAAGAAGGATCAATATGAACACTTTTCTTTTCCTTCAAGAATAAGAGTTTCACCTTAGTCCAAGGAATAAAAATCAGGGTATTATGACATAATGGTTAGCACATGAGAAACTATAAAAAATATTCAATATTTTGAGAAAGCCTGAAAGCCACTGGACAAAAGACCATGTTGCCAAGAGATTAAATCCAATTTATATGACTATTCAGAAGGAAATTGGCTCTGTCAAAAATATGTATTTCCTGCCTCTCTCTTAAACACTCTAATTGCTTCCTTAACCTTGAGCTCTATTCAGTTTATAGTGATTTTTATTAGAAAATAACTTCAAAGTTTGAGTGAGATGAATTTTGTTTTTCTCCCCATCAAACTCTTCCTATTTCAGAGTTTCAATTTTTAGAGAAACAAAACAACACAAAACAAAAATACCAAAACAAACAAACAAACAAATAAAAAAACCCCAACAGCCTCTCAAAGGGGATCAGCTCCTTCTTTATTTTGATTCTCCACAAAGAACTGAGCCAAAGATGGTCACAGAAATCAAAGTAAACCAATAGAATCATAAACTGTGGCTTAGAAATATTAACAATTTATAGTGTTTTCTTTGAAATAAATTAAAGCCTTGGCTAAATTATTATTTTTAAAATCCCACCATCTCTAAATTAATCTTACATAGTACTAGTCTTAGTTTCGGTTATTTTCAAATCTAAACTTCTTACCATTTGTTGACCTGCGATGACATAAGACAGGGCCATCTAATGTTTATCTCTTCTCGTTGGTGGATTCTTGATCCTTCTAGCTTCCTAAGCAGTGACTAGGGAATGGCAGGGTAAGGGGTGATTTGAGATTTGAAGATACATTATCCTTTATAAGACTGCAAGACAAGAAGGTTGCTTTTGCCTGCCCGGTCATTATATTCATCCCTTCTTGACTTTGTAACCACAACTTAGAGGATGAACAATTTATTACTGCATGCTCTCAGTTCCACAGTGGTAGTTAAGGTATGGCAGTAGCTTACGGGATGAGAGTAGGACTATGAAGGAGGCTGTTCACATCAGTACAGACTGGGAGCTAAAGGCCAAGTAGAACTCCAAGGTCTGTTCCTAATGACGTGCTTCTGCGGGCTGAGTACCTTTCACTAACAGTCCCATAGTTGTGGATGGCTGAAGGACAAGGATTCAAAACATGAGCCAGTCAGGGATAGTCAAGGGTCAAGTGATGTTTTTGATGTATGTCTTTCCCCTCCTTGGAGCCTAAGATACCTATTGCTTGCAGTAGATTGGTGTTGTCTGGCTGGCTCATTTCCAATCTTGTACTTACTATAAACCCTTTGAAATGACCTTAAAGATATGGAAAGGGAAGGGACATTATTTCTTTGACTAAAGAGACAGAACCACAACAGCCATAAAACACGACCTTAGTATAGCTATCACTTAAATGTATTTACTTCTTGATAAAGATGGAGGCATGTAGAATAGTAAAGATGTTTTGGAAACTCGAGAACAAAATTTATATTTCTTCCAAAGTTACATCACATCCTTGCTGTAAAAGTTAAGAAGGCTTCACTTGGTTTTTATGTTTGTTTCTCCTAAGTGTATATCAGCTTCCCAACCCCTGTGAACACAACTCTGGCAATACCATCTTTCAACTGATAATGCAAGATGAATGAACACAAGGAGATGAGATGTAATAAAGTCGTGGAAGGACAGAAGAGCTTCTTGAGAAATCAAGTATGTGTACCTATAATTTACTGCTCTGTTCTTGTTTTATTCAAAGCTACAACTGCATTTGCACACTAACATGTGGTGGAGAGTCCTTCTTGGTGACAGAAATATGTTAGGAAGAAAAATAGTTGGTCCAACTAGTTCAAGTTATGTAGCAAGAAGACGGAAAGAACAGTCACAGAGTAAAATATCTCACTTATTTAGATCCCTTTGTGTGTCAGATGGTTTTATTTACGCCACTAAGAATTCGACTGAATAAAACAAAGCCTGTTCTAGGCTGTGTATTCACTGCCATGGGTAAAATACTTGTCTAGAGTGCACAAGGCCTTGTATTCCATCTTTCGCCTCACAAAACAAAATAATCAAAACAAATCTTTCTTTCAAAAACCCAGTCCTTCTGAAGATTAGACAATTAACACAAAATTACCAAAAGCATGCTATACATTTGTGTGTGTTTGAACACATTTGTGCATGTGTACAGACACAAACACACACACACACACACAAACACATACAAACAAACATCCACTCACACACACAAATACATACACACACATACACACATACACGCACACATAAACACAAACATATCCAAATACATATACACAAATATACACATAAACAAATACCTACACACAAAAATACACTCATACACACTCACAAACACACTCATAACACATACAAATACATACATACACAAATACACAAATACCTACATACAAATACACACATACACAAACTCACACAATAACATGCACTCACACACACATACACACATACATAAACAGACACTCAGACACACAAACACATACACACACTCACACACACATATACAAATACACACAAATACACACATACACAAATACCTAAACACACAAATATATACACACAAATACATACACTAACACACACATATAGACACACACACTCACAGACATACATGCACTCACACACATATACACCAACAAACATACACATACAAACACATATACTAACATATACAAATGTATAAAAATAACCTACACACAAATACACAATACACAAATACCTACACATATAAATACACAATTCACTCAAACACATACACTCACACACATATACATAAACACACACACTCACACACAACCACACATACACAAAAACACACACTCACAAACATACACATGCAAATACTGCTATATATAAACACCTGCAAGCACCGACCAAATAGTCATTTGTTACATATCAGATCAATTGCAATGTGACACAGAGGAGCTGGGAAAGATGTTTTCAAGAATCCTAGACTTCAGGCATTTGGAATTTATACCTCTGATACAAAACAAGCCAAAATTCATATTTGACAGCTCATATGTGAGGATCTACTTTGAAAATAAGTGCTCTGTTTTGGTGTAAAGCATATAATCAGCATCCTTACAATTTTAACACGTCATGTCCAGCTTGGAAGAACAAACCGACGTCCTTCTTGTTTACTTCTGTTAGGGTCTCACTACCTGTGATAGAATCTCACTGTGCTATAAAAACTGGCCGGCCTCATTTCTTCTCTTGGCTCTCCAAGTGCCAGGGGTATGGTAAGTGCCCATGTTCCACTCTGATGTCCTGCTCTTGACGACCAGTATGATGTTATTCTTTTCACTCTGCTGATCTGCTCTAGCCCATGGTTTCTAAATCTGTGGGCCATGACACTGCACTGGGTTGTGTGAGAGGGGATAAGGTCATGAAAAAGTTGGCAACAGAATTAGATTTTTAAATACACCACAACCAAAAATTAATTCAACATTAAGCATGTAACAAACCCAAGGTGTTTGTGTTAGTGCCCCCATGTTGTGTTCTGTGACTCCGTTGCTCTCTTTCTCTTCTTTTCTTTTCTTTTCTTTTCTTTTCTTTTCTTTTCTTTTCTTTTCTTTTCTCTTCTTTTCTTTTCTTTTCTTTTCTTTTCTTTTCTTTTCTTTTTCTTTCATTTCTTTCCTTCTCTTTCCTTTTTTCTCCTCTCCTCTCCCTTCCCTTTCTTTCCTTTTTTCTCCTCTCCTCCCCTCCCCTCCCCTGCCTCCCTCACACCCTCCCTCTTTCTTTCACTTTCTTTTTTCTTTCTTTCTTTCTTTCTTTCTTTCTTACTTTCTCTCTGTCTCTCTTTTTCTTTCTTTCTTTCTTTCTTTCTTTCTTTCTTTCTTTCTTTCTCTCTGTCTCTCTTTTTCTTTCTTTTTTTCTTTCTTTCTTTCTTTCTTTCTTTCTCTCTGTCTCTCTTTTTCTTTCTTTTTTTCTTTCTTTCTTTCTTTCTTTCTTTCTTTCTTTCTCTCTCTCTCTCTCTTTTTCTTTCTTTCTTTCTTCCTTTATTCTATTACTATTATTCTTTAATCTTCCTTTACAGTCCAGCCGCTACCTCCCTCCTGGTTCACCCCCTAACTACTTCCTACTTCATTGCCAAGAGGATATCCCCACCCCCTCACCCCCATCCAACCAGACCTCCCCACACCTTGGGGCCCCATTTTCTCATTGAGGTCAGACCTGGCAGTCCTCTGCTGTGTCTGTGTTTGGGGACTCATATCAGCTGGTGTATGCTGCCTGGTTGGTGGCTTAGTATCTGAGAGATCTCAGGGGTCTAGGTTAGTTGAGACTGCTGGTCTTCCCATAGGGTTGCCCTCCTCTTCAGCTTCTTTCAGCCTTTCCATAATTCAACCACAGGAGTCTCCGGCGTAGGCTCTTTTTTCCTAAATTAATTTATTTACTTTTATCACAAATGCTGTTCCAGATCTAAGTCTTCCCCTACTATAGTCCCTCTTACAACCCCTTCCCCTTCTCTTCTGAGAGGGTGCCCCCCTCCCAAGTATTTCCCTACCCTGGCACATCAAGTCCTAGCAGGGTTAGGTGCATCCTCTCCCACTAGGCTCTGACCTAGTTGTTGGATGGTCTCCACATGCTTTCATCTTAACACCAGAAAGTACTGCTGGAAACATCTTGGTTCAGATATTATAATCTACAGTGTTAGAATAGTTTTAAAATTGCGTGTGTATGTGTGTGTGTGTGTGTGTGTGTGTGTGTGCGTGTGTGTGTATGTGTGAGTGTTTGTGCGTATGTATGTGTATGTGAGTGTGTATAAGTGAGTGTGAGTGTATGTCTGTGTATGTATGTGTTAGTTTAAGTGTGAGTATGGGTGTGAATGTGTATATATGTATATTGGTGTATGTATGTGTGTGTCTATGTGAGTTTGTTTATTTGTGAGTGTATATGTGTGAGTATAAGTGTATGTATGTATGAGAGTGTATGTGTGTGTGTGCGTGTGTATGTATGAGTGTGTATTCATGTGTATATCTGTATGTGGTTGTGAGTGTTGCACAATTTCTGAGTGTCAGAGATAAGTCGCAGGAACTAGTTTCCAGGCATCAAACTGCAGTCCTCGGGTTTGGAGGCAAGCACTGTCATTTGATGAGCCGCCTTGCTGACCTCACACAACTGTGTCTTTTATGGTACAAAGTTTTCTGCTCTGATATAAATGATGGTTTAATTATGGCTTAATTGTAGGTATCAAAAACTACCAATAGTTTCAGATTGCCATTTCTCAGCATCCAAGTATCAGATTAGCTTGTGTTGTGTTCAAATGTTTAAATTTAAATTTTGCTACTCGAACGACTGATTTTTACTTTCATTGAAAAAAAAAATCAAATGAAGTTGACTCAAGATTCATTTGGTATTGTAATTTTTCTGAAATGGTTGTGACACACATTATTTCATTTTTGTGAGGTATATATAATGTACACAAATATACATTTATATATATGCAAAATAGACTTGTGTGTCATGTACATATATGAAATGGCTTTCTCAGTATTGATGAAAGCCAAAAGCATTGTTGAACTCTGGAAAATGTGAAAAAAATAATTTGTTCATTAAATACTAAGCTCAACTCTGTAACAACATCCATCTAATGATTATTTAAATGTAGCTTTGCCTCTAACAAATGGTGAACTGTATGTGTATCAAGCAATTATTTTTAAATGAATTACCCTGAGTTATTATCAGTAAGTGTTGGTTTGTATCTTACGTTAGATACCTAATACACCTGGGATCACATACAATTTTGTGGGTGATGTGAGGTTTTCTGTGGAAAATTTTAAGAGGACCTGGTCTAACCAACCCTTGCTCCTTCTCAGACCCAGGGCTGCCTAATCTCCACTGACTCAGCCCATATCTGGGGTCTTCTCTCCTGGGCCATGTATTTACTACGTATCCCTTACACAATGATATGTTCTTTCCTGAACATGTGATGATATTCAACTTTATTCCTTAAATGCTCTTCCTTTTCAGTCTGGTAACCTAAAACATAACCCTAAGCCACCTATTCATTTCTTCCTTAGTAATACTTTTTTTTTAATAAGTGTTTTTGAAGAACGTCTCCTTCATTAAAAAGTTTTGCTGCGAATGTGCATTTTCAAGTCAGCAGTAATTATTGCTAAATAAAGCAAGAGTTCTAATTAACAATCAAACTCTGAATCCTCCGTGGTACACCAGACTACTTAATTTGATTTGTTGCTTTCTAATTCTATGCTGGATGTCTTAAGCATGGATCAACCCCATCCAGTCAGTTTGTCTCTCTACCCAATCTTGTTCGCACTCCGGTCATGGGTCATGTTACTTATTCTCACTCTTTCTGCACAAGGCCATCTTAACCCACCCAGGTCAAGAAAAGTCAAACTAGCTCTAACACAAACTCCCAGTGTTATCGCCTAGGGAACAAAATCAATACCCGAACTGGGCTTTGTCTGTCTTTTCTTAATTACATTGTACTTACTTACTTGGGTGAGGGACACATGTCAGTGTACCCAGTGGGGATCAGAGGACAACCCCAGTGTTAACCCGCTCTTTCTCTCCATGGGTCCTGGGGATGAGTCTCAGGTTCTGTTTGGTGGCAAGTCTCTTTACCTGCTGGGTTGGTTTACCAGTCTCACTTATCTCTCAGAATCTTATTTCTTTCCTTTTTTATTTGCCTGCAGCTTCTAAGTTTATATATAAAACTGAACACTAGAGTTCAAACAGATATATTAAAGAATAGACCCTAACCTACATTAGATGAACGGTCTCCGTGCTCAAATATAATTATTTTGCTAGGAATGAGCAGGAGAAAAGATTGAAAAGGAAAAGGAGAGCCAGATCTGATGCCACCTGCCAGTCACCGCAGCAGTACAGAGACAGAGGAAGGAGGATAGCACACAGATGGAGGCCTTCCTGGGCATAATCAGTTCCAAGTCACCGTGGACTATGTAGTAAGACTCGTCACTTGAATTTTTGCATGCTGGCCTCTTTTAACATTTGTCATCTAGAACATGCGTGCATGCATGTTTGTGTATGTGTATATTTGTGCATATGTGTGTATATTTGTGTGTGTATATGTATGTGTATGCATATTGTATGTGTATATGTATATTTGTGTATATGTGTGTACGTGTTTGTATACTGTTTGTATGTATATGTTTATGGTGTGTATGTGCATGTATATGTGCAGATGATTGTGTGTGTATGTGTGTATGTGTGTAGGTTAGGAGTCAATTTCAGATGCTATTCTTCAGGAACTGTTTACCTTTGTTTTTGAGATAGAGTCTCTCACTGGGCCACAGGGCTCACTAATTAGGCTCGCTCAAGGATCTTTGTCTCTACCCTCCCAGCTCTGGCATTAGCATCATGCACTACCATGACCAGATATTCTATTATGTGAATCTAGAGGCTGTACTCAGGTCCTCATGCGTGCATATCAAGCACTTTACAGACAGTGACCTCTTCAGCCATTGTCTTCTTTTTTCCTGTCACTTTCCAGCTCTTTATCCACAGCATGGAGTCTACTGTCACTGCAGATATGGAAATATGTCCAAGGCTCAGACCAAGTCAAGGGGGAGGTACAGGCAAGATTCTTTTTGTTCTCTAATCAACTGAATTTCTGGGCTTTTTAATCCATTTGGAGAATCCATGTGGTTATCAGATCCACCCACATAGTCCAGGATAATCTTCCCATCTCAGAATTACACGATCACAGCTTTACTTCCATCTTATTGCCTCTTGTATTTTATCACATACTTACCTTTCTAAAAATGAGAACATTGAGAATGAGTTAATTATTTGCTTTCTGTATAAATCAAGTCTGTGATTCAACAATGGAGTCTCTTGACACATGTACAACCTTGTGTACATATAATGAAAATCGGTGAGCACGAGGTCAGAAGGTAACTTTTGGAAGGTGGTTTCTCAAATCATCTGACTTACATGGTGAGGGCTTTTATTCACTAAGATATTCTCAACAGAAAATTTAATTTACAGACGAATCACACTGGCATTAAGTAGCATAATGTATGGTGGAAGAAAATGGTCATCCAAATGTATCTACGTACCAACCAACCAAAATAAAGATATTTCTAGATATGTATGGCATTTTAGATACATAATTAATAGATCTTATTCCAGAAACACACACACACACACACACACACACACACACACACACACAGACACACAAACACATGCCAAACACTTTAAATGAAACAAAAACTATCTTAAATGAGCAACAGAAACTAGAGAACAGCAAAGACAGAACAGAGACTAGTGGCTGTTATGATATGAAACCGAAAGTTCTAAACAAGGTGTGCTGGATAGTTTTCTGTCAATTTGACACAAGCTGAAGTCATCTGAGTGAAGAAAACCACAATTAAAAAAATGCCTCTGTAAGACTAGGCTGTACACAAACCCGCAGGACAGTGTTTCTCAACCTGTAGTTTGCAGGGGTCACCTAAGACCATTGGAAAATACAGATATTTGTGTTACAGTTTATTAAAAAATAACAAAATTACAATTACTAAGTAGCAACAAAAATAATTTTATAATTGGGGTCACTGTAACACAAGAAACTGTAAAGGGTTACAGAATTAGGAAATATAGTAAGAAATTCTATAGAGCTTTTTCTTAATTAGTGACACTGATGGGGGAGGGTCCAGCTCATTGTGGGTGGTGCCATCCATGAACAGGTGGTCCTGGGTTCTATATGAAAGCAGGCTTTCTTCTTGAGCTTCATTTGATCTATGAATTGTATCTTGGGTATTCTGAGCTTTTGGGCTAATATCCACTTATCATTAAGTACATACCATGTGTGTTCTATTGTGACTGGGTTACCTCACTCAGATTGATATTTTCTAGTTCCATCCATTTGCTTACAAATTTCATGAAGTCATTATTTTTAATAGCTGAGTAGTACTCCATTGTGTAAATGTACCACATTTTCTGTATCCATTCCTCTGTTAAAGGACATCTGAGTTCTTTCCAGCTTCTGGCTATTATAAATAAGGCTGCTATGAACATGGTGGAATATGTGTCCTTGTTATATGTTGGAACATCTTTTGAGTATATGCCCAGGAATGGAATAGCTGGGTTTTCAGGTAGTACTATGTCCAATTTTCTGAGGAACCACCAGACTGATTTTCAGAGTTGTGGTTGTACCAGCTTACAACCCCACCAACAGTGGAGGAATGTTCCTCTTTCTCCATATCCTCGCCAGCATCTGTTGTCATCTGAGTTTTTGATCTTAGCCATTCTGACTGGTGTGAAGTAGAGTCTTAGGGTTGTTTTGATTTGCATTTCCCTGATGACTAAGGATGAGTATTAGGAGCTCATGAAGAAAAAAGACCAAAATGTGGATGCTACAGTCTTTCTTAGAAGGGGGAAGAAAATATTCACAGGGGGAAATACAGAGACAGAGTGGAGCAGAGACTGAAGGAAAGGTCATTCAGAGACTGTCCCACCTGGGGATCCATCCCCTATGCAGCCACCAAACACAGTCACTATTGTTGATATCACATAGAGCCTGCTGACAGGAGCTTGATAAGGATGTCTCCTGAGAGGCTCTGCTAGAGCATTACTGATACAGATGAGGATGCGTGCATCTAATCATTGGCCTGAGCTTGGGGTCCCCATTGGAGGATTTAGAGAAAGGACTGAAGGAGCTGAAGAGGTTTGTAACCCACATGCCCGAGCTCCCAGGGACTAAACCACCAACCAGAGAATACACATGGAGGGACCCATGGCTCCAGTCACATATGTAGCAGAGGACGGTATTGTTTGGCATCAATAAAAGGAGAAGCCCCTGGTCCTGTGATGGCTAGATTGCCCAGTGCAGAGGAATGCCAGGGCAGTGAGGTGGGAAGGGGAGCATCCCCAGAGAAGCAGGGGGTGGGGTGGGGTGGGAGAGGGGGAACCAGGAAAGGGAATAGCATTTGAAATGTAAATACATAAAATATTCAATTAAAAAAAAAACAACAGAAAGCAGGCTAAGCATCCCTTCTCTATGGCCTCTGCATCGGCACCTGCTGCCCTCCTGGCTTTGAATGATGAACTATTCTATGGAACTGAAAGTGATATAAACTCCT
Organism: Micromys minutus; assembly: GCF_963924665.1. Taxonomy (NCBI): domain Eukaryota; kingdom Metazoa; phylum Chordata; class Mammalia; order Rodentia; family Muridae; genus Micromys; species Micromys minutus. The sequence goes on along the minus strand of NC_137975.1, from coordinate 48,333,883 downwards.
TTCTCCCCAAGTTGCTTTTGGTCATTGTATTTTGTCACAGCAAGAGTAACCCTGACTAAGATGCAAGGATTCTCATTGGACTATTGTTCCTCAGTGGATGGAACTACTGTAGAAGAGTGGGGGCCCGGCTGGAAAACGAAGGTCCCAGGCACATGTCTTCTCCGAGTTCTATGGTGGTCACCAATCTCTGTCCATATGAACAGTCTCTGTCAGGCTTTTGCTGAATTTACTAAGTGGCTCAGTCATGCCTCCTACCATGACAGGCTGAAACCCTGTCAAAACTGATCTTTCCTTTAAATATTTTTATTGGGAATTTTAGCTACAAGCATCACTAACCTAATAATGAACCTTGAAATTTAAATGTTATTGAATTTAAATAAAGAATGGTAGACTTCGAGGGTTAGAAGTCAGAAATTTATTTCACTTACTTTACAGAAATCTAATATCACTTGTTAGTAAACCCTGGGAGGAAATGAATCTTAGAGCCCTGAGCTCCTCTGCACAGATACTGTCTTTCCTACAAAGATAAGGAAGAGAAAGGCAAGGAATGCCTACATCCTGGTGACCCTAGAGCTTGTTAAATAGCAAGCAAACAAACAACATTTAAATACTTGCTAGAAGCATTCTGTCTTCAAGGTTAAATTGTGAGCTAAATTAGCTGTTCCTAAATGAGGTGTTTTTAAGGAAAACCAAAACAAGACTTTCTGAGAAATATGTATTTGACAACCAGGCTTATAATATGGCCGCCCAACTATAACACTTTAAAACATTTGTTACAGGAAACTGATTGTCTTCATGTCACCTGTAAATGAACTCATCCTCTGTGTGACAAATGGCCTACTCAGGCTGTGGCCAGCTGACCCTGTGACAATGAGTCTACCACACCTGATTTACCCTTCCGTTTTATGGAGTTGTTTAAGTCCCCCTTCCTCCCCTCTCACTACCACTTCTTTTCCCTAACTTTATAAATGACTCAACCTGCCTCTCAAAAACCTGAGCTATGTCTTTACATAGTTGACTTCTTCTACACATCATGAGGGAAGTGTCAGCAGAACAGCCAAACCTGGTTGGAGTATGATGCCTCAGTGAGTAGAACACATGTTTTTGCAGAGGATCTGAATTCCATTCCCAGCCTCTATATGCAGTTTATAGCTGTCTATATCTCCAGTTCCGTAGGACCTGATCCTTTGTGGTTGTTAGGAATACATGTTGTGTATATCCATGTATGTGGACAAAACAGTGTGTGTGTGAGTGTGTGTGTGTGTGTGTGTGTGTGTGTGTGTGTGCATGCGAATATTTATTTCATTTCTGCTGTCTTGTGGGAAGCAGCAGAGAATCGGAGTCTGAAGTATGCAGACACTGCTACAGTGGTTTCATGTCATGGTAAAGGGATGTAGTATCAGATAATGAAAGTATCTGTCCACAGACAAAGCCAGCACATTTTCAAAAAATATTAAGAAACCATTCTCTGCTTGCAGTCCAATAAAACTGAACAAACACAGAATGCTCTCCCCTACGCTGGAGGAATGAGGCTCGCTCCAGACACTTCACAGGTGAAAGAAGTTTAAAGTAAAACTTGGATCTTCGGGGAAAGTGACAGGAGGAGGGGGTCGCACTGTGGAATCGATTACCATGGTGAGATGCAGACACTGCTACAATGGTTTCATGTAATGGTGGAGCTGGAATGATGGAGCCTGCGTGGGGGATGCTCAAGGCCACACAGAAAAGTTATTGTCCTCAGAGCTGTCATTTATTGCAAGGACAGGGCTTGTATTAAATCAGGAAGACAGAAGGCCCATGGGGCAGAGTCCATGAGAAACCAGGTGCAAACTGCAGATGTTCTTATCCAATGGCGTCACTTGGATGTACTTAATTCTCCCGGAAATGATGTGAAACACTGCTCCGAGGTCCAACCTGAGCCTCGAACACCAGGCCTTTTATTGGGAGTCTGTCTATAAGGCATATGTTTAGTGTTTAAGAGAAGGCCCTCAACCATGCAGAACAAAAGCAGGATTCCCCAGAAATCACGCTGCTAGCATAACTGTCTCACTAAACTGCTACCAGGCGACTCAAGAACCCAGTATGTTAAAAAAAAAAAAAAGCTAAGACCAGGCAGAACATTCCAACAGTTCAGAATCCAACTCCCAATAGCCAATGAAGGGCCAGACCAGAGGACAGTCCTTTCCAGAACATGCAGGGTCAGTAGCTAGATCTCCATGCAGAGATTTCCCTGGTCAACTGTCATCATGGAGTCTGAAGCACACACCAGAGGGGCACACTTGTTACGCCAGGAACCCAAGTGACAAGAGAACAATATGGTAGCAATGCCAATATTTGAAAAGGAAGGAGAAGGAGAGGAAAGAGAAGGATGAGCAAAGGAGGAACGATGAAGTAAAGAAAGGGACAGTAATGAGAGATCAGGACTGAATAATGTTATGAGGTTTACATGCTCTTTTAGATGTTTGCATATATAAAGTTATGCCAAAAAGGAAAGTCTTCAAACTAAGATACTAGGATATGGATTTTTCCCATTAATTTAGTTATTTGTATACTTCCTTCCCCCATGTCCCCTGTCTCCTCTGAGAGGGAGCCTCTCTGGGTATCCCCCTGAAGGTTTAGGGACATCTTCCCCCCACTGAGGTCAAACAAGGAAGCCCAGCTAGGGAAACAAGTTCCACAGACAGGCAACTGCTTTAGGGACAGCCCCCACTTCAGTTGTTGGGGACCCGCATGGAGAATGAGCTACCCGTCTGCTACACATGTTCCAGGTCCCCAGGCCAGCCTGTGCAGGCTCTTTGGTTTGTCGTTCAGTCTCTGAAAACCCACAATGGGGACATGTTAGTTAACTCTGTTGGTCTTCCTGTGGGGTTCCTTACTCATTCCCCCAATTCTTCCAAGATATAAATTTTGGACTTTTTCGTACAAGGTAATCAGTAATATTTGCCTTCTGTGGATCAGATTTTCTCAGATAAAGCTGGTTCTATGAGATATTTATTAAGTACATTGGATTATAAATTTGAAATAAAGGTGAGTATTTTTACTTCGGCTCTTCACATGCTAGTATGTCCAGTAAGTTCTAGCAGCATAGCATCTAGTACAATGTTTCTAGACCTTATTCATCTAGAGCCTCCCTCACTGCCTTCTTTTTTGGGGGTTGAGAACACATTTGAACTCTTATGTTCCTCTTGTCTTCTCTAGGTAGTAAAAGCTACTGATGAATTTTAAAAGAGTAAATGTTTGTGCCAAATTAATACAGAAACGATGTGCTAGCCACTAATGGCCATCTTTCTGAACCAATAAATCCTCCCTGGCAGTGGAATATCTCAGGGCTGAGATCATTAGGAGAACATCTTTTCTTTGTTCTGCCATTGGGCTACCCTCGGTGATTTATGCAACTTCACAGCTTTTCAGTTTTCTCCTCTGCAGACCGCAGGGAGGGGAAGAGAAGAAAAGGCTAAAAGTGATCCGCTGGTTTACAGTGCGAAAGAGGACCCCAGAATCCCAGTTATGGACTTCAACTGGTATTGGAGTGAATGGAGCATCCCTGAAAAACCTCGAAGAATGGCAACGACACTCATTGTCCTAAGGCAGTTCAGATTTAGTTACGAGTGTCCTGACGACTTCCTTTTAATTTTACTTGTTTCTCGTATGTATACAGCTCAGATGTTCCCTTCTATTTGACATATAAATAATTAGACTGATTACTCCTCTGAATCTCCAGGCTGCTGTGTCTGCAACAGGAGGAAGGAGAACAGAGGAGAGCAGAGTGAGTTGTCCTCAAACTTCAGGGGAATTTCATCAGGCTCAGGAGCATGTCCAGAGCATCTTAGAGTCTTCGACTCTTAGAGTTTTCTGCTAGCAGAAAAGGCTACTTTCTGATACCCTAGCCTCATTGGCCAGCAGCAGACTAAGGTGGGTGGAGCCTGGGTGAACTCTCTATAGGGCACCCTGAGCTCCTTACTAATGACACTTTGTGGGTGCCCAGTGGCAGACAGAGACCCAAGGAGAACTGTGACACATAAGATGGATATTACACTTTTCACATACCAGGTTTCACTTTCAAGTTTATTAGAAGTCATTACTCTTTAGTTGCTTCTCAGCCATTCAATATCCCTCAGTTGAGAATTTTTTGTTTAGCTTTGTCCCCTATTTTTTAAAAGGGTTTTTTGATTCTATGGAGTCTAACTTTTTGAGTTCTTTTTATTGGATATAGTCCTCTATTGGATATAGGATTGGCAAAGATCTTTTCCCATTCTGTTGATTGACATTTTGTCCTAATGACAGTGTCCTTTGCCTTACAGAAGCTTCGCAATTTTATGAGGTCCCATTTGTTGATTCTTGATCTTAAAGCATTAGCCATTGGTGTTCTGTTCAGTCCCTCTTAGAAGGGGGAACAAAAATATTCACATGAGGAAATATGGAAACAAATTTTGAAGCAGAGACTGAAGGAAAAGCCATCCAGAGACTGCCTCACCTGGAGATCCAGTCCAGATATAGCCACCAAACCCAGACAATATTGTTGATGCTGAGAAGTGCTTGCTGACAAGAGCCTGATATAGATGTCTCCTGAGATGCTTTCTCAGATCATGACAAATATAGAGGCAGATGCCCAAGCCAACCACTGAACTGAGAATGGGGTCTCTAATGGAGGAGTTAGAAATAATTGAAGGAGCTTAAGGGTTTTCAATCCCATAAGAACAACAATACCAACCAACCAAAGCTCCCAGAGAATAAACCACTATCCAAAGTGTACAAATGGACAAACCCATGGCAGAGGATGGCCTTGTTGGGCACCAAAGGGAAAAGAAGTCCTTGGTCCTGCCAAGGCTTGATACCCCAGTGTAGGGGAATATCAGTGTGGGGAGGTGGAGGGGAGTGGGTGTATAGGGGTGCACTCCTATAGAAACAGGGGGTGGGATAGGGGGTTTATGGAGGGGAAACCAGGAAAGGGGATAACATTCGAAATGTACATAAAATATATCCAATAAAAAAAGAATTCTTTATTCTACATCTCTCTTTTTTTTTGAACAACTTTATTTTAAAAAACAAAGATAAATATACAAATTTTAAGGATTTTTGCATAAAAGTATATGAATACATTTTTGTCAATGTTTGGCTTTTTTTTTTTTCAAAGGTTTGATAGTGTGCATTAAGGTCTTACTAGTTACAATGAGCATAAAGTACATGTAAAACAGGATGTAACCCAGAATTAGTCAACGTTTTCTTGGTGTGTAAGGATTGAGCATAATGATTTTTTTCCTTTCTTTCTTTTCTTTCTTTTTTTTTTTTTGAGCTTCACACAGTCTGTGAGTTGTTTCTAAAGTGTTCAGTGCTTTCTGGGGTTAGTATCCCATTATCATTGACTGCATATTATGTCTGTTCTTTTGTGACTGGGTTATCTCACTCAGGATGATATTCTCTAGATGCATCCATTTTCTTAAGAATTTCGTTAAGTCATTGTTTCTCACAGCTGAGTAGTACTCCATTGTGTAAATGTACCACAATTTTTGTATCCATTCACCTTCTGAAGGGCATCTGGGTTCTTTCCAACTTCTGGCTATTATAAATAGAGCTGCTATGAACATTGTGGTGCATATATCTTTGTATTGTACTAAAGTGTCTCTGGGGTATATGCCCAGAAGTGGAATAGCTAGGTCTTCTATGTCCAATTTTCTGAGGTATCACCAGACTGATTTCCAGAGTGGTTGTATCAGTTTGCAACCCCACCAACAGTGGAGAAGTGTTCCTCTTTCTCCACAACCTCGCCAGCATCTGTTGTCATCTGAGTTTTGGATCTTGGCCAATCTGACTGGTGTGAGGTGGAATCTCAGGGTTGTTTTGATTTGCATTTCCCTGATGGCTAAGGATGTCGAGCACTTCCTCAGATATTTCTCAGCCATTCGATAACTCAACTCCCCAATAAAGAGACATAGGCTATCAGACTGGATACATAAACAAAATCCAGCCTTTTGCTGCATACAGGAAACTCATCTCAGAGACAAAGACAGACACTATCTCAGAGTAAAAGGGTGGGAAAAAAACTTCCAAGCAAATAGCCCCAAGAAGCAAGCTGGAGAGGCTATTCTAATATCGAATAAAGTAAATTTCCAACCAAAAGTTATCAAAAAAGATAAAGAAGGACACTTTTTACTCATTACCGGGGAAATCTGTCAGGAGGAACTCTCAATCCTTAACATATATGCTCCAAATAAAAAAGCACCCACATTCATAAAAGAAACCGTACTAAAGCTCAAAAAATACATTTCACCCCACACAATAATAGTGGGAGACTTTAATACCCCACTCTCTCCAATGGACAGATCATGGAAACAGAAACTGAACAAGGACACTGTAAAAACTAGCAGAGACTTTGAAAAACTGAAATTAATAAATATCTACAGAACATATTATCCTAAAGTAAAAGAATACACCTTCTTCTAACCACCCCATGGCACCTTCTCGAGAATTGACCACATAATTGGACACAGAACGAGCCTCAATCGATATAAGAAGACTGAAATACTCCCATGCATCCTCTCAGATCACCATGGTATATGGCTGGTCTTTAACAACAACAAAGACAACAAAAAGCCCACATACACATGGAAACTAAACAATGCTCTGTTAAACGATAGCAGGGTCAAAGAAGAAATAAAGAAAGAAATTAAGGATTTTCTAGAATTCAACGCAAACGAAAACACAACATACCCAATCCTATGGGACGCAATGAAAGCAGTACTGAGATGAAAACTATACATCTCTCTTGACTGCCTGGTTTGTCATGCTTTTGAACACAGGAGCCATGTCTAATTTATTTTTGGATATATGCCAAGTGGCCACATACTTGGAGAGAGACACCACAAGTCTTGTAGTATTAAACAAATAATCAGAAGTTAATTTAAAAAAAAGAAGTTATTTTTTTCAAGAATGAATGTGCCTACAATTCATGATGCCTTGTGACATGAGGCTTAAGAATTTATTCTCTCTGTTGCTGCCATTTTCCTCAAACCCTCTTGAGTGTGACACCATGCTGTCCCCACAGCCCTCTACTGACTTATTCCTAAGTACTTCATTTTCCTGACAGTACCATGGAGTTGATCTAGGCCACTGAGCTGTAGAAGTGAAGGTTTTCTCTATGCCACATTCCCTGGCCTGTTTCATATCAACATGATCCACATTTAATGTGATTTTTATGCATCCTACAAAGTATACCATGTGTGATATAAGGGCTCAACTTACAAGTTTAGCTGATATTGACTATGGGAGGTACCTGATAAATAGGACTGGATTGAACAAATGACATAGACAATAAATAATTAATTTGGATAACTCCAGATAAATCTCTGATATTCCCTTTGTGTAATATTAAATTAGTTTTGTAAGTACAGAAATGAACTTAGCTTTCTGTTTTTCAATGAAAGTATAAAAGTTTTTTGTTGGAATTACAGCTGAAGACCTCACCAAAAACTTATAGGCTCAGGGATCATAAATATAAATATGATTTTTTACAATATATGATCAAATGATCATATTGGTGCCTGTTTAGTAATCCAGAATTCATTACAATCAGAATTGTACATAGTTCATATGTACCCAATTGTACATGTGTATTTATAGATATGTAGAGAGACATTCCCTTTGAACTATTATATTTAAGGGTACAGGAAGCATTAGGGGATTAATGTGTAGACTGAGAAAGAGGAGCGAGGTTGGGGAAATGGCTTAGTGGATAAGTGATTGACACACAGCCTGGACAATCTAAATTTGGATTCTTGGAACTCACATAAAAAGTTAGATGTGGTAGTACACCTGTAATTCTAGTATTCTTAAGGGAGTGGTCTGGGAGACACCAGGAAGAGTGAGACTCTACCTTAGGACAAGCTGGAGGTGAGAAGCAACTTCTGAAATTGCCTCTGCATGTGCACCATAGCATGAACATGCCCGAAAAAGGGAGAGAAGGAGGAAGGCAGGAGGGAAGGGAGGCAAGGAGGAAGAGAGGAGAAAAGGGGGCAAGGAGAAAGAGAGGAGGGAGGGGACAAGGAGGAAGAGAGGATGGAGGAGGACAAGGAGGAAGAGAGGAGAAAAGGGGGCAAGGAGGAAGGGAGGAGGGAGGGCACAAGGAGGAAGAGAGGAGGGAGGGCACAAGGAGGAAGAGAGGAGGGAGGGCACAAGGAGGAAAGGAGGAGGTAATGAGGGACGGAGTAACAGACAGATACAGATACAGAGAGAGACAGAGACAGAAAGAGACAAAGAGAGGAGAAAATTCATTTCATCACTGAGTGTTATTTCAGTTTAAAAAGAATCAGTCCTCTGGCCAAACTTCCTGAATGTGACCGAGCTTATATAAAAGAGAACACTTTTCTCTACTTTTCTGGTCACTCATACAACATAGATGCAATTATGAATCAATGTTTTCCAGTTCCCCCAGATTATTCATAATACAGAAGACTCCCTATAAACAAGATACAGCCAGAAATGCTTAGAAACATCTTCCCCAGTGCTTATGTGGGCTGAAATTCATGAGTACCGGAGGCTTGGGCTAGTGCTGAGCCAACAAAGTGGGGAACCTTCTCTATAGCACATTTTTAGGGTGAAATATTGCTCCTACTTAAGTTAAAATTTTATTTTCCCATGAAACAAAGTGAAATGCTGACCTACCTGCAATGTAAAATATCCTGAGACAGCTTTTAAAGATCAGGTGCGGGTGAATATTACTACCAGCTCTGCCCACCGGTCAGCGCCATTAATCAGCGACCCGGGCTTGCGACCTATAACCTTAGTCCGGCAGCATTTAGAACTTGTTTGTAGCACTCTGCATATAATGAAAAAGAGCTGTCCATCAGAGCAAATGCTATTCCACGTGGCTGGATTAAACATTCTACCTGGCATCTCTGCGGTCAGACAGAGCCAAGCATTTTCAGCTCTGTCAAACTGCAGAAAATAGCTTACATCAAATAGCCATTTCGGTGCCTGCAATCCCGCTAATCCTTCATTTCAGCCGAGGACCAAAACTGATTTCGCCATGGCGCAAGCTGTCATGAGATGGTGGTGATTGCAAGACTCCTGTTCCATGATAGCTGCTCTCAGCTAAAAGAGTAATAATCCTTTAAGGAAATATGATGGTGCCTCCTTCCTTTATCCTACAGATATTAGCCTTGCACCCAGAAGATGAAGTAGAATCGAGGAAGAGCTGTTGATGGCAAGAGCAAACTGGAGCCTGCATGGTCTGAACATTTGGGTTTCACCTCAGGTTCTAGGGTCTGATTGAAATGAGTTTCTATGATTGCAGTTCAGTCCCTAGATGGCCCTACAGGATAGTGAATCCACATCAAAAAAGCCGTTGTCTGTTGAACTTGTGCTGATTTTATGGGACAGTCTGCTTCCATTTAGATAGGTTCAAGCTCCACAGAATGGGGTCAGGTTGCTCCTTGGGAGGTTACCTGCTTATGCTTTCCCCAGTGGAATCTGTCACCTAGAATTGCCCGCATTACCTAGAGCTTTCCTAGAATCATAAAACCACTGTTTCCTCTTGACAGCAAACATCTCACTATCTGTAACTTTCATTCCGAGTCACAGACCAGTAATGTCATAGTCAAGCAATGGGCTTGTTCCCAATGGATTCTTTGTTTCCATTTGAGTAGAGAATTGGGAACTTCTCTGGTTTTCAGTGTCAAGGAGCCCTCATTTTCCAAGGGGCAATATTGCAACATTATTTTCCTGAGACACTTCTCATTCATTTCTACTTCTTCATGACTTTTAAGGTTTTATACAGGTATAAAACACACACACACACAATCATCCTAATAATCCTGTCAATCTTGATTGTGGTAAATATGTCACAATGCATATGAATACAAAAACATCACGTTGTGTACCTTAAATTTTCATACTTACTTGTCAGTCAATAAAATTATATTTGCCCCAATATGCAGGAAAAAAAATGCTATACCTTCCAACATTATACTGAAGAAGGTATGAGAATATATATATTTCTGTGCTATCCACTAGATTCTTTGGGACAATAAATTAACAAAAAAGCTTTAAAATCTTGTTTCTTCAATGTGTGTTTAGTGTTGAGGAAATCCTAAGAAAGACGGGCTAACTAGAAATTTATTAAAACATCGGAATTAACTGAGGATTATGACAGTAATGAGTTTTCTATTTATTTAGGATTCATAACCGTCTGACACCAGACAGCAAAGGCACAAGATGCTGATTCCAAGAACTACCACTTAATACTAACCATGATGCTGAGCAGCCAAGTCAAACAACTTAGCCTTTGGATTAATATAAATCTGAAAATTCTGCTGGCGTCTAGTGTGTAGATTTAGCAGCATTGCCTGAATTGTTCTCTCTCTCTCTCCCTTTCCCTCCCTCCACTCCTCCCTCTCCTCTCCCTTTTTTCCCCCTCTCCCTCTGTCTCTCGCTCTCTTCCCCCTTCTCCTTTCCCTTTCCCTCTCCCTCTCCCCTGCCTCTCCCTCCCTTTCTCTGTCTCTCCTCTCCTTCTTCATCTCTTTCCCCATCTCCTTCTCCTCTCCCTTTTCCCCTTCCCCTTTCCCTCCCTCCCTCCCTCCTTTCCTCTCTCCCTCCCCCTTTCCCTCCCTCCCTCCATCCATCCCCCCTCCCTTTCTCTCCCTCCATGTTCTGATGCTGGACATGTTACTTTTCTCAGTGTTGTGACAAAGCTAACATAAAGAATGATGGGTTTGTTCTGGCTCACAGATTGAGGACACAGTGCATGAAGGCAGGGAGCCCTGGTGTCAGGAACTCCAGGTGGCTGGTCACATTGTATTCATAGTTAGGAAGCAGATAGTGATGGATGCTGTTGCTTAGATTCTTTGCTTTTTATTCAGTCCAGGATCATCGAGAACTGTGTCAGCTACATTTCAGGTGGGTCTACCCACTTAAATGAATCTACCCTACAAACTCACTCTCTAACATGTCCTCCATAACTGCAGATCCTGTCAGGTTGACAGTATTAACCTCACACTTGGGAGGAATCTCTAGCAATCACTGAGCCACTGAGCTATACACTTCCCCAGCCTCCATATGCTTCTCTTTATGCTCCACTCAGGTTCCCTCTCAGTAGTATCCTTGTCTCATGCCATCTTCAGTATAATGGTGGAAGCTATGTTTTTATTTCTGCATCCAGGCAAAGTTTATCAATTGACAAATATGTATGTAGGTTTAAGTTGTACAGTGTGATGCTTTTGTGTTCATATGAATTGTGAAATATTTATGATAACCAAGCTAGCGAAACACACACATACTTTTACACACACACACACACACACACACACACACAAAATCTTATCTATGTAGTAAACATTTTGTGTATCTGAGCATTGTTGAGAACACTTGAATAAATTTTCCTGGCAACCATCAAATAAACAATGACATTGTTAACTAGGATTTATATTATACATTAAGTGTTTCAATATTTTTAAAATAAATGTTGATAATTAATTAGTTTGTTTATTTATTACAGAACCTCATACATCTGGGGCTGGCCTTGAATTCACTCCAAAGCTAACGGTGACTTTCAGTTAGGATCCTGCACAGCTGAAGCACTGTGATTTAGGCATGGTTTATGTGGTGTTGAGGATCAACCCTAAGGTCTTGTGTGTACTAGGCAAACACTCTAATAACTGAACTACACACTCAGCTCTTTTCTTATTTTTCTCCAAATTAGTTTGTATTCTTTGATCCGAGAGTGTTTCACCTCTGCCCCCAAGTGCCATTGCCATCCACAAGTGTGAGTTAGACTATTCCAACCTTCCTGTGTGTGCGTGCTCACTCACTAACAGTTTCTCCAGAACTATGCACTTTCTGTTTTTATTTATTAAGATTAAATTGTTTTCATAAAGTGGTATTTGGCTTTATTCTTCTCCATCCTCCAACTCCTTCTAGACCCTTCCCATCTCCCTATCCACTCAGGCTCATGTTCTCCTTCTGAAGACAAGACTCCAGGAAAATCAAAACAAACAAAGCCCACAAAGAGAAAATTCCCAAGAAAGGAAAGAGCTGGCACAGACTGTCCTGGGTCTTGCTATATAACAGCCCAGGCTAACACCGAAGTCCTGATCCCCTGCCTCAGATTCCCGAAGGGCTGGGATGAAACACATACCTGTTTTTGGTGCCTCTGAACCTGTTTCTATTTAACACAGTTTCTTCCAGGTTTATCTACGTTGTCACAAGTGGCAAGATTTTCATTTATGAAGGCTGAATTATATTTTGTGTTGTGTGTATATATGTATGTATTGTGCATACATTTATGTATATTTACTTCTCTTATCATGCTATCTGTCTGTGGACACTCAGTTGTTTCCATATTATAAATCTGATGACTACTTTGGCAGCCATGTTTTGTGCTGTGTGAGTACTACCTATGGTGGATACTTGACCTAAAGAGGGCTCATCAAATTTCTTCTCTAAGAGACTAGAATTTAAAAATATTAGGGGATAGAGAGAGTGTTCAGAAAGCAGGAACTCTTGCTGTACAAGCACAAAGGCTTAACTTTAAATCCTAACACCCACATGAAAAGCCAGGCGTGGCCACATGGGCCTGTAAAGCCAGCAGTTCGAGAGAGAAAGGAAGATCCCTGGATAACTCCAGCCTCAGTTAGAGATCCTCTCTCAAAGGAATAAGGTGGAGAGTACTAGATCAGGGCACCCCAAATCTCCCTTTCCTTTGCAAGTGCAAAGGTGTGTACACATGCATGTATGTGTGCACAGGTACACACAAAACAGGCAGGTAGCTCCATCAATCTGTGGCAATAGGCGCATACATACATGTATGCCTATATTCATGTGTAGCTCTTAAAAACATATGAGGGAACAAAAGAAAAAGAAAATATCAGCCAATATCTTTGTTTATAGCTGGAACTAGGATATGATTGGGTAAAGCATGTTTAAAGGAAAAGGAGAGAAAGCCAGACCGTGCACACAAAAATGATGTAAGATGCTAGGAGCACAGTAAAGTTATGTGCCCAGAAGGAGGGGGCATGGCTGAAGTGATGGGTGACATCACCACATGCATGAAGTCAAACAGCTCTTCACTATGACTTTCAGTTCTATTAAAGTCCCTGTTTTGGTGTGAGGTATTTTAAAGTGAATTTACTGTTAACAGAAAATAAAATGCTCACGCACACTTCAAAGATAATAGGATTTAGATACAGAGGGAATTGGGAAGGTAAGCTATAAATAGTTTGCAAGTATCTTCAATAAATGGTAATTATTGCAATTATGCTTTTTCTGAGTGTAACTTGGGATTATACTTAATAAAGTCCTATGTTGGAGAGAGATTTTGAATTAAGTTAAAACGTTAAAAGCGCTAAGCAGTACATCGGTAGAAAATATGATTATCCATGCCAGCATACTTTTCTAGAAACTCAGGTCTGAAATTTCTATGTTTCTTTAGTGGCACTGCTGATGGATCACGGGGCTCTGCATAAGAGTGTTTGTATGTGCAGATACGAGTCTGAATACGCAGATGTAATTTAGGTGCATGACTTACAGATGAAAAATATATTTTGATTTCTTACTGAATTCTGTTTGCAATTATGGGGAACATTATCATCTAATGAAAACTATAATAGATTTAATTAGATGCTTATACGATTTGTGCCATTATTAACCAAATAAGCTGGAAACTACCAATTACATTCATGAATCCTCCCAGTCTCCACTGCAACTAAGCAGTGAGCAGACTCACAAGCCCTAAAGTCATGGAGTGCTACTCTCTGGACCAAAGGAAATTCAGTCTCATTTATTTGAAGAGACGGAGGAGATGGAGGAGAAGGAGCAGGCAGCATGGGAGAGGGGAGAAAAAGAGAAAGAAACTGAATTTCTGTATGTGACAGCAGCAAAGAAAATTTAAATATTCAATTTCTAGTGACTGCCTGATGCTCACGGCAACCCGGCCTTTCTGTTCCTACCTACTCACCATCTTTCTTTGTGATTGGGTGAGGGCAGGTAGCTCTGTCAACCCATGGAGGTAGAAGTATTATTCTTCATACATTTCTATCCCTTAAAAAACAAAATAATAACATAAAACCTCTCAATGCGTATTTGTCCATGCCTGTTCTCTTTCCATGGGGTGGGTATGGATGGGATAATTTAGAAAGCATGTGCTAACGACAGACACATCCTCAGATGGGAAGAGACAAAAGCCCAGGGCTGACACTTAGGGATGACTTGCTGACCAATTACAAATGCCTAGTCCCAACCTCCCTGAGATAGAAATAGCTACAACTGGAATTGTTGCACTTGTTGAGAGGTGTTGGCAACCCTTCTTGGCTTTATTCTAAACGATACACTTAATGTTTATTGATACATTTGACTTTTTGCCATTATTTTCTAGGTTTTCCCCTCTACTGAGAAAGTGGTTGTGCTACATTTCAAGACTGTCCTCAAATCAAAATGGCGAAGAGACTGAGCGTGTGGCCACTGAGTCACAGTCTACTATGTTAAGTATCTGGGGAAAGTCACTGCGCAAACACCCTGCTTTAGCATAGAAATGCACCCAACACATGTTAAATATTATACAACACAAACAAAGAAAGGCCAGTAACAACCACAGAGTTCTGGGGAAATGGATGGGGGATCTTAGAGGCAGACCTTGAGACTTTCTAATTCACTTAACATCCCCCAAATAGCTCTATGAATAGTATGGCCCACGGTTGCTGCTCTGTTTTGGAGGTACCATTCCTGTGTGCCGGTTGACTTCAGTGGCCCTTCCCTGACCCATACAGTCTCCACAACTGTCTGTGGCATATAAATTAGTGCCGTTCTCACCAAACAGGGTCAAAGCATAGGAAGTACAATGATAAAAATTTAAGTGAAGTTTGTGCCAAAAACTTTTTTCACTGAGGAGGCAAGATAAACACCAACAAATTAGGGGGAAAATGGGGCTAATAAGAACTATAGTAACAAAATTAAGTTTGTTGAATTGAGCATATAATCTCAATCTACTCCTGGCTATCTGCCTATAAACAGATGTTGAAAATCCTTCCTTTACCAACCAATAATCAGACATGGTGAGGTCCCCTTCTAAGTTCCCATAATCCTTAAGGCCTGGCCCCCTTTAAAGATTACTGAATTGTGCTATATTTTGTAAATTATATTAATTTTAGGAAATTATCCATCATGTTTTCCCATTTATTAATACTAAGTTGTAAATGCAGTTAAAATTCTAGGGGCTGAGCTACATAGAATATTTTGGCAACAAACAATATTACATAGCCAACATTAAGATGAATTTAACAGTAAAAACCGTCGTCTCTTATGGCAATTCTTGCTGCTCATTTCCTCCATCTTGGAGACTAATTGGAGTTCTCAGATTATTTAATGTTGAAGACAAACATATTTATTTAAAGTTATAGCCAATTACTGTAGACGATTTTTATGGCAACTGTCGGAAATAATTAGCTGTATCTGAAATTCTTCCACGAGCCATCTGCTTCAAAAGTGGCCTGTTTTCCTTGTCTACTTCTCCAGCAAAGTATTACCCACGGGCATCTTGGTTTGGGGGAGTACAGGACAGAACTTTCGAGTCTAGATAGACAAACTTGTACAAGTATGTGTTGCTGAGAACTGGCTGCTTGCCAAATATCATCTCCTTTTTCAGTAAGGAAGAAAATCTAGCTACATTAATCAAGTAGGCCTGGTGTTTACTTGAAACACTAGAAACTTCAAGAATTAGATAGTTTGGGATGGGAGCTAGGGTCATAGGTAAATGTTCAGGGCTCTGGGTTTAATCCCTAGTAATTCCCTATTATGAGTCAGTAATAACAATAAAATCTTTCAGCTTTGAAACTACAGGAGTGCCAAATGACAATGACATCATGTCTTGGGGAATGGGCATTAAATGAAGCATCAGAGGGTGGCCAGTGTCAGAGCAGATTTTATGATGCTGCTGTAAACCAAGGTGCTGTGTGCCTTACGGCACATCACATCTCTGACACTCTGACCATCCATGTACTTTTACTTAATATCTGTCAAGTATTTTAAAACAGATGTTGAATTTGTCACATGTGATAGATCATGCAAGAACATGACATGCTTATTTATTATTCCTCTGTGAGCTGACTAGCTTTTGTCATTTTTTTTTTTGTCAACTTGACATAACCTTGATACATCTTGGAGAGGGGGCGTTATCTGGACCCCTTCAGCAGACTGGCCTACAGACCTGTCTGGAGGTAGATATTTTCTTAATGAACAATGTGGGAGGGCCCGGATCATTGTGAGTGGTGCCATTTCTGGGACAGTGATCTCTTCTTCTCTAGAAAACAGGCTGAACGAGCCATGAGAAGTAAGACACTGAGTAACTCTTCCAGGGGCTCTTGCCTCCAGATTCCCGAGGTTCTGCCCTGACTCCCCTCAGTAACTGGCAGTGACCTGGAAGGGTATGTGAAATAAACCCTTTTATCCCAATTGCGTTTAGCCTTAGTATTTTATCACAATAATAGAAAACCCAATAAAGACACCCGGACTGTGTCAATGATTTACACTCACAAAAGGCTGGTAGGTGTGTGGCTTGATGACAGGTCAGGATCCACCAGTTTTTATCTTTCCACACTTTCCATGGGTGGAAAGAAAAGTTTGCATGCAGAGAATGTATGTCTCAGGGTGGCTAGGGCTCCCTGCTTGCACACACACTTGAAACTTACCGATCTTCTGGAAATGGAATGAAGAGGTAGGAAACCTATCTCTAGAAACAATGTTGCAAACTATGACAATAAGGAGCTGCCTCAAGATTCTAGTAAGATTCCCAGAGACAAGGAGCCTTAGAAGACACAAGCGTTCTTTGTTGTTGGACAGCTGCAGTTAAGTTCACCTGATGGAGTTGTTGAGTGGGGGACAATTTGATGACTCTCACTTCTCCGGATTTCCTAATTTATATTTTAGAGGCAAAGAGGGCTGGTAAAATGCTGGCTAAAAATGAGTTATCCTAAAGGATTTTCTGAAGTGTTTTCACCTTATATGTCCTGACAACTCAAAGTGGTGATACCTAGTTGATTACAACACACTGAAGCAGAGCACAGGCTCTGTAAAATTACTTTCCAGAAACTTCTCAACGTTACACATGTTCACACATGTAAACTACACAGCTTTTCTAAATGGTACATGTGTGTGCATGTAAACAACATAGCTTTTCTTTATTAAGAATGGGAGGCAATAAAGCATGTTGCTTAAGAAGACATTGTCTTTTTGGAATTCATTGCTAAATTTACTGGGGTTATGTAAAAGGACAGCCTCACTTGAGTCTTAAGAAACACTTGCTGATTTAGGGCAAAGGATCATGAACTCACCCATTTACCCTCAAATCAAAAATGAGTCCTTGCCAGAGGTTAGTGGGGAGAGTATTATGTTATTCCTGTAATTTTCCAGCAAATATAAACTATTTCAAAGCAAAAGCAACTACAGGTACCTCCCCTGGTTCCTATTTTCACCATATAGGTTAGTTCAAGTTCCTATTCTTTTCAAAAGTCAGTTTCTTTCCTCACCTTTAAAAGAGGATAAACTAATTAGTAACAACTTAAAACTAGTCAGCGAAAATGATCCTGAGCCTGGGAAAGAGAGTTACAGCATAATAAATCACCAAAGTTATTTTCTTAGGCTTGAATTTGGATTTGATCAATTACAAGCAGTTAATTCTTTACAGGATAACTACTAGTACGTTAATATACAGAAGCCATATTTATTCGATGGATATTTATACTCACTATTGCAAATGCAAGCACACTGCAACAAAAATAATTTTAAGACAAATTATAAGATAAATATATTAATCCAAAGATATTTACAGAAACTAAAATAGAGAAGCTGAATGTATTCACATTTAATTAGAAACTGGATATTTGAACTGCTTCTCAAAAATCAGGAATGACAGACAAAAAGAAAAAAAAAAGAAGAAGAAAGAGCACTAGAGAGAAAAAAAGGAAAAGAAAACAAATTTCAGAGAACCATCTTATTCTCCCAGAGGCAGCCCACATGTTAATAATTATTTTCAACATGTACTGTGACAATTTCACTTTCCCTCAGCCTCATGCAAGAAATTTTTATCAATATGTAAAATAAGCATTGGGCTGGGGGAAGGACTGAAGGGGCTGAAGGGGTGAAGGGGATTAAAGCCCATAGAAAGAACAATATCAACCAACCAGACCCCCCCCCCCCCCGAGCTCCCAGGGACTAAACCAACAGCCAAAGAGTACACATGGAGGGAGCCATGGCTGCAGATACATATGTAGCAGAGGATGGCTTTGTCAGACATCAATGGGAAGGGAGGCCCTTGGTCTTGTGGGGAGGCAGAAGTGGATAGAAGTGTAGGTAGAGGAGCAAAGGAGGAGAGGGAGATGGGCTGAGGGTTTGTGGAGGGGTAACAAGGAAAGGGGATATCATTTGAAATCTAAACGAATAGAATGATTAATAAAAAAATAAGTATTGGTGCTTCTCCTTGAGAAGCTTGACTTGAGAACATTGTACTTCAAACCAATACTGTTTTCACACTGGTTTTTTTTTTTTTTTAATTTTCTGGTGCTTATGACAGTTGTATAATTACTCTGGCAGCATTAAGGTCTAATCTTAATTTTACCTAGAATCATTTTGAGAAGCCAGCAAATGTTCAACATTCACTTTGTTGGATGGCAGGTGCTCTTGCCTTTATTTTTTTTCAAGAATTATTTATTTATTTTAGGTATGTGAGTACACTGTAGCTGTACTCACACACACCAGAAGAGGGCATCAGATCCTTTTAGATATGGTTGCGAGCCACCAAATGGTTGCTGGGAATTGAACTTAGGACCTCTGAAAGAGCAGTCAGTGCTCTTAACTGCTGAGCCATTTCTCTAGCCCCACTCTTGCCTTTAAAACACTGAAAACATTTAACATATGAAAATAGTCCATAGAGCATACCTTTTGGCACAAAGGGAAAGAAAAATAAATAATATTTTAAAAATTCACCTTCCCCAAAGGAAGCACTGAACCGGCCTCTTGCTTTTATAGACCCTCTCAAAAATGGCACATTTGAAACACAAAATCCATTCCCCTGTATAGACAAAACACACTGAAAACCTCCTCAATTCTCATGACAAGTTCTAGTTCCATTTCTGTTGCTGTGTTAAAACTACATTACCAAGAAGCAACTCAGGCAAGATGGGCTCATTTTAGCTTGCGTCTCCAGGTTTCATTCCATCATTCTGTGGAAGCCAGAGCAGGACCTCAAAGCTGTTAGTCCTATCACATCCATGGTCAAGAGCAGAGAGAGAAATACATTTAAATATGCTTACTGCTCAGCCTGTTCTACTCTACACAATCCAGGACCCAACCCCTTGGAATGGCGCTGCCCACATTCAGGCTGCGATGTGGAGACACATCACTTAAGTTCATCAAGACCATCTTCCACAGACAAGCCAACTGGTCAACCTGACTTATTCAGTTGCTCTCTTATTGAGACTCTCCCCAGTTATATTACCTTGACACTTAAAACTAACCCTCACAACTCAGATATGACCAAATATGTTTCATTTTATTTTAAAATTTGTCTTAATGTGAATGGGTGTTTTGCCTGTTTGCATGTCTGTATACTACAGGCATTGTACCTAATACCTGTAGTGGCCAATGGTAGGCACTGGATCTCCACAAATATGAATGCTGGGAATTGAAATCAGGTCCTGAATCATATCTCCGTAACCATCACTGTCTTCTTGGACACCAGAGAGGAAAAAATGCTGCATCTCTGGGAAAGAGGGGCATGCATATGTGTGTGTGTGTTGTTTGTGTGCATGTGTGGAGGTGCTTGTGTACATGTGTAAGAACATGGAGACTAGAAAATGACATCAGGCATTGTTCTCTATCATTCTCCACCTTACTTTGAGAAGAGTCTCAACCTAACCTGGAGTTCCTTGATTAAGCTAGACTGGCTGGTTGGTTTGTGCCAGGAATCTGCCTGCATCCATCTTTCCAGCACTGGCACTTAAATGTTTGCTGCCATGCATGGCTGTGTACTTATTTTGGTGTTGAGCATCTGAGCCATAATTCTTATGCTTGCATAGCAAGCACTTCATCAACTGACAATTTCTCCAGAGATTTTAAAATATGAATTTTAAATTTTCTGCAAGATTTTATGCATAACATATGGAATCCTGTCTATGCAAGCCTCACTTAAAGGAGTTCATATGACCACACACACATTAAAACTGGACACCTACTGAAATGAACAGGGATGAACTAAGATGGTCTACAAAATTCACAGCGTGAGATTAGCATCTTAGAAATAAATTTTTTCACAAAAATGTTGGCTTAGGGATACATAATGGAAGAAACTATTAGAGATGTTTATTTATTGGGACCAAACATGCCTCTAAGACTAGTTAACTATGGCACTCCCAAGATGAAGTGGAGGTGCCCAGCATCTGTTCTATTGCTTGTCCTTTTCTATAACAAACCTGTTTCTTGAGCATGCCTGCCCTCCTTAGACACAAATATATATGCACAAATATACATATACATGTGTAACTATGGGATCATGGACAGTTCGAACCAACTAGAAATAAGGAAGAATTTGGAGTTTTTGAAGAAAGATCTTTCTCCGAACTGGTCCAAGGGTGATTCTGTTCACTTTCATGGATGGACATTGATATCAATTTATAATTTAACTCGTTAAGGAATGGCATTTATCTGACAGCTCTAAACTTAGGTTAAGACCAATACACAGAGCTAAGCAAGGCTGAGACATGGGAAAATGAGGCCAGAATCAGAGGATTAGCTGTTCTGTTTTTGGACTTTGAGGTCAGTGGACCAAGAATACCAAAGAGCTTAGCCCACATTAGTGGGGCTTTTGATAATTTCAGTGAAAAGAACTTGAGTCTTTTATGGTTTCTCATCTGTGAAATCAGATAAATCCGTGAAACCTTGAGACCTTGGGAAAATTCATGGTGACATATGAAAAGCATTATATAGAAGAGTTTGGCACAACATATATACTTAGTACATGATAACAAAGTTTGAAACTGGTTGTCTATATCCTGCAAATTTGGTATTAGTTTTGTTTACAGTTATCTTTGATTTTTTATTATTTATATTTCCATATCGGATGAGGTATTAACAACCAAAGAACACAGTAGTAGCTGTGCTAAAGATGGTAAAGTCTTTTGAGGTCACCAAAGGACAGATAATATAATCAATCAGTTAATTCAGTTATGTTTTATTAGATCTCTCTTTCTCTCTCTCTCTCACACACACACACACACACACAACACACACACACACACACACACGACACATATATATGAACTCAGAAATAGATATATATCTTTAAATAACTATATTATAGAAATATATCATGCATTAAATGTGTTGTTTAATATTTACATTTATTTATTATATTTGTATGTGATTATTTAATATGTGCTATAATATATATCCTTAAATAATTTCTCAGGCTAGAAAATTAGAATGTGGAAACTTTGATAAGGATATGATGGTAAAAATCAAAAAGTACAACTTCAGTGTGATGATGGTAATAATTTAAAATTTTAAAACATATGGAATTTTTTTCCAAATAAACAGAGCAATGACAGCAAAACCACACAGGAACAAGTGCTGCCTGAGCAGACAGCCTTTGAGCATCATTCTGTACCGAGACTTGGCTCTGGCATGTGAATATTATACAATCTTAGGGAAATTTCTTAGCCTCGATTTTCTCATTTATACACTGAAAATTATAAGGCCATGTGTGAATGCTATTTGGGGAGGAGAGGCAAGAGATCAGAAATTCAAGGCCAGAATGAGCTATGTAAAATCCTGCCTCAAAACAAAGGCAATATAAGTACATATCTACCTTTATAAGCAGCCTAAAAAGTATATCAGAAAGACATAAGAAAAGACTCAAAGACTTAAGTTTTAAATAAGGTAGTATTGTCTGACATTGGTGCAGTTTCCAAGCAGATTATAACAGGAACTGGCTATCCCACTTTGAATATGAATCCCAGGTCAGCAGCAAACTCCAGGGATGCATACTCCTCCATGGTCACTGCTGCTCTGGTCAGGACAAGCAGAAAACAGAAGCCGCTTAACATCCACCAGCAAGGAATGGATAAAGAGAAAGTACTACACAAAGAAAAGACACAAAGAAATCCATGAAGCAATAAACAAAAACAAAACACTGGGCTTTTGCAGAAAAAAAAAGTATGAAGCTTGAAACAACTGTTTTAAACAGGTAAGCCTGGTTCAGAAGGGCAAATACCTTGTTATCTCTCATACACAGAATTTATATTTAAATTTATGAGCTACACACACACACACACACACACACACACACACACACACACATATATATATATAAATGTATTTACATATGTGTGTAGGTATAAGTCATGAGCAGAGAAGGGAATCATGGGTGGTGAGAAGGAGACTGTAAAGAAGAGCTGCAGAGTGTATGTGACATGGAAACATAGTGGGGGACAGAGAATGGCCAGGAGCCAGCCAGCCATGAACATGGAGTGAGATAGTGACGGGGGAACAAATGAGAGAAGAATAATGATACACATGTATGAAAATGCCATGATACCTGCCTTGTATGCTTAGTAACTTAACTTGATCATATATATATACATATATATATATATATATATATATGTGTGTGTGTGTATATATATGTATATATGTACATATATATGATGAGAGAGATTAAGGACAAAAGAATTTAGTAAATGTTTTGTGGGGTTCTGATTCACATGGGAACGAAATGTGTGGAATTAAATACAACTGAAGCAAACATACAAATGAAAAGGTAAGTTTCAGATTATAGTACAAAGCCCAGATACATGTTTCATCTAATAAAAAGACTTTAAATATAAGAGAGAGAGAGAGAGAGAGAGAGAGAGAGAGAGAGAGAGAGAGAGAGAGAGAGAGAGAGTAAAAGGCTGGAAAAAATTGTTTCAAGCAAATAGTCCCAAGAAACAAGCTGGAGCAACCATTCTAACATCAAATAAAATTGACTTTCAACCAAAGTTATTAAAAGATATAAGTAAGGACATGTCATACCCGACAAAAGAAAAATCTAGCAAGATGAGCTCTCAATTATGAGCATCTATGCTGCAAATGCAAGACCAACTGCATTCATAAAAGAAATGTCACCAAAGCTCAAAGCACACATTGCACCTCACACAATAATAGTGGGAAACTTCAACACCTCATTCTCATCAATAGACAGATAATGGAAACAGAAACTAAATGGAGATACAGTGAAAATAACAGAAGTTATGAACAAAATGGATTTAAAATATATCTACAGAAGATTTCATCCTAAAACAAAAGAATATACCTTTGTCTCAGTACCTCATGGTACCTGCTCCACAACTGACTATATAATTAATAACAAAACAGGTCTCAGCAGATACAAGAAGGCTGAAATAATCCTATGCATCCTATGAGATCACCATGGACTAAGGCTGGTTGACAGGAATATTGAATTTCTGAGAAGCATCTAAAGAAATGTTCATCATTCTTAGTTACCAGGAAAGTGCAAATCAAAACAACCTCGAGATTCCACCTTGCACCAGTCAGAATGGCTAAAATCAAAAACTCAGGTGACAGCAGATACTGGTGAGGATGTAGAAAAATCCTATTGTTGATGGGATTGCAAGCTGGTACAACCATTCTGGAAATCAGTCTGATGTTTCCTCAGAAAATTGGACATAATACTACCTGAGGACCCAGCTATACCACTTCTTGGCATATACCCAAATGATGCTCCAACATATAACACAAACAGATGCTCTGCTATATTCCTAGCACTCTTGTTTATTATAACCAGAAGCTGGAAAGAACCCAGATGCCCTTCAAGAGAGGAATAGATACAGAAATATATGGTACATTTACACAATGGAGTACTACTCAGCTATTAAAAACAATGACTTCATGAAATTTTTAGGCAAATGGATGGAACTAGAAAATATCAACCTGAGTGAGGTAACCCAATCATAAAAGAACACACATGGTATGTACTCACTGATAAGTGGATATTAGCCCAAAAGTTTGGGACACCCAAGATATAATTCACATACCATATAAAGCTCAAGAAGAAAGACCAAAATGTGAGTGTTCAGTCCTTCACAGAAGGGGGAACAAAATACTCATGGGAAAAAATACAGGAACAAAGAGTTGATCAGAGACTGAAGGAAAGGCTGTCCGGGGACGGCCCCACCTGAGGATTCATCCTATATGCGGCCACCAAACCCAGTCACTAATGAAGATGACAAGAAGTTCTTGCTGACAGTGGCTTTATATGGATGTCTCCTGAGAGGCTCTTCCAGAGCCTAAGAAATACAGAGGTGGATTCTTGCAGACAAACCTTGGATGAAGCAAGGGTTCTCCAATGGAGGATTTAGAGAAAGGACTGAAGGAACTGAAGGGGTTTGAAACCCCATAGGAACCACAACAATAAGAAACAACCAGACCCCCTCAGAACTCTCAGGGATTAAACCACCAAAAAGTAATATAATAAATAAATAAATAAATAAATAAATAAATAAATAAATAAATAAATAAAAGTACACATGGAGCAACCCATGGTTTCAGCTGCATATGTAGCAGAAGATGGCCTTGTCAAACATCAATGGGAGGAGAGATCCTTGGTCCTGTGAAGGTTCAATGCCCCAGTGTATGGGAATGTCAGGGTGGGAAGGCAAGATTGGGTGTGTGGTTGGGTGGGGTAGCACCCTCATAGAAGCAAGGGGAGGGAGAATGGCACATGGGGTTTTCAGAGGAGTACCACGAAAGGGGGTAACTTCTGCAATATAAATAAAATATCCAATTAAAAAGTACCAGATAAACTGAATTTAGAAGAAAGGAATATTACTTGGGCAGAGAGAATTTCAGGATGATAACTGGGCTGTGGATGAACAGGATAATGGTATTCATGAGTGCAACTGACAATGCTTCACAGGCATAAATTGAAAGTTCATAGGGTTAAAAGAATAAAGAGAGCTGTGTTAATAGTTGAAGATTTTATAGTCCTGCCTGTATAACCCATTTTTTTTCAAGAAGACTGTGATAAAAAGTCTTGAAATATCCAAATGGATTCAAACGTTGTAATTTAGGTTCACTAGTCACACTGATATTCCTTTATACAATCTGCAGTAACAGATCTGGGGTGGGGGTGACAAATATTTAGAAACCTGTGGTGGAGACACTGAACAGGCAGATGGTATTCTGAAGCACATGAAGAGGAAACCAGGATGCTTTAGATATGTTTGGACTGGGGATGTGGCATTTGTCTAACCCCCAGCTTAAGTTCTAGCACTGAAGAAAATATGAAAATGTGTATCTAGAGAAAAACATAGCATGTGATCACCAAATTAAAAACATCCATAAAAATAAATGATAATGAAAATGAAAGAAAGAGAAAGAAAAAATAAATATCAAAGATCTATTTAGAATATAAAAGTTGGTTCTCTGAGTGGGTAGATCAGGGAAAAGACTAGAGAAAAATTGTAAATACTACTACTACTACTACTACTACTACTACTACTACTACTAATACTACTAGGATGGTGGAATCTCAGTAGACATTACAACATTAAATGGAAAGAAAGGTTATAAACAACTTTGCTACACTCAATTTCACTATTTGCCATAAAAGGGCATGTCCTCTGAGGAACACAAATCACAATCATGCTCTAGAGAAAAAAAAAAACAAAAAAACAACAAGCTGAAATACTCTGTCTATTCAAGATACAAACTACTTAATATTAAATATTTCCTCATGAAAAATTACATTTCAGCTGGTTTTACTGGTAAATTTTACCAAAGATACAAGGACAAAATTAACATCTCAGAATACACACACACAAACACACACCACACACACACAGAAAGAGAGAGAGAGAGGGAGGGAGGCAGGGAGGGAGGGAAGGAGGGAGAGAGAGAGAGAGAGTCCAGTGTACTCATACTTTCTTATTTTAAGACTTATGAAATTCTACAACAATGAAAATTAAATTTTGGCATAAAAACTGATATATCAGTGAAAGTAGACAAAATCCACAGGTAAATAGATCTAAATATCTTTTCAGCAAGTTTCCTTGAAAAGTTTAGATAAATATGTATAAAGTACCTTTTTTTTCACTTTTCAAATATTTTATTTCCTTCCATCTGTGTGTGCATAGGTGTCTGTGGAGAGCACGTTGAGCCTCCTGGAGTAGGACTCCAAGGTGCTGTGAGCTGCCTCACATGGGTGCTGCAACATGAACTTGGGTCCTCTGCAGAAGTAGTCCATGCTCTTAACCGCTGAGCCATCCTTCAAGCCCCCAAAACAAGAATTTAAAACCTTCACCAAACATTCATAGTGTTGGAGAAGGTAGAAAACAACAGGGACTTCTTGTTCCCATCCCATAGTAGGAAAGGAAAGCCCAGACAACCACCATGGTAAGAAAGTAAAGAGTAGGTTGGCCAATTGGAAAGGGAGGTGCAGTCTGTCCCTCCTCAGAACTCTTCACTCTACCTCTGGAATATCATTACAAATGACAGCCATCAAGAAGTCTGCCCATTGCCATGAACAAACAGATACTCTTAACTGAAAATCAGAGTAACATCTTTCTTTACAGAAATTCTGCTATATGCCTAATGTATGACACATGATAAACCTGTCGGATGGCTCAGTGTCTAATGCCATCAAACTTCCATGGGAAATCCCTTATGAATAAGACCCTTACTTATGGAGGCCTCTTGGGACCCCACACTGACCTAAGGAGGCTACTGCCTAGATTTAAGCAATTGGGAGAGACAGTTCCCAACCGTGAATAAGCAGAACAGCTGGAAATTCTTAAAAGACTGCCTTTATCTGCAAATGCTGCCCCTAGAATTAAGATAAAATATAGCAAGGGCCAATCTCTTTTAAAGATGATTTTGGCAAATATAGAAAGTAATCAGGGACATGGTATTTTATAGCAAATTAAAAAGAAATGGCTCAAGTAAGATGTGTGGTATAGGTTGGAAAGAACACAAGACTGTCTTAAAAAGTATGTTCTCAAAACATAAAGCCCATGAAGCTAAGGCATCACTGTTATTTGAAGAACAGTCTGAAAGTGTTCACGTGCAATGCTGTCCAATATGGTACATTCCTGATGTGTGGCTAATGTAACTGAAGGTACAAACTTTTTCGTAACCAAGATGGTCACATAACCAGTCGTTATCAATGCTTCATTGAGTCAAACCGTGGGTTTATTTGGGAGGGTGATCTCTCTAATTATTGCTAAGAAGTTAAGGATTGGGTACAGACATAAGAAAGTTCTAGAAACATCTCAAAGTCTTCATTGGTTTTGGAGATGAGGTTTGAGGTTGGCACAACCTACAGAGTAAGGGACTAAGAATTCAGCGTGATCATCCCAACTCCTGGCTAAAGACAGTGAGAGCAAAGGCCTGAGGCTTCGGTCATTCAGGAGAATGCGACATCTGTTTGAGGGTGGGGCCGCCACAGGGTCATCCATGCGTGGATATTACTGATGTGACGTGATGGAATGCTTATTTTCGGACAGGGTTTCCAGAGCCTGTGGAAAGCTTAGAGGTAGGAGGAGCTAAGGGCCCGGGCCCTTTCTGGCCACTGGCAGGCTGCACAGGCCCTTTCTTTTTTTGGGATTAAAATCTTGTTCTTGCTCTTGAACACTTTGCTGGGGTCCAGCTTGTTCACAAACGTGTCGGGCTTCTCGGTGAGCAGGCTTGTGTTGTAGGTGATGGGTTTGTACATACTGAACCACTGCTTGGCCTGTGGGCTAATGCCATAGTTGGTAAAGGCATACTGCCACTGGGGCAGGCCCAGGTGGGTGATGAGCAGGCGGTAATAAGCAGTAAAGGTATCTGTGAGAAAATGCCAGTATAATGCTCTGTCCAGGAACCATATCTCAGTGTCATGAGCTAATCCAGGTTTCCCATTTTTGTAGACAAGGCAAACTTTCCCATTCCCATTGCATGAATCCAGCTCAAATATCGCACTTCGACAATCAAAGTGAAGCTTCTTTAGCTGGTGGTCTTCACTGCCTTCTTGAGGATCATCCTCTAGGTCAGCCAGAGTTGGTACATTAGGAAGTGAGTACACGGAAGACTGGATGAGTTGAGTCAGTTTTGAAATGCCATTAATCACCGTGCTCCCCAGTAGAATAATGTGGTCATCTGGCTTCACGCTCCAGGTCATGTGGAAACCATTTGTCATCAAGTAGAAGTTTCTTACATCCTCAGGCATCACACAATTGCTTTTCTGTTCCCATGAAGAAATCATATGACGTTCAGCAGGCAGCTTTTCTATTATGCTCACCTCTGTCACAACTGGGGAAGACTCTAGGATGGGAGTTACGCCCAGGGTCAACTTCTCAAGGTGAGGCTTGCTGTCGGCTTGCAGTGGGGAGCGGTGTCTCCTCCATGGCACACATCCTCACTCCGCGCGCGGTGGCGGCGGCGGCCCCAGTCCCCGGCGCCGCCGTGGACAGCCGGCCGCTAAAGTACCTTTGATACGTGTAATATTCTAACTTTGAACTTTATCTCATGCCTTAAATATAAACAGAACATAATAACCTTAAAATGGCTCAAAGACCTAAATAAAAGTGTTAATCTATAAATTCTCTACACAAAAACAGGAAATTCTGCTGACCCTGGATTTGGTAAAGTGTTTGTAATTCTCAAAAGAAAGTGTGAAAGCCCAGTAAACTAGAACTCAGTAAATTTCAAAACTTTCATTAGTCACTAGTTGTGAAAAACGTTAGATACAAATTGTCCATATGACCTAGCCATTTCTGTAGATCTTGCCCTGGAGAAATAACAGAGCACACTCACAACTATGTGTACATGATTGTTGGTGATAACTTTATTGGTAGCATCCATAACTATAGATGATAAAGTTGCATATAAACAGGTGAGTGTGTAAACAGATTGTGGCACACTTACATTATAGTCAGAAAAAAATTTTCAATGATTGATTATTGAGATAGAAACACAAATTGATCTTAACAGTATCATTTTGAGAAAAAGAGAAAGGCAGCGCACGAATGCACATAAACGTGATTTCATTTATACAAAATTCTAAAAAAATGTAAACAGTCTATATTGTAAAAATGTAAGCTAGTCTATAGAAAACGCAGATCGGGAGTTCTTAGGAAGTAGGGTAGAAACATCAAGCAGTTAGAAGGATTAACTGATACCAGTTAGTACAGGGAAACATATTTGGGAGAATGAATATGTACATTGATAGCGGAGATGGCTTCAGGATTATGCACAGGTCAATATGTTGCAAGTTGTACACTTTGCACACACTCGGTTGGTTGTGGATAATGGCCTTCACTTGTCTTTTCCCCTTGTGCTTTCATACTGGGGAAATGGCTTTATAGTCAGACATGAGAGTTTGGATGCTACCTCTGCTCCTATGATGCAACCTTATGTAAGTTACAGTTTTGTGTCTCAGATTCTATTTTGAGGTTAGTAAAATACTTTATGGGAAATGCAAATGTATGGGCTCATGACTGTGGTAAAGGTAATGACATATGTTTTATCCTTAAGTCCATCCCATTCCCCTCTTCTAAGTGGACACTCTTATATTTGATGTATGGTCTTGATATGTATGCAGTAATGTAAATACTTTAAGGTAAGAGAATAGCATTGTTTTATCTCATTTCTCCTCTATGCTAAAATGTTTAGAACTATCAGTATAATTCTCTCTATAGCAGGTTGCTTCTAACTGCTGTGTAAGTTTCTATGTTATGTATCCAGCAAACGTAATTTATTAATTTTCCAAGGTAAAAGTTTGCTATCTAATAGTCTGCCTTTATATTGGTCTCCTGAAAGTTTTCTGGCACATTAATCCTGAAGTAAGATGTCTGGGCCATAGGAGAACTGTGGGACTAATTTTTCTCGGCACTTCCAAACTGCTTTCCAAAATGTTGAATTCCTACTGCTGAGAATTAATCGTATTATTAATTTTCACCAATACCATGGATATAGCATTCACTCAAATTTTCACTTCTCAGTTTACTAACAAATTTGAGCAATTCTGATTCTTATTAGCTACTCAGGTTTTTCCTTTATAAACAGCATCTATATGAATATTTGCTCATTTAAAATTTTGACTTTTTGATGTGTTTGTCATGAGTCTATGAGTATTGTGATGACATGTAATGAGTAGAAATATTTCATTTTAATATAACCACACCTGCCTTCTCGTAGCTTAAAATAATTACCATTGTCACATGCAGAAGTACAATCTGTAACTATGCATTTTCCCCTTTTGGAGTTTACACTATTTCTTTGTTATCTTGGAGTCTGTCTCGAGCCTATCTTCTTATCTCACATGGTGCTGGGTAGGCACACATTTCTTCCCATGTAATGATCTGTGTTTTAACACTCTCTGTTAAAGAGTTTGACTATCTCCATCACACAAGCAGAGGCATCTTTATCATACACGACTGAAGTATTTTTATAAAGACAAGAATGATCCAAGAAGAGTAATGACTCAGAGTAATAAAAGGTCAAGAGGTATTTTTATCCACCCTTCAAAACCACACATAAACAGGAAATATTAAACACACTTGGATTTGGGGATTAAGTATAGAGGAGGACTCTTCCTAGATCTATCAGATATAATAGATTCTCACAATGTCTTCAATGTTTAATAGCAAAATAATGTTTTTATATAATATTACATAAATAAAATATTGTATATGTCACATCAAAACTATACTTCTGTAATAGTCATAAGATCATAGGATACCTGATATGATTTTTTTCTCAATCTCCCTAAAGTTTTCTAAATTTCCTGAAATGATTCAGAATACATGAGAGGATACAACATTTAACTATCGAGATTTTTTTTTTTTTTGGAAACAAGTAAAGACATTCAAGCCAAAATGAGTCTGACTCATGGCCCAATTCAGTATTCCATATGAAGCAAGTCCTCAGGGTACAATGGTGATCTCTTTCAAGTGCCCACATTTACGAGGTTCAAATGCACATGTAGAGTAAAATCTGTCATGAAACTTTTCATGTTCTGCCTTTTCTCTTTGCTGCAAATTAAAAAAAAAAAGCTATGCATTTTCTTTTGTCCATAGAGCTCTTGCATTTGGCACTGTGGGTGATGAACTAAGGAGTGTGTTTCCTTTTGGATCTAGCAAGAAATTACTTTGGAATTTTATTGTTCTGTTACACTGTCCAGTGATGCCAATCAACAAACAGAAAATGACATCAAGCAAGCTGGTATTTCCCTTAGAGCCTAGAAGAATGTGGTATCCCTAAAACTCCTAACTGAAAGTCACCAAGCACCGATTCTTAGACTACGTATGTTTAATGGCTATACACGATCTGAAATTTAATAGCAGAGTATAAGATTCAATCCACCTACCAACAGATATACAATGCTTGCCACACACAGAAGCCTTGGCAGTGTTATCAGAGTCCACATGGTCAGTTTTGTGTTTGGATCTTAGTGGAAGGTTGAGATAGTGAGATCTTATTATCCACCATTAAGAAACAAAAAGAACTGAGTTTTTTTTTTTTTTTAAAAAAAACAATTTATGCAGCTAAATATACTGATACACTGAATTATCCCGATTCATATGCTAGCACAGTTTAGAAAGTATTTAGTCATGTTGGTTTGGGGGAGAAATAATGGGAATTGTTGGCAGATTGCAGGGGAGCAAAGGGAAAGCCATGCTTGCTCAGGAAGGAAGTGTACTGATGTGAATGAGCCACTCACTCCTGTTAGATGTGGACTCTTCTCGAGAGTTTGAATAACAGCCAGAAGCCTCAAGTTATGGCAAAATTGGAAATACAAACCCATCTGGGAAGGAGAGTCAAAGGAACATGTTGAAGATATGCAGGTGACATACGACACATCCAGTTCACATCACAAAAACATGAGGGTTTACAAAGAGCATATCAGCTTTGGGAACTGTGAACTATCAGAAAAAGTTCTTTTTTTTTCCCCATGGCAGTGATTTGCTGGCAGTGTCACACTAAAATCAAAGGACCAAATCACCACCACCACCACCTCCACCATCTCTGAACTCAACTTGTAACATTACAGACTAAGCAACGTGAGCTCCGACCACAGCACACAGAAAATCTCAGGGCATATTCTGAATACTGCCTATGTTAATCCAATGTGCTCAGGTTTGGCAGCACAAACACGAAACAAGAAATAAACCAGTGATCTGCATATGTGAAGAAGTCTGTGCTTTTCTAGAAATTTCAAGAATTCCTTGTTCTACTGATTTATGTTGAGGGCACGGCTGTCATCGTGATATTAATCTCACATTACTTTGAGAAATTTTGAAACCACATGTGTGACAGTGGGGTTGTCTCTCTGTCTGCATGTTTGTTTGTTTTGATATTCTAGAGAAAAAAGTCTCTGGAGTTAAAATAGCATTGTATGTAGGAAAACACCAAAACTTTCTGTCAAGACATAATATTTGCTAGAATAATTTGTGATATCTCCACATTGACTATTTGATAATTCATGTCATTGTAGGCTCCTACCTTTGTTCACCAATCATATATTGCCAATACCATAAAAAAGACTTTGTTTATACTTAGCACAAATTATTTTGAGAAACATTTATTGCTAACTATAAAAATAATAGTTTTTGATCTACTTCTTAAAAGATTTCTCTGCTAATAGCATTATTGAAATATGACCAATGTTGCTAGATTATTTAAAGCTAATTAAATCCATTAGCAGCATAATAAAAGAACCTCCATTCACCAGAAGAAGATAATAAAGAAATTTGATTTTACTTAACAGAAAAGCCTTTTACCCCTTGCAAAATATTTACATAGGAACTTCTGATATATTTCTAAAGCTAATCGGTTTGATTTGCTACAGAAGAATGAAAGGGATGCAAACTTGGAACAGCATCCCAAGGGTCAGATACAAAGTGACACTGTATCCGAATGAAGAGTTCACATTCTCTTCAAAGTAGCCTTTAGTGAGCAGTAAGCTCGTTCAGGTTAGAGTGAAAGAGTAAAGTCTATAGTTTTCTCGGCAAGTAGACCTCATCTTCTATACTCCTATTTCTTGGGAACATCCACAGAAGAACAGGGATATACACTCATAAATATGTAGTAAGGCAAATAACTCAATAAATGTGCTTACATCAAGGAGTATCACAGGACATTAGAAAGGGGTGTAAAAGGCTCATATTTAACATCTACTCCAATTTAACTCAAGACTGGTGCTTAGCTTATGAGTATAATTTCTCATAAAAACATTCATTTCTACCTGTGTTAGGTGTTTTTGTCCTAAGCCTTCCTTGTGAAGTGACTGACTCTGAATTACTCACACTTACTCACCAGTATGTGCAAAGGCTTCCACGCCCACGCCCCATACTCTGTCCCAGCACAGAGTTTTTAGGGCAACCTCACAATCTACTTCCAGTATACTATTTGGAATATCGCAATCATAAGAACAGCTTTCTCCTTCTGTTCTGTTTCTTTTACCCAGAATCTACTTAATTTTCTAAGAATTGGCTCATTATCTAGCTTAAATCATGAAGTCAACTCTTCCCTGAAAATTAACATTGATTCTATAGGAATCAGACTTAACCGTCCCTACCTATGAACTTTATAACACTGTGTTCTAACTGTCATGATGACACTTGTGGTATCTTATTAATCAATGGTACACACCCACTTTTCTGCCAGTGACAATATCTTTAAATCCTCCAATAGACATCCTGGGGTCTGATATCAAAAGATGTTCACTACTTAAAAAAAAATCGGAGGAGTGACTTGATGGATAACATGTGAGAAACAGTGGGTACTTGAACTACTTTATCTCTGAGTAGTTCCTGTCAATGGGAGAGAGGGAAGCAGAACCCCAAAGCAGGAAGCTCTAGTACAAACCGATGAATGTAAGGAAAATATAGACAAAGAGACAAAGAAATGCCCCAAATCCAACCAACACCTCAACTCAGCTAACAGCATAAGTGAACTGACTTGGAAGCAGGCATGTTGCTAAGTAAAACAGATTTTTCTTCCTGAATCATCAAGGGTATTATTTTGTTTCCACACTCTTTTAGGAGGGAGAAGATAATGGGAAGGATGTTATTAGTAAAGGGAGGGCTGTAAGAACTCGGCGCTTACTCATGATGCAGACATTCTCTTCAGAAAGGGTCTTTGGCACAGTTGCACAGTTTCATTACAACTCTGACAACGGTGGAAGTGGCTGTCATAAATAGGAATGGGGAAGCATTCCGCAAATCCCTGCTTTGAAAAATTATCTCAGTTTACTTGTCAGAGTCTGATATTATGGTCTCTGCTCTCAGAGTGAGAACATCGATGGTGACAGTTAGTAACTTGTGGAGGCCGCAGAGTTAGTGGGGGGCTTTGGTCTAGCCAGGTTGGGAAACTTCTTTTGTAAACCTCCATGCTCTGTGCCTTCCTCCATCCATGTCCGGAGACACCGTGACTACCCACTCCACCCACTGAAAACTGCTGAAGAAACGTTAAGTTGCTTCACATTTGCTGAATTGCAGTTTGAGGATCCCTTTCATATGGAGCTGGAGCATTTGGCTGTATTCCTTAGGCATCTGGTGGAAACCATGCTTAGGTAACTTGTTGTCATAGTAGTGGTGGCTGAGAGGGGTGTCTTCAACAGTCTTAGAGAAAGGCCAGAAGCCGTAGAGCTTCACGTTTTCACACAGTTCCACCGCGATGCTGGCGATCATCAGACCTGTGGACAAGCGGTACGCTGTCACCCCTTTAGTTCTCCAGAAAAGAGCAAGGTGTTTCAGGTACCGGGGGTGGAAGAAGAGAACCTTTTGCCTCATTTTAGACTCTTTGAGTGTTTGGTAGACTTTAAAAGAGATGCCAGTGTTGACCCGATAGGAAAAAGCAGGCAAGAGGAGGAATGCATCTCCATAGGTGGAGATATCCTCCAGAAACCTTGCTTTCTTCTCCTTCAAATTCCTGTATCTGCCAAATTAAAAAAACAAACAAACAAACAAAAAGGCCGGTCACTGTATAGTAATAGTAGTAGTAGTAGTGGTAGTAATAAAAATTTTGGTTATATGGTATTGAACATACATCTGATCAAAATGCAACTGTTTCAATTCATATTAAAAAGTGAAACCATTGAGTTAAAACATTGATCAAGCAAATATCAAAGATCTGGCCTTCGTTCTTCTTGAGCTACAAAGACTTGCTAGACAGACACTTCTTCTATTATCGTATATTACAACCAGCAATGTTATCTAAAGTTGCTTTGACTTTTTAATACCTTTAAGCTTACGCCTAACCAAAT